>NW_027469083.1:316387-632775 GCF_051020765.1 Lasioglossum baleicum
GACGTAACACCTCCCAACGCGGAAAAGAAATTTCTTACAAGGAAGAAATTTCTCGCTCAACACTCGATCTCACACTCATTCATGCGACGTATCGTCCGGGGGTACTCCGCGCAGGGAGCACAGTTCTCGGCGAGTATTTCCTATATTTGTACGAAACACTGGTCGCACTGAAATGTTGTCGGTGTCGGCACGTGGGGCTGGGGCTGATTTTATGCAATTTATTTCGCTTTGTTCATTTTGCATAATTGGGTTTTGGGTGGGTGGGGAATCACTGGTGTCACTGTCACTTTCGTCTTTCCTTATCTGCGTCCAGATGAGTGTCACGTTCCGCTGACGCGGGTTTTGCGTTGGATTATTCGGCGCACGCTTGAGTTTGTTTGCATGTACAATCTTAAAATGGTTCCCTACTTTAATTTTTACATTGTTTGAGTCTAGGATGTCGCAAATTTCGTGAGGACCCGTATATTGCTCATCGAATTTGCCCTTGCAGGGTTCTTTGAGTAGGAATACCTGTTCTATATCTTCCGGTGGTCGAAGGAGATTTTGCCGATGCTGGGCTTCGAATTTCGCTCGCTTATTCTCATAGGGATATCCTTTATCGCGAGGGTACTCGGATTTATATTGCTTTCTTGCTGACGCGTATTTCGCTGTAGCGCAGAGATTAATTTTATCGTATTCGTTTCGCTTCGCATGGCAACGTGCAGATGGAAGTTGAAAGGAATCGAGTTTCTGTGGATCATCAAAGATATGATTGTGAAGTAAGTTATGAAGTTCTTTTACTCTGGAGGCTTTGATATCCTTCTCTGGTTTAGAACTGTCACTGGGTTTATTGTGCAATATAGAACAGACCTGCTTACATATGGGTCTTGAAGATCTTTGATTGTCGTAGAAATGGAGTTGGTCTTGGAATTGATCGGGCTGGTTACCGGAGTTAGTATAATGATCGGGCTGGTTACCGGAGTTAGTATAAGAATCGGGCTGGTTACCGGAGTTAGTAATGTCGGGATGGTTACCGAATGCGTCGGGATGATACCCGGAATTAGAAAGGTCGGGATGGTTACCGAATGCGTCGGGATAGTTCCCGGAATTAGAAAGGTCGGGATGGTTACCGAATACGTCGGGATGATACCCGGAATTAGTAAGGTCGGGATGGTTACCGAATACGTCGGGATGATACCCGGAATTAGAAAGGTCGGGATGGTTACCGAATGCGTCGGGATGGTACCCGGAATTAGAAAGGTCGGGATGGTTACCGAATACGTCGGGATGATACCCGGAATTAGAAAGGTCGGGATGGTTACCGAATACGTCGGGGTGATACCCGGAATTAGAAAGGTCGGAAGAGTACGACTCGATTTCTTCCATCTCCAATGGGGGCAATCGAAATGAAACTCTTTCCGATGAGGTGTTAAAACACCGGAGGCTCGCTTTGCCTTTACGATTGGTGACGACGCAGTCACCCAGGAATACATCCGGCGCTACATTAACACGGCGGATATATCCCTGTTTAGGTCCTTCGACGTCGACCGCTATACACGCAACGGTACGAGGTTCGAGGACGAATTCTTCGGATTTCAGAGGAGTCTTTGTTCGGACTCGATCCTCACGCTCCACGATCCGACTTCTCGCAGTGTACTCCGATATCTCTCGAGTCTCCTTCGATTCCGGCCGGCTTTTCACGGCGTTTTTCTCTAGGGAGCACTCGATCGAATCCCGAGGAGGCATTGAAATAACCTCCGTCACCGGAGCTCTGCAAGGTCTGACCGCGGGTGCACGAGGATTTGAGGAAGACACTCGAACGTTCCTTGCCGAATGTTCCTCACGCTCGACGGCTGGAGTTTTAACGAGATCGTTGGTCATAGACGAAGGCATTGAAATAACCTCTGCTGCCAATTTATCGAGAGGCTCAGCCGTGGGCGCGCAAGGGTTCGAGAAGGGAACCCGAATGTTTCCTATCGTAATGTATTCATTCGCAAAGGAGATCTCGGCTCCTGTTCTGAAGAAGGGAGAACCGAGGATTCCGTCGATGTTAATTGGGAAGTTTTCTTCCAAGACATGAAATTCGATAGGGTTTTGACCCTGTAAGTGTATTTTAATTTGACCGAGAGTTGGAATGGATCCCTCGGTTATTCCTTGGACTTCTATAGTGTTCGTATGATCTATAGGTAGATTTGGTTCTAGACTTGACGCACGAATTAAATTGATCTCCGAACCCGTGTCTAGCAAAAATTCACACTTCTTTTGTAATTGAGGGGCGGAGATTTTTACGCGCGGAATTGGTGAGTCTGCAGCAAGATTTACTGCTGAGACGAATCGTCGGACTGGTCGTTCGTCCGGATAGCTGTTTGGGTGCGGGCTGTAGTTTGGGTTGAAGATGCGGCCTCCCGCCTGGGGTTGGCTTCGGTCGGGAGGCCGGACTCGTTTCCCGACCTCCTATTATTATTAAAAGCGCGCTTACGGCACTCGTGAATATCGTGCCCGGGGACTTTGCAGTAGTTGCAAAATTTGTTAGGGCTTGAGGGGCGATCTGTGCGACCATCGCGGTACGTGTTTTGGTCGCGAGGATTATTTTCCCATCGCCGTTGCGGCGTCGGGGAGCGATAAGAGTCCCGGTTTAAGTTTCTCGAGGACTGCTGAGACGAGTCCGGTCTGTTATCGCGGCGTTCTTGAGTTCGCTCTGGAATGTCACGAGCGGACTCGTACGTGGAACGCGGGCGATACGGCCGGTTATCAGAGAAGCTGACTCGTTTTTCTTCGCGGATCAGTTCTCGTCGACGAGTCTGGTCTGACTCATACTGCCTGTAAGCAGAGATGGCTGCTTCGAAAACAGTGGCAGGATTTCGCGAAGGGCAATGAAGCACTTCGGCACGCAGCTGGGGAAGGAGACCTCGTAGGAAGCAATCTACTACGAAGCGATCTAGTTCTTCGTAATCAAGGCCAATATCTGTGGCATCTTGAATCGCGGTTCGAAGGTCTTTAACGCGATTGATGAAGTCTAAGATGTGCTCGTTTGGAGCTTGGAGTACACTCGCGAGATCGCCACGGTACTGGTCCACGAATTTGTATGGGCCCAGTACTGTACGTAACTTTTCGCATAGTGCAGAAATTGTGACTATGTGCTCGCCTTCTATAGCGGCATAAGCACGATCGTGGAGTTTATTGCAGAGCAATTTCGTGAGGGCACGCTCTGCAGTGGCCGGTACGGTGTCACGCGCGCGTTTGCATGCACGTATGAATTGTAGGACGGAAGACGAAGTTCCGTCGAATCTAGGGACAAGCTCGGCGGCTTGTTTTAGAGCGAAATTGCCAGTAGGTTCATACTGTGGGATTTCGCGTGGCTCTGGCGGTGAAGGTTCCCGCATATTAGAGACGTTACTAGGGCCTGGTGTAGGCGTCTGTTGACGTAGGGTTTGACTCGTGATTTGGATGTTATGAAGCTCTTTTCGTATTTCGTCGAGAATATTCTTTTGGTTTTGTGCGTCTTCTTCATATTTGAGACGCAATTTGGCAATAAAATCAGTTTCTTCTTTGAGATATTGCTCTCTACGGGCGAGGTCTTGCGCGTATAGGAGTAACTCTTCCTCGGTCATTGGAGGAAGGTCTGCGTTAGGATCTGCTCGGAGATCCTTTTGAGATCGCGTGATTGGGCGACACATTTTGAAAGATATAAATGGGATTTAAGAAATGTGAATTTCGCACTGACACGCGTCGGGGCTTATTAATGCAAATATCGGCGACCACTTCGATGTCCTACCGACTGCGCCAAATTTGTCACGTCCGTCACTGTGTTTTTGTTACAGGTACCAGGAGAGAGGAAAGAGAACAGTGACAGACGGACGGTTGAGATATTATGATTAAAATGAGGAATGGTCTTTCGTGCCGAGACAGCCGCGGGCTGTCATATGCACTAGGACAACCGATATTGCTATGATGCAGTCAAGAAAAGAACGTCCGACGCGGTTACAAGAAGTGTCCCGACAAGAATCGCGCGCGAGAGGATGCAACGAGAACGGTGAGTTTACAGGATTCAGCAATTATACAAGACATTATACGACTCACCGCAATGCTGTATTAACGCCTAATAATATTGTTGCAGCAGGAACTGGCGGTACTGACAGTAGGTGTCGTACATCGGGTCTTCTATACAGATGTCCTCGAGGTGGGGAAGATCTGGCAGAGTTGCTGCTGCTCGGTTCGGGACGACGTTAGTGGCCTTGGATGCTGGCCGCAAGATGACACGTTGATGAGCTGGCAGAGGAACGTCACGGATGATTCGGCAACGGACCCTGGGAACGATGATCGTGTCTCGGCTGTCGTCGTCGTCGACTATGTCGATCACCTCTGGACAATCGACCGGATGTAGAACTGGCGTCGGAGCTCGCGAGAGGTCCGCGTGGTTGACCTCTTTAGGAGGGTTGCAAGGGCAACCGTATACAGAAACGTAATCGGACGCGTCACACGGAATGTGCTCGGTGGTTCCCAGAAGTTCTGTCCACTCGGTAGTGGCAATGATTTGATCGAGCACCGCTTTATTTCTTAACGCGCGTCTCAATTTAGCAAGTTGATACTTGCGTCCCGCTCGACGTGGGCGTCGCATGGGTAAGGAATAGTAATGATGGAATATTAATAATATAATGAAAATGAACTTCCATTTGTTATTAACCTTTTTGGTAGTTAACTCGCTTCACGTCTATAGTGGCGGCTCAGCGTTTCCACTGCGCACTTTAGACCAATTCTAGACGTGGCACGAGAACTTCTCTATGACTCGCTTCAAATTCCTTATTGGCGGCTCAGCGTTTCCACTGCGCACTTTAGACCAAGTCCGGATATGTCACGAGTTTAATATATTCTATGCAAGAACTGAATTGGAAGATGGTGTTGAACTAACACAAGAATAACAAAATCGAAGCACTGGTATAACAACGATATATTAAATAAGAACTGGTAAGTACACTGGTATACAATATGTAAGTAGTATTATAATAGGAGTAGTAATTGGATTAATGAATAATGGATATAGTAATATGTTGTAGGAATAATGTATGAGTTGAGTTGAGTTGAGTTAGAATTGGAATTGGAATTGGAATTAGGAGTGAAGGATCGACACACTTCACTTTCGCGGAGCTAGACTGAACACGTCTGCTCTTGAAGTCGGAAGAAGCCGGACTGGCACGTCCGTGCGAGTCGCTCGCTTGGAGCGGACCGTTCGAGTCGCTGTCTGGAGGCGGACTGATGCAAGCGCCTGCTCTGCCTTGCCTCCTTCGGTCGGAGTGGGGATAGCTGACGCTGCAGTCTCTTTGTTCTTCAGTCGTCGGAGTGGGAGAACCGCTGACGCAGCAGCGTCTTTGCTCCCGGGGACTGCACGTGCATTTCTGCTGACGCTGCAGTCTCGTGGCTGTCCTATTGCCCTCTACGAGCGTGGGACTGCTGATGCAGCAGTCTTTGGACTTCTCGATGTTTCTAGAAGCTTCTAGATGCTTCCAGAGTGATGCAATACTTTATTGCATTATGTGTCGTGGTGATGGGTTGAAACTGAGGTAAGGTGTTGATCAGGGTGAAGTTATGGTGATGGATAGAGACGGAGATAGGGATTAGAACAATAGAATAATGAGTTCTTAATACTATGCTCTTATGTCTAGGGGACGGTGTGTGGATCTTATGCAGATCAGACCTTGTATACATAGTGTGTGTACAAGGCCAACGTCGTACATCGGACGACGTAACAGTAGTGCACATAATAAGGTGCATACCAGTCACGGTCCAAGTGAGGAAAACCGAACGGTGTTATGATGAGCTACCCATCACGTATCGGAACACATCAAAATTCCTCAAGCCAAGGGACCACATCATTTCAAATACGGGGACAGAAAAGCCATGCAATGAGCTACTTCCCCCATATTATAGACTGCACGGAACATGGTATCGCCTAACACCGTCATTGATGGAGGCCATCACTCCTTCGGAGCTTCACCCCCTCGCCAAGCCAACCTGGAAATACATAGATCCGAAGAACTTGGCAACGGGAGGCATTTATTCACAAGACGACCTGGACAAACTACAGGATCATATAATGTTTCCTGTAGAGAAGGTAGCAGTCATAAATTCAATCGCACAGGGTGCGACGGGAAGACAGTTTGCAGCAGGAAACATCAACATGTTCAACCTGCTCGACGAAAACTCCCTACAGCAGATAGCGGAGTCTACAGCACAGAAATTATGGTCCGGATTCACTACATTCGGATCAATAAGTGCTGGAATAATCGGAGTGTATGTAACGATCCGCACGATCAAAACAATCATCAGTACGATCGTTAACGGCATCGCATTACACTCACTATACGGCTGGAGCCTGCATCTCGTTGTCGCCATCTGGAGTTCACTGACCCGGTTCTTTATATTCATGAAGCAGAGGGACAACAAGACTTCAGCGGCCATCGAGGACGAAGATAGTGATAGTGCCAGTGTCGGAGAATTCCGAACCCGTCCTCCCTTGACGAAGCGAACGTTAATTTGCGATTCCCTTGACCCAGCGTTGCGAGACAGGGATGACGTTTCAGTGCATCCTGTCTACCGCCACCCAGAGGCAGAGATTCCACTGCGTGAAATCTCTTCTCTAAGGGGGGAGGTGTGACGTCGGTCGCACCTCCGACGTTAGCTTTAAGACTACATGTAAAAGTAGATACATAAGAGCGAGCGTTCCCCTTTAAAGATTCCAAAACTCCTAAAAATCCTTCATAACAATGAATCCTTAACACCACGTACATCTGATCGAAATCCATCAACATAACCTAAAATCCAAAATCTGTCAAAATCCTAAAATAGCCAAAAATGGCCCAAACTCGAAGATTGAAATATCATTGGACTCGTGAGCGAAAATCATGAAACTAACCTAAAAATTTGTAGGTTATGTTCTCAATTCGCGTTTGTTTAGACTTTACCAAAATTTCGATTTTTGGTAATTTTCAAAAGTACTTAGAATATTTTCAAACATATGATCGGTCGACAAATGATGTCAACTAATCATATGACATATAAAATTTACATCGAAACGCCTTGCAAGAGCAAGCGCTCGAAAATATTCTAAGTCCCAATTTATTTAAATAAATAAATAGGTACGCCAATGGTTACCACTTAATTTTCGAGTCCTGCACCACTGGGAACGAAAACTGCTGACTCTAGTGCGGCGGCCATCGCGCTGTTTACGACGAAGACCGGCACAAAGAGGACACGGTCCCCTTTTGCGAAGTCAGCATTTTTCGAACGAACGTTGTTCGTCGACGAACGTTCGATTCTCCCCAGTCCTCTCCGGGGACCCGAGTGGGTCAGTCGAGTTTTCGTCAATCTTCCAAGTCCAGACTATTTAGACATAGTCTTTCCAAATCCAGATTGTTTAGACACAATCTTTCCAAATCCATACTGTTTAGACACAGTCCCTAATACCATTCAGTAATATCGTATTCTTATTCGTTTAATTCAAATATTACTTCGTTTATTCAATTAAACATTTTTATTGCGTTTCATATTTCGTACTTAGTACGTATTTCGATTTCGTTAATAATAAGCATCTTTACCTTTGTATTCTTTTACGTTTATAATATACTTTGTTTTACCAGAGTCAATCTAAATCCCAATTATTATTTCCTTGCTCCTAACTTCGTAGTTTGAAGTGACACGTTGTTAGTTAGAGATAGAGTTCTCACTGGAAAGTTCGCGAATAGTATTCCTTATTCAATTTCCTGTTACGTGTTCGCGTACGTGCGTGATAGTGATAGACTTGCTCGCATAGCAAGCTCCGCAGCATCCACGTCCGTTTTCTCGAATCAAAATATCGTCAACCACGCGGACGATATTCGCGAGATAAATTCACGGGATCGCACAGCGTCCACGCCCGTTTTCGCTAGTTAAAATATCGTCAATCACGCGGACGATATTCGTGAGTTAGATTCACGGTATCGTACAGCGTCCACGCCCGTTTCCTCAACGAGCGCATCCGTCTACAATACCGTAGCAGCCAGCTGTCAATCATTGGAGGTCGTTCCTGTCAAATATTGACGTGACAGAGTTTGGCGCAGTCGTCAATCCTTGAAGGTCGTTTCCAGCCATTTGGATCAACGCCTGTTAAGCAGAGCGGACCGTATTCAAGGCCATCAGCGCAACCGTAGCTGTTCATCCGTTGCGAATTCATGTCTCATGTCAATCGACAAACAAGCGAAGCGTAAAAGTAAGTGGAACATATTACCGCGTATGTTTCAGGGTCGCGTGCATCATTCATCTGTGTAAGACTGCATGCAGGTGTCGGCATCGGGTCCTAGTCTGTTGATAAAAAGACCAACACTTTTATTAAATGTCAGTCAGTGGAAGAGTAGAGTAGCCGGGCCGCGGTATTCTCTTCTCTTGCTTTTATAGCCCCGCCAGGACGTGACAAAAGCCTCCAAAGTAAAAGAACGTCATAACTTACTTCGAAATCATATCTTTGATGATCCACAGAAACTCGATTCCTTTCAACTTCCATCTGCACGTTGCCATGCGAAGCGAAACAAATACGATAAAATTAATCTCTGCGCTACAGCGAAATACGCGTCAGCAAGAAAGAAATATAAATCCGACTACCCTCGCGATAACGGATACCCCTACCAGATCAAACGAGCGAAATACGAAACCTCTGGTCAGCAAAATCTCCTTCCATCACTGGAAGATCAGCATATCACATCGCAACACCGCTCCTCCGAAGCAGCAATCGCCTCAGAAGACCATCAGTCCTTAGACACACACGAAACTGTAATCATGCAGCCGATCCAAGTTGTCATCTTACTCTCTATAGCCACGCGAGCGTACACCCTCATCGGATACGATTGTGGAGGATCTACACTGAACACGACAACGTTCTCCATCATCGATATTCCTGATTGCGAGCCTGAAGAAATCAAGCCCACGGAGGACTCAGTAAAAATCCAATTGCTACAACTAGCAGAGTTTACTCAGACGAGAGTAATCCAGTGCCACATAGAAATCGACCGCACGATATTCTATTGCGGCATGCACTCACATGTTTCCATCGTCACGAACGGACGACAGGAATATTTACTGGCAACCACCAGTGAAACCTGTTCCGAGTTGCAGAAGACCGGAACAATCCTCATCACTCCGACCGCCCAGGTCACGGGAGTCCAGCCCAATTCTACTACATCCCGCAGCCTCACATTGGCGGGAGAACTTCAAAATAACGGGCAATGCGCGGGAACAACGTACAACGACCCATTCGGCACTTGGACCAGTGTCGTTGTACAGGCCATTGTTCGAATAACCCTGAGGGACTACACAGCAACAGTGAAGCTCTCTACAGGTCAGATCCATCTACAGTCAGGACAAATATGCACCTTCACAAAAGGAAGCTGCCTTGATACGCAAGATGGACATACATTCTGGGACGTCGTTCCCAACGATTACTGCAAGTTCAATAGCTACGACGTTCTCTACGAAGGACTAGCTACCAGAGTTTCTACAAAGACAAAGTTCTCACCTACACTATATATGGTGGAATCTGAAGACACCACATTCGCGTTGACAGAATCTGGTCGTACATCAATTTGCGGTTATATTATTATTCGCACGGAGCACCCCAAACTCTTTATTCTGGATACAAGTCTGTCCGGTAAATTCAAGGAACGCACTCACACCATAGTAAGCAATCTGGACATATTCACCTACGTGAATAGTAAGTTCATCTACGTAGAAAAACATCTGAAAAGTCAACTTACCCAGTTGTACCAGGATGTCATCCGGCAAAAGTGCGAACTGGAGAAACAGGTCCTTCAAAACGCACTAACGATGTTACACTCATCACCTGAAGAAATAGCAGCTGCCATTATGCGAGAACCAGGATTCGTCGCAGTTCCAGCTGGAGAAGTGGTGCATATTATAAAGTGCATTCCAGTAACCGTACAAGTTCGGAAAACGGATAAGTGTTTCGATGAACTTCCGATCACTTACCAGAATTCTTCCAAGTTCTTAAAGCCAGGAGACCATATTATAGTTGCCACAGGTACAGAAAAGCCGTGCAATGAACTCCTGCCGCCTCTCTACAAAATAAACGGAATTTGGTATCGTTTAACGCCGTCACTCACAGAGACCGTTGCCCCAGCAACATTACAACCGCTCATCAAACCTACGTGGAAGTACGTGGATCCAACAAATATCGCAACAGGCGGAATCTATTCCCAAGAGGATCTCAACAAACTACAGGACCACATCATGTTTCCAGTGGAAAGAGTGGCCGTAATAAATTCTATCGCCCAAGGAGCATCCGGCAGAGATTACGCAACAGGAAACGTTAATATGTTCAACCTGCTTGACGAAAACTCCCTGCAACAGATAGCGGAATCAACAGCACAAAAACTGTGGTCAGGATTCACCACATTTGGTTCAATCAGTGCTGGAGTGCTAGGAATATATATAGCAATCCGAACAATAAAGACTATCATAAGTACCATAATCAATGGTATTGCATTGCACTCACTTTACGGATGGAGTTTGCATCTAGCAGTCGCCGTATGGAGCTCCCTCACAAGATTCTTCATCTTCCTGAAGCAAAAGGACAATACTTACACGTATGCAGCAAGATACAGGAAAAGTGCAAGTGAAAGTGTTAGTGAACAAAGTGATTCCCCACCCACCCTAAACCCCGAGAAAAGACAGTCGAAAAATGAACATTGCGAATACGACTTGTCGGACATTACAAAACCAGCCCCAGCCCCACGTGCCGACACCGACAACATTTCAGTGCGACCAGTGTTTCGTACAAATATAAGAAATACTCGCCGAGAACTGTGCTCCCTGCGCGGAGTACCCCCGGACGATGCGTCGCATGAATGAGTGTGAAAGCGAGTGTTGGGCGAGAAATTTCTTCCTTGTAAGAAATTTCTTTTCCGCGTTGGGAGGTGTTACGTCGTCCGATGTACGACGTTGGCCTTGTACATACACTATGTATTCAAGGTCTGATCTGCATAAGATCCATACACCGTCCCCTAGACATAAGAGCATAGTATTAAGATTTCATTATTCTATTGTTCTAATCCTTATCTCCGTCTCTACCCATCACCATAACTTCACCTTGATCAACACCTTACCTCAGTTTCAACCCATCACCACGACACATAATGCAATAAAGTATTGCATCACTCTGGAAGCATCTAGAAGCTTCTAGAAACGTCGAGAAGTCCAAAGACTGCTGCATCAGCAGTCCCACGCTCGTAGAGGGCAATAGGACAGCCACGAGACTGCAGCGTCAGCAGAAATGCACGTGCAGTCCCCGGGAGCGAAGACGCTGCTGCGTCAGCGGTTCTCCCACTCCGACGACTGAAGAACAAAGAGACTGCAGCGTCAGCTATCCCCACTCCGAACGAAGGAGGCAAGGCAGAGCGGACGCTTGCATCAGTCCGCCTTCAGCCAGCGACTCGCACAGACGTGCCTACCTGGCCTCAGCCGCCAGTCCGGCTTCAAGAGCAGACGTGTTCAGTCTAGCTCCGCGATAGTGAAGTGTGTCGATCCTTCACTCCTAATTCCAATTCCAATTCCAACTCTAACTCAACTCAACTCAAGTCCTAATTCTCATACATTATTCCTATAACATATTACTATATCCATTATTCATTAATCCAATTACTACTTCTATTATAATACTACTTACATATTGTATACCAGTGTACTTACCAGTTCTATTTAATATATCGTTGTTATACCAGTGCTTCGATCTTGTTATTCTTGTGTTAGTTCAACACCATCTTCCAATTCAGTTCTTGCATCGAATATATTAAACTCGTGACATATCCGGACTTGGTCTAAAGTGCGCAGTGGAAACGCTGAGCCGCCAATAAGGAATTTGAAGCGAGTCATAGAGAAGTTCTCGTGCCACGTCTAGAATTGGTCTAAAGTGCGCAGTGGAAACGCTGAGCCGCCACTATAGACGTGAAGCGAGTTAACTACCAAAAAGGTTAATAACAAGTGGAAGTTCATTTTCATTATATTATTAATATTCCATCATTACTATTCCTTACCCATGCGACGCCCACGTCGAGCGGGACGCAAGTATCAACTTGCTAAACTGAGACGCGCGTTAAGAAATAAAGCGGTGCTCGATCAAATCATTGCCACTACCGAGTGGACAGAACTTCTGGGAACCACCGAGCACATTCCGTGTGACGCGTCCGATTACGTTTCTGTATACGGTTGCCCTTGCAACCCTCCTAAAGAGGTCAACCACGCGGACCTCTCGCGAGCTCCGACGCCAGTTCTACATCCGGTCGATTGTCCAGAGGTGATCGACATAGCCGACGACGACGACAGCCGAGACACGATCATCGTTCCCAGGGTCCGTTGCCGAATCATCAGTGACGTCCCTCTGCCAACTCATCAACGTGTCGTCTTGCGGCCAGCATCCAAGGCCACTAATGTCGTCCCGAACCGAGCAGCAGCAACTCTGCCAGATCTTCCCCACCTCGAGGACATCTGTGTCACGTCCTGGCGGGGCTATAAGAGCAAGAGAAGAGAATACCGCGGCCCGGCTACTCTACTCTTCCACTGACTGACATTTAATAAAAGTGTTGGTCTTTTTATCAACAGACTAGGACCCGATGCCGACACCTGCATGCAGTCTTACTCTGATGAATGATGCACGCGACCCTGAAACATACGCGGTAATATGTTCCACTTACTTTTACGCTTCGCTTGTTTGTCGATTGACACGAGAAATGAATTCGCAACGGATGAACAGCTACGGTTGCGCTGATGGCCTTGAATTCGGTCCTTTCTGCTTGACAGGCGTTGATCCAAATGGCTGGAAACGACCTTCAAGGATTGACGACTGCGCCAAATTCTGTCACGTCAATATTTGGCAGGAACGATCTCCAATGGCTGACAGCTGGCGGCTACGGTATTGTAGACGGATGCGCTCGTTGAGGAAACGGGCGTGGACGCTGTACGATACCGTGAATCTAACTCACGAATATCGTCCGCGTGATTGACGATATTTTAACTAGCGAAAACGGGCGTGGACGCTGTGCGATCCCGTGAATTTATCTCGCGAATATCGTCCGCGTGGTTGACGATATTTTGATTCGAGAAAACGGACGTGGATGCTGCGGAGCTTGCTATGCGAGCAAGTCTATCACTATCACGCACGTACGCGAACACGTTGAAAGGAAATTGAATAAGGAATACTCTTCGCGAACTTTCCAGCGAGAACTCTATCTCTAACTAACAACGTGTCACTTCAAACTACGAAGTTAGGAGCAAGGAAATAATAATTGGGATTTAGATTGACTCTGGTAAAACAAAGTATATTATAAACGTAAAAGAATACAACGGTAAAGATGCTTATTATTAACGAAATCGAAATACGTACTAAGTACGAAATATGAAACGCAATAAAAATGTTTAATTGAATAAACGAAGTAATATTTGAATTAAACGAATAAGAATACGATATTACTGAATGGTATTAGGGACTGTGTCTAAACAATCTGGATTTGGAAAGACTATGTCTAAATAGTCTGGACTTGGAAGATTGACGAAAACTCGACTGACCCACTCGGGTCCCCGGAGAGGACTGAGGAAAATCGAACGTTCGTCGACGAACAACGTTCGTCCGAAAAATGCTGACTTCGCAAAAGGGGACCGTGTCCTCTTTGTGCCGGTCTTCGTCGTAAACAGCGCGATGGCCGCCGCACTAGAGTCAGCAGTTTTCGTTCCCAGTGGTGCAGGACTCGAAAATTAAGTGGTAACCATTGGCGTACCTATTTATTTATTTAAATAAATTGGGACTTAGAATATTTTCGAGCGCTTGCTCTTGCAAGGCGTTTCGATGTAAATTTTATATGTCATATGATTAGTTGACATCATTTGTCGACCGATCATATGTTTGAAAATATTCTAAGTACTTTTGAAAATTACCAAAAATCGAAATTTTGGTAAAGTCTAAACAAACGCGAATTGAGAACATAACCTACAAATTTTTAGGTTAGTTTCATGATTTTCGCTCACGAGTCCAATGATATTTCAATCTTCGAGTTTGGGCCATTTTTGGCTATTTTAGGATTTTGACAGATTTTGGATTTTAGGTTATGTTGATGGATTTCAAACAGATGTACGTGGTGTTAAGGATTCATTGTTATGAAGGATTTTTAGGAGTTTTGGAATCTTTAAAGGGGAACGCTCGCTCTTATGTATCTAATTTTACATGTAGTCTTAAAGCTAACGTCGGAGGTGCGACCGACGTCACACCTCCCCCCTTAGAGAAGAGATTTCACGCAGTGGAATCTCTGCCTCTGGGTGGCGGTAGACAGGATGCACTGAAATGTCATCCCTGTCTCGCGACGCTGGGTCAAGGGAATCGCAAATTAACGTTCGTTTCGTCAAGGGAGGACGGTGTGACGTCGGTCGCACCTCCGACGTTAGCTTTAAGACTACATGTAAAATTAGATACATAAGAGCGAGCGTTCCCCTTTAAAGATTCCAAAACTCCTAAAAATCCTTCATAACAATGAATCCTTAACACCACGTACATCTGATTGAAATCCATCAACATAACCCTAAATCCAAAATCTGTCAAATTCCTAAAATAGCCAAAAATGGCCCAAACTCGAAGATTGAAATATCATTGGACTCGTGAGCGAAAATCATGAAACTAACCTAAAAATTTGTAGGTTATGTTCTCAATTCGCGTTTGTTTAGACTTTACCAAAATTTCGATTTTTGGTAATTTTCAAAAGTACTTAGAATATTTTCAAACATATGATCGGTCGACAAATGATGTCAACTAATCATATGACATATAAAATTTAAATCGAAACGCCTTGCAAGAGCAAGCGCTCGAAAATATTCTAAGTCCCAATTTATTTAAATAAATAAATAGGTACGCCAATGGTTACCACTTAATTTTCGAGTCCTGCACCACTGGGAACGAAAACTGCTGACTCTAGTGCGGCGGCCATCGCGCTGTTTACGACGAAGACCGGCACAAAGAGGACACGGTCCCCTTTTGCGAAGTCAGCATTTTTCGGACGAACGTTGTTCGTCGATGAACGTTCGATTCTCCCCAGTCCTCTCCGGGGACCCGAGTGGGTCAGTCGAGTTTTCGTCAATCTTCCAAGTCCAGACTATTTAGACATAGTCTTTCCAAATCCAGATTGTTTAGACACAATCTTTCCAAATCCATACTGTTTAGACACAGTCCCTAATACCATTCAGTAATATCGTATTCTTATTCGTTTAATTCAAACATTACTTCGTTTATTCAATTAAACATTTTTATTGCGTTTCATATTTCGTACTTAGTACGTATTTCGATTTCGTTAATAATAAGCACCTTTACCTTTGTATTCTTTTACGTTTATAATATACTTTGTTTTACCAGAGTCAATCTAAATCCCAATTATTATTTCCTTGCTCCTAACTTCGTAGTTTGAAGTGACACGTTGTTAGTTAGAGATAGAGTTCTCACTGGAAAGTTCGCGAATAGTATTCCTTATTCAATTTCCTGTTACGTGTTCGCGTACGTGCGTGATAGTGATAGACTTGCTCGCATAGCAAGCTCCGCAGCATCCACGTCCGTTTTCTCGAATCAAAATATCGTCAACCACGCGGACGATATTCGCGAGATAAATTCACGGGATCGTACAGCGTCCACGTCCGTTTTCGCTAGTTAAAATATCGTCAATCACGCGGACGATATTCGTGAGTTAGATTCACGGTATCGTACAGCGTCCACGCCCGTTTCCTCAACGAGCGCATCCGTCTACAATACCGTAGCCGCCAGCTGTCCACCATTGGAGGTCGTTCCTGCCAAATATTGACGTGACAGAATTTGGCGCAGTCGTCAATCCTTGAAGGTCGTTTCCAGCCATTTGGATCAACGCCTGTCAAGCAGAGAGGACCGAATTCAAGGCCATCAGCGCAACCGTAGCTGTTCATCCGTTGCGAACTCATTTCTCGTGTCAATCGACAAACAAGCGAAGCGTAAAAGTAAGTGGAACATATTATCGCGTATGTTTCAGGGTCGCGTGCATCATTCATCTGTGTAAGACTGCATGCAGGTGTCGGCATCGGGTCCTAGTCTGTTGATAAAAAGACCAACACTTTTATTAAATGTCAGTCAGTGGAAGAGCAGAGTAGCCGGGCCGCGGTATTCTCTTCTCTTGCTCTTATAGCCCCGCCAGGACGTGACAAATTTGGCGCAGTCGGTAGGACACTCGTTGGTCACCGATGTTAGAGACACCGTCAACACTTTTGTAGGATACGTCATGTGTCCTACCTCTGCCAAAATTTGTTGTGACAAATTTGGCGCAGTCGGTAGGACAGTCGTTGGTCACCGATGTTAGAAGCACGGCATCGAGGAATAAAAATAGAATCAGTGTTAGCACGCGAACCCCTGCGCGTTCCATCATTGTTTGACAATTTAACGCAGTAGACTTAGAGTCCGTGAAAGCATAGTGTCAGTTAAAAGTGCGACGGGCAGTGAAGGAAATGCCCTTTCGCCCACGTTACATACTCAAATTATTTTTCGCGATGTTCGTACTCAGTACAAATTCATCGAGAGTTTTAGTGAACGTTAAAGTGCGACGGGCGGTTTAGAAAACGCCCCTTCGCCCACGTTATATAGTCGGATTATTTTTCGCGAATTTCATACTTAGAAATTTTCAAGCGACGCAATCATGGAAACGCGTAGCGAGGCTAGAAAGAAGGTTCCTCCTACGGAAGAGGAATTAATTGAATTCCAGAAAGATTTAGCTCGTAGAGAAGCAGCTCTCATTAATCAAACCGCCGCGTTGACTCAACTCAAATTGCAATACGAAACAGAAACGCGTGAGCAGAGAGTAACGTACGAGGATATACGCCGCGAGATAGCAGAAATCCGATCGGCCAGAGATTCTCAATCAATTCCAGCTAGCCCAGTCGTTGCGCCCCGCGAACCCATAATGCACGATTCTTCGAATTTCACCGTTAAACAAGCGGTTGAACTTGTGCCTACCTTTGACGGCACCTCCATAACCGTGCTACAATTCGTTCGCGCGTGCAAGCGAGCCTTGGAAGCTGTTCCAGCCACAGCTGAGCGTACCCTCACTAGATTAGTATGCAATAAGCTTAGAGGACAGGCATACGCCGCGATTGAAGACGTAAATATTAACACAATCTCTGAATTGTGCAACCGCCTGAAAGATGTACTAGGCCCATATAAATTCATCGATCAGTATCGCGGAGAATTAGCTTCGATACACCAGGGACAGTCCGAGCACGTGTTGAATTATATTACGCGAGTAAAGGACCTTAGAACGGCGATCATAGATTCAGGCCGCGGGGTCCCCAATCTAGACGAGATTGACAAATTCACAATTGATTGTTTCATGCGTGGTCTTATCCCAGCGCTTCGAGCCGAGGTCAGGCTCTGTGCGTCACTCGAATTACAGAAAATATTCGATGAAGCAGTAACCGCGTACAAACAGTACGAGCTTGACCGTGTTCGTTATCGCGACGACGGACGCCGCGTTGCATTCTCCGACTCTCGTAATCGCACACCAGAGCGATCAAGCAACTCTTATTATGATAGGAATGCGCCTGAGCAGCGCAACAGATCTTCGGAAAGGAAAGATCAACGACCTTCCTTTTCACCTCGTGAATCCTGGCGAGACAGGAAATCCGATAACAGAGACGCGTATCGCTCTCCTCCTCCGCGACGTCACGAACCGTCGCAATCAAATCAGCGCGAAACGTATAAACGCGAAGATCGCGCTTCCCAGTCCCCAGGTCGCGATCGCTTTCCTACGGAGAATCGGAAGTATTGTAAATATTGTAAGCGCACGGGACATGACATACACGAATGTCGCCGCCGCGAATATTACAATAAAAATGAGTCGGTAAACGAATCAAGCCTCCCGACAAACGCGACCAAAGGACGGGAGGCATCCCAAGAGAATCGCCAAAAGGCAACACAGCTGGCCGTCATCAGCGACGACCAGCAGTAGATGAAATTCGAGTAGATGGGAGAGATAACCCGGACGGTCAGCAGAATGAACGACCATCCGCGAAATTAGTCTCGGCAATAAATCTCGCGCCGGACTCCCCTATCCCTCGAATAAAAGCAAAATCGTCACTCTTCTCAAAAGAGTGTGAGTTCCTCTTGGACACCGGGTCCGAGGTCAACTTAATCCGAGCGTCTGGTATCAAATCTGACGTTCATCTAAAAACTGACAGCGTCATACACGTCCATGGCGTGACAGAAGGAGAAATTGCGACCCTCGGTTATATCAATGCGGAGCTAGCAGATTCCATTAAAGTCACGCTACACGTTCTGCCTGACAGTTTTCCAATTAATATAGATGGTATCTTAGGCTCCCCCTTCTTCAGAGAGGGAGCAGAGATATCATTTGCGAAGGAATGCGTAGAGTATAAAAACCTACGTATTCCCTTTTCGAATCCTCGGGAATATACCGTCGAAAGCCGTACCGCCGCCTGCATAGCCGTCAACGTAAAGGGCCCAAGCGAAGGGTATGTGCGAAAAGTAGATGTAAAACCCGATGTGTTCTTAGGTGATTGTTTAGTCACCAACCGTAACGGAAAGGCATACCTGCGATGCTTTAACGCATCGTCCGAAGTGGCGTCCTTCTCCCTGCCTACGTTGGAGGTGGAAGAGATCGAGGTTCCCTTTTCGAATATTCAAGCCGAAGTCAATTCGGACTTATTCAATGCTCGTGCGTGCCGCGCGCACGAGACGATCGTTAACGATCAACTCGCGTCTTCTATTAATTCCGGTAACCATTCCGACGATTCCGGTAGCCATCCCGATTTCCTAAACAATTCCGGTAACCATCCCGATCACTCATACTCGAAACCCTTTATGAAAGGCTTCGAATTCATACCCAAAAGGGTCCATTCCATTACCAAGTCCCGTAATGCTCGCGTTAATGAGCTTATGGAAACTATTCCCATGGATCACCTCGATCACGACGAGATAGACCATGTCAAATCTTTATTGGAGGAGAATAATGATCTCTTCCACCTTCAAGGGGATCGTCTGGGGAAAACTAACGCTGTAACACATAAAATCCCCACGACGGACGACATCCCCGTACATACCAAGCAATACCGGTATCCGCCGATTCACAAAGAGGAGATCGACAAACAAATGTGTGAACTCTTACAAAATGATATAGTCGCACCCTCTAGTTCACCGTATAACTCCCCTTTGTGGATCGTACCGAAGAAAGCGGATGCCGAAGGAAATAAGAAATGGAGAATGGTAATTGACTATCGCGCTTTAAACGAGAAGTCAATAGCAGACGCTTATCCACTGCCCAGCATAAACGAGATCTTAGATCAGCTGGGTAGTGCCAAATATTTTAGCGTATTTGATCTGGCAAGCGGGTTTCACCAAATAGGCATGGAAAAGGAGGACGCCGCAAAAACCGCCTTCTCAACTCCGTTCGGACATTACCAGTATAATAGAATGCCGTTCGGATTGCGTAATGCGCCGGCTACGTTCCAGCGACTAATGGATACGATTCTAACCGGTCTCCAGGGTAACGAACTCTTCGTTTATCTTGACGATATAGTCATATACGCGCGTTCCCTAGAAGAACACAAAGCGAAATTTGATAAATTGGCTCGCCGATTGAGAGCCGCCAATTTGAAATTACAACCGTCTAAATGCGGGTTTTTGCACAGAGAGGTAGCTTACCTAGGACACCAGATTAGCGAGGATGGCGTACGGCCATGCCCTAAAAAAATTAACGCGGTCCAAAATTATCCTCGACCGAAAAACGCAAAGAACGTCCGCGAATTTTTAGGTCTAGCGGGCTATTACCGCAGATTCATAGATAGATTCGCTCATATTTCCAAACCCCTCACCCAACTCCTTACCAAGGATACGAAATTCGTGTGGGGGTCAAAGCAGGAGGAAGCCTTCGAGACTTTACGACAGGCATTGTGTACGGAGCCTGTCCTCCAGTACCCAGATTTTGGGAAACCATTCAACGTAACTTGCGACGCCTCAGGGTACGCGATCGGCGCTGTCCTAAGCCAAGGCGACGTGGGAAAGGATCGCCCTATCGCGTACGCGTCACGTATCCTTCACGGCGCTGAACTAAACTACTCCACAATAGAAAAGGAGTGTTTAGCCATAATATTCGCCGTCCAATATTTCCGCCCGTACATTTACGGCAGGAAATTCTTACTCATCACCGATCACAGACCGCTGGTGTGGATGACATCCGTAAAGGATCCCACATCCCGGCTCCTCCGGTGGAGATTAAAATTGGCAGAGTTCGAATACCAGGTTATCTACAAACCTGGCAGAGCCAACTCTAATGCGGATGCCCTATCCCGGAATCCGGTGGCATTGCCCATCTCATGGACCGATTCAGAGGAAACGACTCCGCCTAGGACGCCATTGTCAAGCCCGGGGACTCCTCTTTTCGACGCACGCCGCAGGAAGAAAGATAGAGACGATTCAATTCTCATGCCTCCACCGAAGTCAATGCCCCCAAAAAGGAGAAGATCATCGGCAGCCTCGTCACCGGGACCATCGATGGGTACGCCATCGCATTCTGATGACCCCCGCGCAGCATCCCCGCCTCTTATTTCAATCGCCGATCAAGGATTACTACGGGATCTGGGAGTCGAAGAAACTCTTTCCTTTTCTCCTATATTTCCGCCTTCCTTGACCGGACCAGATGTCTTCGATGAGCGAGAAGAGAGTATTCCCTCAGAAGAAGAAGAAGAAGAAGAAGAAGAAGAAGAAGAAAGCAATCCTACACCACGTAGAAGAAGAATAATTCATACAAGAGACCGATTAATAATGAGAAGGGACAATTTAGTTTGCTTCATAACGATGGACGGACGGCCCATCGATCTCGGGGCCGTAGATCTCTATAGACAAGGCAAACTGGCCAAATCCCAAGACTTACTCCTACATAGAGCTAGGGTAACAGATCACGGTAAATACAAGTTAATCCAGATACCGATTAAACAATCACCGCTTCATGAGGTATCTGCAGACGACCTCAAAGAATGTCTTAGAACGTTGATCGACGTTGTCAACGAGCTCGCGTTGGAATCCTTTTCAATCTCTAAAACATTCCTCGACCATTTGTCGAGAGAATACGTGGTCAATCTACTCACAGAAACATTCGAGGACACACCAGTCCAAATATTTCTCTGTTCGAACGAGGTCCAAATCCCCGCTGAGGATAGAAGGATGGAGATCATCACGGAGAACCATGTATCAGCGTATGCCGGCCATAAAGGCATAACCAAGACATACAAAAGGATAAGAGAAAAATACTGGTGGAACAGCCTCAAAAAGGACGTAACCAACTACGTTAACAATTGCCTGAGTTGCCAGCGTAACAAGTTAACAAGAGTAAAAACTCGCCTACCAATGAAGTTAACGGATACGCCCGGCAGGGCGTTTGATAAGGTCTCGCTAGACATCGTGGGACCATTACCCACTACCGAAGATGGCAACACGTATGTAATGACGATGCAAGACCTTCTTACAAAGTACTCCGTCGCAGTGCCGCTCAAATCTACCGACTCCGTCAGTACAGCAAACGCCTTCATCGACCACCTGATATGTCGCTTTGGAACGCCTAAGGCAATATTAACGGATCAAGGGACTAACTTCACAAGCTCCCTTATGAAGGCTATCGCAAAAAGATTCAGGATTACACGCCTCCAAACCACTGCTTTCCACCCACAAAGCAACGGATCCATTGAGAGATCGCATCATGTACTGACGGAATATTTGAAGCAGTACGTCAACAAAAATAACTGGGATAAATGGATAAACTTGGCAATGTTTAGCTACAATACCAGCGTACACGAGGGAACAGACTTCACCCCACACGAGTTGGTATTCGGTTCCCTGGCCCGTGTTCCTTCCTCTGATTCCCATCTCTACGCAGTAGAGAACGAGTCCTACGCAGGTTACCTCTTTGACCTACAAAGAAAGATAAGCGAGACACAATCCCGCGCGCGCGATAATTTAGTAGCGGCAAAGCAGAAATCAAAGACTTATTATGATAGGAAGATTAACCCCGTGCAGTTCACGGTAGGCGAACAGGTATACTTGTTAAAAGAACCTCGTAAAGGAAAATTCGACGCGCAATATACTGGACCGCATGAGATAATAGAAATGCTTGATACGAACAATGTCAAATTACGAATAGGAAACCATTTCAAAATTGTCCATGCAAATAAGATTAAACGTCTTCCAGGTAGCCCGAGACAGGACACGCGTCAGCGAAATATTGTAACTGCAAACTTAATCTCTGATCCTTCTAAGAAAGACGATAGCGAGCCAAGGGTCCAACCAGAGGAGTCAGCTTACGAGACTCTTCACTCCTCATCCGATCAAGCTCCGAGTCACATTGCGGATCCCATAGCTATCCACGACAGAAAAATGTGCGGACCGATGGGAGGAAGACGGCCGACCGTGCTGAAAGCTCACCGATACATGAGACGATACAACAACACTATCTGTTACAATGGGATAGTTCGAGTGGCTTGCAACGGCAAGTTGCTGTGCCGCAACTGCAGCCAATACACCCGAATTGTTAGAGTGGAACGATGGGAGCATCAGCGGATGTATAACATCCCAAATAGATGCGAGTATTGCGGAATAAGGCTATGCACCGAAACACCAGTATTGGAGTGCATCCCTTGCGGACAGATTCTATCGGCAAGATGGATCGCACAACGGGACGACCCTGACTGGATATCCGATAGTTCCAGCGATGACACCGATTCAGACAATGGTGACATTTAAGCGGAAGCCAGTGATAGTGCCAGTGTCGGAGAATTCCGAACCCGTCCTCCCTTGACGAAACGAACGTTAATTTGCGATTCCCTTGACCCAGCGTTGCGAGACAGGGATGACATTTCAGTGCATCCTGTCTACCGCCACCCAGAGGCAGAGATTCCACTGCGTGAAATCTCTTCTCTAAGGGGGGAGGTGTGACGTCGGTCGCACCTCCGACGTTAGCTTTAAGACTACATGTAAAATTAGATACATAAGAGCGAGCGTTCCCCTTTAAAGATTCCAAAACTCCTAAAAATCCTTCATAACAATGAATCCTTAACACCACGTACATCTGATTGAAATCCATCAACATAACCTAAAATCCAAAATCTGTCAAATTCCTAAAATAGCCAAAAATGGCCCAAACTCGAAGATTGAAATATCATTGGACTCGTGAGCGAAAATCATGAAACTAACCTAAAAATTTGTAGGTTAGGTTCTCAATTCGCGTTTGTTTAGACTTTACCAAAATTTCGATTTTTGGTAATTTTCAAAAGTACTTAGAATATTTTCAAACATATGATCGGTCGACAAATGATGTCAACTAATCATATGACATATAAAATTTAAATCGAAACGCCTTGCAAGAGCAAGCGCTCGAAAATATTCTAAGTCCCAATTTATTTAAATAAATAAATAGGTACGCCAATGGTTACCACTTAATTTTCGAGTCCTGCACCACTGGGAACGAAAACTGCTGACTCTAGTGCGGCGGCCATCGCGCTGTTTACGACGAAGACCGGCACAAAGAGGACACGGTCCCCTTTTGCGAAGTCAGCATTTTTCGGACGAACGTTGTTCGTCGACGAACGTTCGATTCTCCCCAGTCCTCTCCGGGGACCCGAGTGGGTCAGTCGAGTTTTCGTCAATCTTCCAAGTCCAGACTATTTAGACATAGTCTTTCCAAATCCAGATTGTTTAGACACAATCTTTCCAAATCCATACTGTTTAGACACAGTCCCTAATACCATTCAGTAATATCGTATTCTTATTCGTTTAATTCAAACATTACTTCGTTTATTCAATTAAACATTTTTATTGCGTTTCATATTTCGTACTTAGTACGTATTTCGATTTCGTTAATAATAAGCACCTTTACCTTTGTATTCTTTTACGTTTATAATATACTTTGTTTTACCAGAGTCAATCTAAATCCCAATTATTATTTCCTTGCTCCTAACTTCGTAGTTTGAAGTGACACGTTGTTAGTTAGAGATAGAGTTCTCACTGGAAAGTTCGCGAATAGTATTCCTTATTCAATTTCCTGTTACGTGTTCGCGTACGTGCGTGATAGTGATAGACTTGCTCGCATAGCAAGCTCCGCAGCATCCACGTCCGTTTTCTCGAATCAAAATATCGTCAACCACGCGGACGATATTCGCGAGATAAATTCACGGGATCGTACAGCGTCCACGTCCGTTTTCGCTAGTTAAAATATCGTCAATCACGCGGACGATATTCGTGAGTTAGATTCACGGTATCGTACAGCGTCCACGCCCGTTTCCTCAACGAGCGCATCCGTCTACAATACCGTAGCCGCCAGCTGTCCACCATTGGAGGTCGTTCCTGCCAAATATTGACGTGACAGAATTTGGCGCAGTCGTCAATCCTTGAAGGTCGTTTCCAGCCATTTGGATCAACGCCTGTCAAGCAGAGAGGACCGAATTCAAGGCCATCAGCGCAACCGTAGCTGTTCATCCGTTGCGAACTCATTTCTCGTGTCAATCGACAAACAAGCGAAGCGTAAAAGTAAGTGGAACATATTATCGCGTATGTTTCAGGGTCGCGTGCATCATTCATCTGTGTAAGACTGCATGCAGGTGTCGGCATCGGGTCCTAGTCTGTTGATAAAAAGACCAACACTTTTATTAAATGTCAGTCAGTGGAAGAGCAGAGTAGCCGGGCCGCGGTATTCTCTTCTCTTGCTCTTATAGCCCCGCCAGGACGTGACAACGGGTTCGGATTTCTCCGACACTGGCACTATCACTATCTTTGTCCTCGATGGCCGCTGAAGTCTTGTTGTCCCTCTGCTTCATGAATATAAAGAACCGGGTCAGTGAACTCCAGATGGCGACAACGAGATGCAGGCTCCAGCCGTATAGTGAGTGTAATGCGATGCCGTTAACGATCGTACTGATGATTGTTTTGATCGTGCGGATCGCTACATACACTCCGATTATTCCAGCACTTATTGATCCGAATGTAGTGAATCCGGACCATAATTTCTGTGCTGTAGACTCCGCTATCTGCTGTAGGGAGTTTTCATCGAGCAGGTTGAACATGTTGATGTTTCCTGCTGCAAACTGTCTTCCCGTCGCACCCTGTGCGATTGAATTTATGACTGCTACCTTCTCTACAGGAAACATTATATGATCCTGTAGTTTGTCCAGGTCGTCTTGTGAATAAATGCCTCCCGTTGCCAAGTTCTTCGGATCTATGTATTTCCAGGTTGGCTTGGCGAGGGGGTGAAGCTCCGAAGGAGTGATGGCCTTGTGACGTCGGTCGCACCTCCGACGTTAGCTTTAAGACTACATGTAAAATTAGATACATAAGAGCGAGCGTTCCCCTTTAAAGATTCCAAAACTCCTAAAAATCCTTCATAACAATGAATCCTAAACACCACGTACATCTGATCGAAATCCACCAACATAACCTAAAATCCAAAATCTGTCAAAATCCTAAAATAGCCAAAAATGGCCCAAACTCGAAGATTGAAATATCATTGGACTCGTGAGCGAAAATCATGAAACTAACCTAAAAATTTGTAGGTTAGGTTCTCAATTCGCGTTTGTTTAGACTTTACCAAAATTTCGATTTTTGGTAATTTTCAAAAGTACTTAGAATATTTTCAAACATATGATCGGTCGACAAATGATGTCAACTAATCATATGACATATAAATTTACATCGAAACGCCTTGCAAGAGCAAGCGCTCGAAAATATTCTAAGTCCCAATTTATTTAAATAAATAAATAGGTACGCCAATGGTTACCACTTAATTTTCGAGTCCTGCACCACTGGGAACGAAAACTGCTGACTCTAGTGCGGCGGCCATCGCGCTGTTTACGACGAAGACCGGCACAAAGAGGACACGGTCCCCTTTTGCGAAGTCAGCATTTCTCGGACGAACGTTGTTCGTCGACGAACGTTCGATTCTCCCCAGTCCTCTCCGGGGACCCGAGTGGGTCAGTCGAGTTTTCGTCAATCTTCCAAGTCCAGACTATTTAGACATAGTCTTTCCAAATCCAGATTGTTTAGACACAATCTTTCCAAATCCATACTGTTTAGACACAGTCCCTATTACCATTCAGTAATATCGTATTCTTATTCGTTTAATTCAAACATTACGTCGTTTATTCAATTAAACATTTTTATTGCGTTTCATATTTCGTACTTAGTACGTATTTCGATTTCGTTAATAATAAGCATCTTTACCTTTGTATTCTTTTACGTTTATAATATACTTTGTTTTACCAGAGTCAATCTAAATCCCAATTATCATTTCCTTGCTCCTAACTTCGTAGTTTGAAGTGACACGTTGTTAGTTAGAGATAGAGTTCTCACTGGAAAGTTCGCGAATAGTATTCCTTATTCAATTTCCTGTTACGTGTTCGCGTACGTGCGTGATAGTGATAGACTTGCTCGCATAGCAAGCTCCGCAGCATCCACGTCCGTTTTCTCGAATCAAAATATCGTCAACCACGCGGACGATATTCGCGAGATAAATTCACGGGATCGCACAGCGTCCACGCCCGTTTTCGCTAGTTAAAATATCGTCAATCACGCGGACGATATTCGTGAGTTAGATTCACGGTATCGTACAGCGTCCACGCCCGTTTCCTCAACGAGCGCATCCGTCTACAATACCGTAGCAGCCGGCTGTCAATCATTGGAGGTCGTTCCTGTCAAATATTGACGTGACAGAGTTTGGCGCAGTCGGTAGGACACTCGTTGGTCACCGATGTTAGAGACACCGTCAACACTTTTGTAGGATACGTCATGTGTCCTACCTCTGCCAAAATTTGTTGTGACAAATTTGGCGCAGTCGGTAGGACAGTCGTTGGTCACCGATGTTAGAAGCACGGCATCGAGGAATAAAAATAGAATCAGTGTTAGCACGCGAACCCCTGCGCGTTCCATCATTGTTTGACAATTTAACGCAGTAGACTTAGAGTCCGTGAAAGCATAGTGTCAGTTAAAAGTGCGACGGGCAGTGAAGGAAATGCCCTTTCGCCCACGTTACATACTCAAATTATTTTTCGCGATGTTCGTACTCAGTACAAATTCATCGAGAGTTTTAGTGAACGTTAAAGTGCGACGGGCGGTTTAGAAAACGCCCCTTCGCCCACGTTATATAGTCGGATTATTTTTCGCGAATTTCATACTTAGAAATTTTCAAGCGACGCAATCATGGAAACGCGTAGCGAGGCTAGAAAGAAGGTTCCTCCTACGGAAGAGGAATTAATTGAATTCCAGAAAGATTTAGCTCGTAGAGAAGCAGCTCTCATTAATCAAACCGCCGCGTTGACTCAACTCAAATTGCAATACGAAACAGAAACGCGTGAGCAGAGAGTAACGTACGAGGATATACGCCGCGAGATAGCAGAAATCCGATCGGCCAGAGATTCTCAATCAATTCCAGCTAGCCCAGTCGTTGCGCCCCGCGAACCCATAATGCACGATTCTTCGAATTTCACCGTTAAACAAGCGGTTGAACTTGTGCCTACCTTTGACGGCACCTCCATAACCGTGCTACAATTCGTTCGCGCGTGCAAGCGAGCCTTGGAAGCTGTTCCAGCCACAGCTGAGCGTACCCTCACTAGATTAGTATGCAATAAGCTTAGAGGACAGGCATACGCCGCGATTGAAGACGTAAATATTAACACAATCTCTGAATTGTGCAACCGCCTGAAAGATGTACTAGGCCCATATAAATTCATCGATCAGTATCGCGGAGAATTAGCTTCGATACACCAGGGACAGTCCGAGCACGTGTTGAATTATATTACGCGAGTAAAGGACCTTAGAACGGCGATCATGGATTCAGGCCGCGGGGTCCCCAATCTAGACGAGATTGACAAATTCACAATTGATTGTTTCATGCGTGGTCTTATCCCAGCGCTTCGAGCCGAGGTCAGGCTCTGTGCGTCACTCGAATTACAGAAAATATTCGATGAAGCAGTAACCGCGTACAAACAGTACGAGCTTGACCGTGTTCGTTATCGCGACGACGGACGCCGCGTTGCATTCTCCGACTCTCGTAATCGCACACCAGAGCGATCAAGCAACTCTTATTATGATAGGAATGCGCCTGAGCAGCGCAACAGATCTTCGGAAAGGAAAGATCAACGACCTTCCTTTTCACCTCGTGAATCCTGGCGAGACAGGAAATCCGATAACAGAGACGCGTATCGCTCTCCTCCTCCGCGACGTCACGAACCGTCGCAATCAAATCAGCGCGAAACGTATAAACGCGAAGATCGCGCTTCCCAGTCCCCAGGTCGCGATCGCTTTCCTACGGAGAATCGGAAGTATTGTAAATATTGTAAGCGCACGGGACATGACATACACGAATGTCGCCGCCGCGAATATTACAATAAAAATGAGTCGGGAAACGAATCAAGCCTCCCGACAAACGCGACCAAAGGACGGGAGGCATCCCAAGAGAATCGCCAAAAGGCAACACAGCTGGCCGTCATCAGCGACGACCAGCAGTAGATGAAATTCGAGTAGATAGGAGAGATAACCCGGACGGTCAGCAGAATGAACGACCATCCGCGAAATTAGTCTCGGCAATAAATCTCGCGCCGGACTCCCCTATCCCTCGAATAAAAGCAAGATCGTCACTCTTCTCAAAAGAGTGTGAGTTCCTCTTGGACACCGGGTCCGAGGTCAACTTAATCCGAGCGTCTGGTATCAAATCTGACGTTCATCTAAAAACTGACAGCGTCATACACGTCCATGGCGTGACAGAAGGAGAAATTGCGACCCTCGGTTATATCAATGCGGAGCTAGCAGATTCCATTAAAGTCACGCTACACGTTCTGCCTGACAGTTTTCCAATTAATATAGATGGTATCTTAGGCTCCCCCTTCTTCAGAGAGGGAGCAGAGATATCATTTGCGAAGGAATGCGTAGAGTATAAAACCCTACGTATTCCCTTTTCGAATCCTCGGGAATATTCCATCGAAAGCCGTACCGCCGCCTGCATAGCCGTCAACGTAAAGGGCCCAAGCGAAGGGTATGTGCGAAAAGTAGATGTAAAACCCGATGTGTTCTTAGGTGATTGTTTAGTCACCAACCGTAACGGAAAGGCATACCTGCGATGCTTTAACGCATCGTCCGAAGTGGCGTCCTTCTCCCTGCCTACGTTGGAGGTGGAAGAGATCGAGGTTCCCTTTTCGAATATTCAAGCCGAAGTCAATTCGGACTTATTCAATGCTCGTGCGTGCCGCGCGCACGAGACGATCGTTAACGATCAACTCGCGTCTTCTATTAATTCGGGTAACCATTCCGACGATTCCGGTAGCCATCCCGATTCTTTAAATAATTCCGGTAACCATCCCGACGATTCCGGTAGCCATCCCGATTCTTTAAATAATTCCGGTAACCATCCCGACGATTCCGGTAGCCATCCCGATTTCTTAAATAATTCCGGTAACCATTCCGACGATTCCGGTAGCCATCCCGATTCTTTAAATAATTCCGGTAACCATCCCGACGATTCCGGTAGCCATCCCGATACTTTAAAGAATTCCGGTAACCATCCCGACGATTTATATTCAAAGTCCTGTGTGGAAAGAAACATCAACGCCTTCGCCTCAGATGAACTTTTAGAATGTTCATATGAGAACAATTTAGAAAACATTTCTATTCCTAAAGTTAAATCAAAAGGAGTTTATGTTTTGCCGCAAACTCCTATCTTCAAATCCTCGCCGGAACAACACCTCTTCCAGCTTCAACGATCAGGTATCCGTGCGACCGAAAACAAAGTCCATGCGTCTGGCAAATACAATTCCGCGAGATTCGCGTCAGCAAGAAAAAGAAATAAAGCCGATACATTATACTCGCCCGAGACAACTAAGTCTGATTATAAGCTTTCGTTATGTATCTTGCGAAACGAATTCAATCTTCCTAGCGTTAACAGAGTCTCCAATATCGTTACGCCAACGATAAACTATCGCAGCGACCCAAGAGCGAAATTTAAAACCTCTGGTCAGCATCACCCCACTCCACAGCAGGAAGACGATATCCCTGCGACGCAACGAGATCTTCAAGGAGAAACCGTCACCCCTGAAGATCATCAGTCTCTCGACAACGCTATAACAGCAACCATGCAGCCGATACAAGCAGCTATCTTGCTCTCTATTGCCACGCAAGCCTCAACACTCATTGGATATGACTGTGGAGGTTCAACCTTGAATATTACCACGTATTCAACTATTGACACTCTTAACTGCGAGCCAGAAGACATCGCACCAGCTGAAAATTTAGAAAGAATTCAGCTCCTGCAGCTAGCTGAATTCTCGCAAGCTCGTGTTTTGCAATGCCATATCGGAATAGACAGAACCATATACTATTGTGGCATGCATTCACATAATTCGGTAGTATCCAATGGTCGACAAGACTATATATTACCGATCTCCAGCGAAACCTGTTCGAGCCTACACACGACGGGGACAATATTCATCACCCCAGCCGCCCAGATCACAGGTATTCAGCCGAACTCGACCTCCTCTCACGGCCTCACGTTAGCAGGAGTTATTCAGAACGATGGTAGCTGCGCTGGAACCACGTATAGTGATCCGTTTGGGACTTGGACCGATGTCGTGGTACAAGCTTTAGTCCGAATCACGATCCGCGACTACATCGCTCCAATCAGATTGTCAACCGGACAGATTCATCTACAAACTGGGCAAACCTGCCCCCTTCAAAAAGGAAGCTGCTTAGACGCACAAGATGGCCATACGTTCTGGGAAACCACGCCGACGGACTCGTGCAAATTCAATAATTATGATGTCTTGTACGAAGGGATAGCCACTAAACTATCCTCCAAGGTGAATCCTTCTCCAACCCTGTATACCGTAGCATCGCAGGACACGACTTTTGCACTCACGGAGACAGGCAGATCGTCAGTTTGCGGATATGTCATAATCCGAACGGAACACCCCAAGCTGTTCATTCTGGAAGTTGGAAGTTCAGGAAAATTCAAGGAGAAAACACACACCTTGGTCAACAATCTGGACATCTTCACGTATGTCAACAGCAAATTTGTTTACGTGGAGAAGCACCTCCGGAAACAATTTTCTCAACTCTACAAAGATGTAATCCGTCAGAAGTGTGAGCTAGAGCGTCAGATTCTCCAGAACGCCCTCACATTATTACATTCAGCACCCGAAGAAGTTGCCACTGCCATCATGAAGGATGTCGGATTTATCGCAGTTCCAGCAGGAGAGGTAGTGCACATAATAAAGTGCATACCAGTCACGGTCCAAGTGAGGAAAACCGAACGGTGTTATGATGAGCTACCCATCACGTATCGGAACACATCAAAATTCCTGAAGCCAAGGGACCACATCATTTCAAATACGGGGACAGAAAAGCCATGCAATGAGCTACTTCCCCCATATTATAGACTGCACGGAACATGGTATCGCCTAACACCGTCATTGATGGAGGCCATCACTCCTTCGGAGCTTCACCCCCTCGCCAAGTCAACCTGGAAATACATAGATCCGAAGAACTTGGTAACGGGAGGCATTTATTCACAAGACGACCTGGACAAACTACAGGATCATATAATGTTTCCTGTAGAGAAGGTAGCAGTCATAAATTCAATCGCACAGGGTGCGACGGGAAGACAGTTTGCAGCGGGAAACATCAATATGTTCAATCTGCTCGATGAAAACTCCCTACAGCAGATAGCGGAGTCTACAGCACAGAAATTATGGTCCGGATTCACTACATTCGGATCAATAAGTGCTGGAATAATCGGAGTGTATGTAGCGATCCGCACGATCAAAACAATCATCAGTACGATCGTTAACGGCATCGCATTACACTCACTATACGGCTGGAGCCTGCATCTCGTTGTCGCCATCTGGAGTTCACTGACCCGGTTCTTTATATTCATGAAGCAGAGAGACAACAAGACTTCAGCGGCCATCGAGGACAAAGATAGTGATAGTGCCAGTGTCGGAGAATTCCGAACCCGTCCTCCCTTGACGAAACGAACGTTAATTTGCGATTCCCTTGACCCAGCGTTGCGAGACAGGGATGACATTTCAGTGCATCCTGTCTACCGCCACCCAGAGGCAGAGATTCCACTGCGTGAAATCTCTTCTCTAAGGGGGGAGGTGTGACGTCGGTCGCACCTCCGACGTTAGCTTTAAGACTACATGTAAAATTAGATACATAAGAGCGAGCGTTCCCCTTTAAAGATTCCAAAACTCCTAAAAATCCTTCATAACAATGAATCCTAAACACCACGTACATCTGATCGAAATCCACCAACATAACCTAAAATCCAAAATCTGTCAAAATCCTAAAATAGCCAAAAATGGCCCAAACTCGAAGATTGAAATATCATTGGACTCGTGAGCGAAAATCATGAAACTAACCTAAAAATTTGTAGGTTAGGTTCTCAATTCGCGTTTGTTTAGACTTTACCAAAATTTCGATTTTTGGTAATTTTCAAAAGTACTTAGAATATTTTCAAACATATGATCGGTCGACAAATGATGTCAACTAATCATATGACATATAAATTTACATCGAAACGCCTTGCAAGAGCAAGCGCTCGAAAATATTCTAAGTCCCAATTTATTTAAATAAATAAATAGGTACGCCAATGGTTACCACTTAATTTTCGAGTCCTGCACCACTGGGAACGAAAACTGCTGACTCTAGTGCGGCGGCCATCGCGCTGTTTACGACGAAGACCGGCACAAAGAGGACACGGTCCCCTTTTGCGAAGTCAGCATTTTTCGGACGAACGTTGTTCGTCGACGAACGTTCGATTCTCCCCAGTCCTCTCCGGGGACCCGAGTGGGTCAGTCGAGTTTTCGTCAATCTTCCAAGTCCAGACTATTTAGACATAGTCTTTCCAAATCCAGATTGTTTAGACACAATCTTTCCAAATCCATACTGTTTAGACACAGTCCCTATTACCATTCAGTAATATCGTATTCTTATTCGTTTAATTCAAACATTACGTCGTTTATTCAATTAAACATTTTTATTGCGTTTCATATTTCGTACTTAGTACGTATTTCGATTTCGTTAATAATAAGCATCTTTACCTTTGTATTCTTTTACGTTTATAATATACTTTGTTTTACCAGAGTCAATCTAAATCCCAATTATCATTTCCTTGCTCCTAACTTCGTAGTTTGAAGTGACACGTTGTTAGTTAGAGATAGAGTTCTCACTGGAAAGTTCGCGAATAGTATTCCTTATTCAATTTCCTGTCACGTGTTCGCGTACGTGCGTGATAGTGATAGACTTGCTCGCATAGCAAGCTCCGCAGCATCCACGTCCGTTTTCTCGAATCAAAATATCGTCAACCACGCGGACGATATTCGCGAGATAAATTCACGGGATCGCACAGCGTCCACGCCCGTTTTCGCTAGTTAAAATATCGTCAATCACGCGGACGATATTCGTGAGTTAGATTCACGGTATCGTACAGCGTCCACGCCCGTTTCCTCAACGAGCGCATCCGTCTACAATACCGTAGCAGCCGGCTGTCAATCATTGGAGGTCGTTCCTGTCAAATATTGACGTGACAGAGTTTGGCGCAGTCGTCAATCCTTGAAGGTCGTTTCCAGCCATTTGGATCAACGCCTGTCGAGCAGAGGGGACCGAATTCAAGGTCATCAGCGCAACCGTAGCCGTTCATCCGTTGCGAATTCATTTCTCGTGTCAATCGACAAACAAGCGAAGCGTAAAAGTAAGTGGAACATATTATCGCGTATGTTTCAGGGTCGCGTGCATCTTTCATCTGTGTAAGACTGCATGCAGGTGTCGGCATCGGGTCCTAGTCTGTTGATAAAAAGACCAACACTTTTATTAAATGTCAGTCAGTGGAAGAGTAGAGTAGCCGGGCCGCGGTATTCTCTTCTCTTGCTCTTATAGCCCCGCCAGGACGTGACAGCCTCCATCAATGACGGTGTTAGGCGATACCATGTTCCGTGCAGTCTATAATATGGGGGAAGTAGCTCATTGCATGGCTTTTCTGTCCCCGTATTTGAAATGATGTGGTCCCTTGGCTTCAGGAATTTTGATGTGTTCCGATACGTGATGGGTAGCTCATCATAACACCGTTCGGTTTTCCTCACTTGGACCGTGACTGGTATGCACTTTATTATGTGCACTACCTCTCCTGCTGGAACTGCGATAAATCCGACATCCTTCATGATGGCAGTGGCAACTTCTTCGGGTGCTGAATGTAATAATGTGAGGGCGTTCTGGAGAATCTGACGCTCTAGCTCATGTCACGTCCGTCACTGTGTTTTTGTTACAGGTACCAGGAGAGAGAAAAGAGAACAGTGACAGACGGACGGTTGAGATATTATGATTAAAATGAGGAGTGGTCTTTCGTGCCGAGACAGCCGCGGGCTGTCATATGCACTAGGACAACCGATATTGCTATGGATGCAGTCAAGAAAAGAACGTCCGACGCGGTTACAAGAAGTGTCCCGACAAGAATCACGCGCGAGATGATGCAACGAAAACGGTGAGTTTACAGGATTCAGCAATTATACAAGACATTATATGACTCACCGCAATGCTGTATTAACGCCTAATAATATTGTTGCAGCAGGAACTGGCGGTACTGACAGTAGGTGTCGTACATCGGGTCTTCTATACAGATGTCCTCGAGGTGGGGAAGATCTGGCAGAGTTGCTGCTGCTCTCCTCGGGACGACATTAGTGCCCTTGGATGCTGGCCGCAAGATGACACGTTGATGAGCTGGCAGAGGAACGTCACGGATGATTCGGCAACGGACCCTGGGAACGATGATCGTGTCTCGGCTGTCGTCGTCGTCGGCTATGTCGATCACCTCAGGACGATCGACCGGATGCAGAACTGGCGTCGGAGCTCGCGAGAGGTCCGCGTGGTTGACCTCTTTAGGAGGGTTGCAAGGGCAACCGTATACAGAAACGTAATCGGACGCGTCACACGGAATGTGCTCGGTGGTTCCCAGAAGTTCTGTCCACTCGGTAGTGGCAATGATTTGATCGAGCACCGCTTTATTTCTCAACGCGCGTCTCAATTTAGCAAGTTGATACTTGCGTCCCGCTCGACGTGGGCGTCGCATGGGTAAGGAATAGTAATGATGGAATATTAATAATATAATGAAAATGAACTTCCACTTGTTATTAACCTTTTTGGTAGTTAACTCGCTTCACGTCTATAGTGGCGGCTCAGCGTTTCCACTGCGCACTTTAGACCAATTCTAGACGTGGCACGAGAACTTCTCTATGACTCGCTTCAAATTCCTTATTGGCGGCTCAGCGTTTCCACTGCGCACTTTAGACCAAGTCCGGATATGTCACGAGTTTAATATATTCGATGCAAGAACTGAATTGGAAGATGGTGTTGAACTAACACAAGAATAACAAGATCGAAGCACTGGTATAACAACGATATATTAAATAAGAACTGGTAAGTACACTGGTATACAATATGTAAGTAGTATTATAATAGGAGTAGTAATTGGATTAATGAATAATGGATATTGTAATATGTTATAGGAATAACGTATGAGAATTAGGACTTGAGTTGAGTTGAGTTAGAGTTGGAATTGGAATTGGAATTAGGAGTGAAGGATCGACACACTTCACTTTCGCGGAGCTAGACTGAACATGTCTGCTCTTGAAGCCGAACTGACTCTGAGGCCAGGTAGGCACGTCTGTGCGAGTCGCTGGCTGAAGGCGGACTGATGCAAGCGCCTGCTCTGCCTTGCCTCCTTCGGTCGGAGTGGGGATAGCTGACGCTGCAGTCTCTTTGTTCTTCAGTCGTCGGAGTGGGAGAACCGCTGACGCAGCAGCGTCTTTGCTCCCGGGGACTGCACGTGCATTTCTGCTGACGCTGCAGTCTCGTGGCTGTCCTATTGCCCTCTACGAGCGTGGGACTGCTGATGCAGCAGTCTTTGGACTTCTCGATGTTTCTAGAAGCTTCTAGATGCTTCCAGAGTGATGCAATACTTTATTGCATTATGTGTCGTGGTAATGGGTTGAAACTGAGGTAAGGTGTTGATCAGGGTGAAGTTATGGTGATGGATAGAGACGGAGATAGGGATTAGAACAATAGAATAATGAGTTCTTAATACTATGCTCTTATGTCTAGGGGACGGTGTGTGGATCTTATGCAGATCAGACCTTGTATACATAGTGTGTGTACAAGGCCAACGTCGTACATCGGACGACGTAACACTCACACTTCTGACGGATTACATCTTTGTAGAGTTGAGAAAATTGTTTCCGGAGGTGCTTCTCCACGTAAACAAATTTGCTGTTGACATACGTGAAGATGTCCAGATTGTTGACCAAGGTGTGTGTTTTCTCCTTGAATTTTCCTGAACTTCCAACTTCCAGAATGAACAGCTTGGGGTGTTCCGTTCGGATTATGACATATCCGCAAACTGACGATCTGCCTGTCTCCGTGAGTGCAAAAGTCGTGTCCTGCGATGCTACGGTATACAGGGTTGGAGAAGGATTCACCTTGGAGGATAGTTTAGTGGCTATCCCTTCGTACAAGACATCATAATTATTGAATTTGCACGAGTCCGTCGGCGTGGTTTCCCAGAACGTATGGCCATCTTGTGCGTCTAAGCAGCTTCCTTTTTGAAGGGGGCAGGTTTGCCCAGTTTGTAGATGAATCTGTCCAGTTGACAATCTGATTGGAGCGATGTAGTCGCGGATCGTGATTCGGACTATAGCTTGTACCACGACATCGGTCCAAGTCCCAAACGGATCACTATACGTGGTTCCAGCGCAGCTACCATCGTTCTGAATAACTCCTGCTAACGTGAGGCCGTGAGAGGAGGTCGAGTTCGGCTGAATACCTGTGATCTGGGCGGCTGGGGTGATGAATATTGTCCCCGTCGTGTGTAGGCTCGAACAGGTTTCGCTGGAGATCGGTAATATATAGTCTTGTCGACCATTGGATACTACCGAATTATGTGAATGCATGCCACAATAGTATATGGTTCTGTCTATTCCGATATGGCATTGCAAAACACGAGCTTGCGAGAATTCAGCTAGCTGCAGGAGCTGAATTCTTTCTAAATTTTCAGCTGGTGCGATGTCTTCTGGCTCGCAGTTAAGAGTGTCAATAGTTGAATACGTGGTAATATTCAAGGTTGAACCTCCACAGTCATATCCAATGAGTGTTGAGGCTTGCGTGGCAATAGAGAGCAAGATAGCTGCTTGTATCGGCTGCATGGTTGCTGTTATAGCGTTGTCGAGAGACTGATGATCTTCAGGGGTGACGGTTTCTCCTTGAAGATCTCGTTGCGTCGCAGGGATATCGTCTTCCTGCTGTGGAGTGGGGTGATGCTGACCAGAGGTTTTAAATTTCGCTCTTGGGTCGCTGCGATAGTTTATCGTTGGCGTAACGATATTGGAGACTCTGTTAACGCTAGGAAGATTGAATTCGTTTCGCAAGATACATAACGAAAGCTTATAATCAGACTTAGTTGTCTCGGGCGAGTATAATGTATCGGCTTTATTTCTTTTTCTTGCTGACGCGAATCTCGCGGAATTGTATTTGCCAGACGCATGGACTTTGTTTTCGGTCGCACGGATACCTGATCGTTGAAGCTGGAAGAGGTGTTGTTCCGGCGAGGATTTGAAGATAGGAGTTTGCGGCAAAACATAAACTCCTTTTGATTTAACTTTAGGAATAGAAATGTTTTCTAAATTGTTCTCATATGAACATTCTAAAAGTTCATCTGAGGCGAAGGCGTTGATGTTTCTTTCCACACAGGACTTTGAATATAAATCGTCGGGATGGTTACCGGAATTCTTTAAAGTATCGGGATGGCTACCGGAATCGTCGGGATGGTTACCGGAATTATTTAAAGAATCGGGATGGCTACCGGAATCGTCGGAATGGTTACCGGAATTATTTAAGAAATCGGGATGGCTACCGGAATCGTCGGGATGGTTACCGGAATTATTTAAAGAATCGGGATGGCTACCGGAATCGTCGGGATGGTTACCGGAATTATTTAAAGAATCGGGATGGCTACCGGAATCGTCGGAATGGTTACCCGAATTAATAGAAGACGCGAGTTGATCGTTAACGATCGTCTCGTGCGCGCGGCACGCACGAGCATTGAATAAGTCCGAATTGACTTCGGCTTGAATATTCGAAAAGGGAACCTCGATCTCTTCCACCTCCAACGTAGGCAGGGAGAAGGACGCCACTTCGGACGATGCGTTAAAGCATCGCAGGTATGCCTTTCCGTTACGGTTGGTGACTAAACAATCACCTAAGAACACATCGGGTTTTACATCTACTTTTCGCACATACCCTTCGCTTGGGCCCTTTACGTTGACGGCTATGCAGGCGGCGGTACGGCTTTCGATGGAATATTCCCGAGGATTCGAAAAGGGAATACGTAGGGTTTTATACTCTACGCATTCCTTCGCAAATGATATCTCTGCTCCCTCTCTGAAGAAGGGGGAGCCTAAGATACCATCTATATTAATTGGAAAACTGTCAGGCAGAACGTGTAGCGTGACTTTAATGGAATCTGCTAGCTCCGCATTGATATAACCGAGGGTCGCAATTTCTCCTTCTGTCACGCCATGGACGTGTATGACGCTGTCAGTTTTTAGATGAACGTCAGATTTGGTACCAGACGCTCGGATTAAGTTGACCTCGGACCCGGTGTCCAAGAGGAACTCACACTCTTTTGAGAAGAGTGACGATCTTGCTTTTATTCGAGGGATAGGGGAGTCCGGCGCGAGATTTATTGCCGAGACTAATTTCGCGGATGGTCGTTCATTCTGCTGACCGTCCGGGTTATCTCTCCTATCTACTCGAATTTCATCTACTGCTGGTCGTCGCTGATGACGGCCAGCTGTGTTGCCTTTTGGCGATTCTCTTGGGATGCCTCCCGTCCTTTGGTCGCGTTTGTCGGGAGGCTTGATTCGTTTCCCGACTCATTTTTATTGTAATATTCGCGGCGGCGACATTCGTGTATGTCATGTCCCGTGCGCTTACAATATTTACAATACTTCTGATTCTCCGTAGGAAAGCGATCGCGACCTGGGGACTGGGAAGCGCGATCTTCGCGTTTATACGTTTCGCGCTGATTTGATTGCGACGGTTCGTGACGTCGCGGAGGAGGAGAGCGATACGCGTCTCTGTTATCGGGTTTCCTGTCTCGCCAGGATTCACGAGGTGAAAAGGAAGGTCGTTGATCTTTCCTTTCCGAAGATCTGTTGCGCTGCTCAGGCGCATTCCTATCATAATAAGAGTTGCTTGATCGCTCTGGTGTGCGATTACGAGAGTCGGAGAATGCAACGCGGCGTCCGTCGTCACGATAACGAACACGGTCAAGCTCGTACTGTTTGTACGCGGTTACTGCTTCGTCGAATATTTTCTGTAATTCGAGTGACGCGCAGAGCCTGACCTCGGCTCGAAGCGCTGGGATAAGACCACGCATGAAACAATCAATTGTGAATTTATCAATCTCGTCTAGATTGGGGACCCCGCGGCCTGAATCTATGATCGCCGTTCTAAGGTCCTTTACTCGCGTAATATAATTCAACACGTGCTCGGACTGTCCCTGGTGTATCGAAGCTAATTCTCCGCGATACTGATCGATGAATTTATATGGGCCTAGTACATCTTTCAGGCGGTTGCACAATTCAGAGATTGTGTTAATATTTACGTCTTCAATCGCGGCGTATGCCTGTCCTCTAAGCTTATTGCATACTAATCTAGTGAGGGTACGCTCAGCTGTGGCTGGAACAGCCTCCAAGGCTCGCTTGCACGCGCGAACGAATTGTAGCACGGTTATGGAGGTGCCGTCAAAGGTAGGCACAAGTTCAACCGCTTGTTTAACGGTGAAATTCGAAGAATCGTGCATTATGGGTTCGCGGGGCGCAACGACTGGGCTAGCTGGAATTGATTGAGAATCTCTGGCCGATCGGATTTCTGCTATCTCGCGGCGTATATCCTCGTACGTTACTCTTTGCTCACGCGTTTCTGTTTCGTATTGCAATTTGAGTTGAGTCAACGCAGCGGTTTGATTAATGAGAGCTGCTTCTCTACGAGCTAAATCTTTCTGGAATTCAATTAATTCCTCTTCCGTAGGAGGAACCTTCTTTCTAGCCTCGCTACGCGTTTCCATGATTGCGTCGCTTGAAAATTTCTAAGTATGAAATTCGCGAAAAATAATCCGACTATATAACGTGGGCGAAGGGGCGTTTTCTAAACCGCCCGTCGCACTTTAACGTTCACTAAAACTCTCGATGAATTTGTACTGAGTACGAGCATCGCGAAAAAATAATTTGAGTATGTAACGTGGGCGAAAGGGCATTTCCTTCACTGCCCGTCGCACTTTTAACTGACACTATGCTTTCACGGACTCTAAGTCTACTGCGTTAAATTGTCAAACAATGATGGAACGCGCAGGGGTTCGCGTGCTAACACTGATTCTATTTTTATTCCTCGATGCCGTGCTTCTAACATCGGTGACCAACGACTGTCCTACCGACTGCGCCAAATTTGTCACAACAAATTTTGGCAGAGGTAGGACACATGACGTATCCTACAAAAGTGTTGACGGTGTCTCTAACATCGGTGACCAACGAGTGTCCTACCGACTGCGCCAAATTTGTCACGTCCTGGCGGGGCTATAAGAGCAAGAGAAGAGAATACCGCGGCCCGGCTACTCTACTCTTCCACTGACTGACATTTAATAAAAGTGTTGGTCTTTTTATCAACAGACTAGGACCCGATGCCGACACCTGCATGCAGTCTTACACAGATGAAAGATGCACGCGACCCTGAAACATACGCGATAATATGTTCCACTTACTTTTACGCTTCGCTTGTTTGTCGATTGACACGAGAAATGAATTCGCAACGGATGAACGGCTACGGTTGCGCTGATGACCTTGAATTCGGTCCCCTCTGCTCGACAGGCGTTGATCCAAATGGCTGGAAACGACCTTCAAGGATTGACGACTGCGCCAAACTCTGTCACGTCAATATTTGACAGGAACGACCTCCAATGGTGGACAGCTGGCGGCTACGGTATTGTAGACGGATGCGCTCGTTGAGGAAACGGGCGTGGACGCTGTACGATACCGTGAATCTAACTCACGAATATCGTCCGCGTGATTGACGATATTTTAACTAGCGAAAACGGACGTGGACGCTGTACGATCCCGTGAATTTATCTCGCGAATATCGTCCGCGTGGTTGACGATATTTTGATTCGAGAAAACGGACGTGGATGCTGCGGAGCTTGCTATGCGAGCAAGTCTATCACTATCACGCACGTACGCGAACACGTAACAGGAAATTGAATAAGGAATACTATTCGCGAACTTTCCAGTGAGAACTGTATCTCTAACTAACAACGTGTCACTTCAAACTACGAAGTTAGGAGCAAGGAAATAATAATTGGGATTTAGATTGACTCTGGTAAAACAAAGTATATTATAAACGTAAAAGAATACAAAGGTAAAGGTGCTTATTATTAACGAAATCGAAATACGTACTAAGTACGAAATATGAAACGCAATAAAAATGTTTAATTGAATAAACGAAGTAATGTTTGAATTAAACGAATAAGAATACGATATTACTGAATGGTATTAGGGACTGTGTCTAAACAGTATGGATTTGGAAAGATTGTGTCTAAACAATCTGGATTTGGAAAGACTATGTCTAAATAGTCTGGACTTGGAAGATTGACGAAAACTCGACTGACCCACTCGGGTCCCCGGAGAGGACTGGGGAGAATCGAACGTTCGTCGACGAACAACGTTCGTCCGAAAAATGCTGACTTCGCAAAAGGGGACCGTGTCCTCTTTGTGCCGGTCTTCGTCGTAAACAGCGCGATGGCCGCCGCACTAGAGTCAGCAGTTTTCGTTCCCAGTGGTGCAGGACTCGAAAATTAAGTGGTAACCATTGGCGTACCTATTTATTTATTTAAATAAATTGGGACTTAGAATATTTTCGAGCGCTTGCTCTTGCAAGGCGTTTCGATGTAAATTTTAAATGTCATATGATTAGTTGACATCATTTGTCGACCGATCATATGTTGAAAATATTCTAAGTACTTTTGAAAATTACCAAAAATCGAAATTTTGGTAAAGTCTAAACAAACGCGAATTGAGAACATAACCTACAAATTTTTAGGTTAGTTTCATGATTTTCGCTCACGAGTCCAATGATATTTCAATCTTCGAGTTTGGGCCATTTTTGGCTATTTTAGGATTTTGACAGATTTTGGATTTTAGGTTATGTTGATGGATTTCAATCAGATGTACGTTGTCACGTCCTGGCGGGGCTATAAGAGCAAGAGAAGAGAATACCGCGGCCCGGCTACTCTACTCTTCCACTGACTGACATTTAATAAAAGTGTTGGTCTTTTTATCAACAGACTAGGACCCGATGCCGACACCTGCATGCAGTCTTACACAGATGAAAGATGCACGCGACCCTGAAACATACGCGATAATATGTTCCACTTACTTTTACGCTTCGCTTGTTTGTCGATTGACACGAGAAATGAATTCGCAACGGATGAACGGCTACGGTTGCGCTGATGACCTTGAATTCGGTCCCCTCTGCTCGACAGGCGTTGATCCAAATGGCTGGAAACGACCTTCAAGGATTGACGACTGCGCCAAACTCTGTCACGTCAATATTTGACAGGAACGACCTCCAATGATTGACAGCCGGCTGCTACGGTATTGTAGACGGATGCGCTCGTTGAGGAAACGGGCGTGGACGCTGTACGATACCGTGAATCTAACTCACGAATATCGTCCGCGTGATTGACGATATTTTAACTAGCGAAAACGGACGTGGACGCTGTACGATCCCGTGAATTTATCTCGCGAATATCGTCCGCGTGGTTGACGATATTTTGATTCGAGAAAACGGACGTGGATGCTGCGGAGCTTGCTATGCGAGCAAGTCTATCACTATCACGCACGTACGCGAACACGTAACAGGAAATTGAATAAGGAATACTATTCGCGAACTTTCCAGTGAGAACTCTATCTCTAACTAACAACGTGTCACTTCAAACTACGAAGTTAGGAGCAAGGAAATAATAATTGGGATTTAGATTGACTCTGGTAAAACAAAGTATATTATAAACGTAAAAGAATACAAAGGTAAAGGTGCTTATTATTAACGAAATCGAAATACGTACTAAGTACGAAATATGAAACGCAATAAAAATGTTTAATTGAATAAACGAAGTAATGTTTGAATTAAACGAATAAGAATACGATATTACTGAATGGTATTAGGGACTGTGTCTAAACAGTATGGATTTGGAAAGATTGTGTCTAAACAATCTGGATTTGGAAAGACTATGTCTAAATAGTCTGGACTTGGAAGATTGACGAAAACTCGACTGACCCACTCGGGTCCCCGGAGAGGACTGGGGAGAATCGAACGTTCGTCGACGAACAACGTTCGTCCGAAAAATGCTGACTTCGCAAAAGGGGACCGTGTCCTCTTTGTGCCGGTCTTCGTCGTAAACAGCGCGATGGCCGCCGCACTAGAGTCAGCAGTTTTCGTTCCCAGTGGTGCAGGACTCGAAAATTAAGTGGTAACCATTGGCGTACCTATTTATTTATTTAAATAAATTGGGACTTAGAATATTTTCGAGCGCTTGCTCTTGCAAGGCGTTTCGATGTAAATTTATATGTCATATGATTAGTTGACATCATTTGTCGACCGATCATATGTTTGAAAATATTCTAAGTACTTTTGAAAATTACCAAAAATCGAAATTTTGGTAAAGTCTAAACAAACGCGAATTGAGAACCTAACCTACAAATTTTTAGGTTAGTTTCATGATTTTCGCTCACGAGTCCAATGATATTTCAATCTTCGAGTTTGGGCCATTTTTGGCTATTTTAGGATTTTGACAGATTTTGGATTTTAGGTTATGTTGGTGGATTTCGATCAGATGTACGTGGTGTATAGGATTCATTGTTATGAAGGATTTTTAGGAGTTTTGGAATCTTTAAAGGGGAACGCTCGCTCTTATGTATCTAATTTTACATGTAGTCTTAAAGCTAACGTCGGAGGTGCGACCGACGTCACACCTCCCCCCTTAGAGAAGAGATTTCACGCAGTGGAATCTCTGCCTCTGGGTGGCGGTAGACAGGATGCACTGAAATGTCATCCCTGTCTCGCAACGCTGGGTCAAGGGAATCGCAAATTAACGTTCGTTTCGTCAAGGGAGGACGGGTTCGGAATTCTCCGACACTGACACTATCACTATCTTTGTCCTCGATGGCCGCTGAAGTCTTGTTGTCTCTCTGCTTCATGAATATAAAGAACCGGGTCAGTGAACTCCAGATGGCGACAACGAGATGCAGGCTCCAGCCGTATAGTGAGTGTAATGCGATGCCGTTAACGATCGTACTGATGATTGTTTTGATCGTGCGGATCGCTACATACACTCCGATTATTCCAGCACTTATTGATCCGAATGTAGTGAATCCGGACCATAATTTCTGTGCTGTAGACTCCGCTATCTGCTGTAGGGAGTTTTCATCGAGCAGATTGAACATATTGATGTTTCCCGCTGCAAACTGTCTTCCCGTCGCACCCTGTGCGATTGAATTTATGACTGCTACCTTCTCTACAGGAAACATTATATGATCCTGTAGTTTGTCCAGGTCGTCTTGTGAATAAATGCCTCCCGTTGCCAAGTTCTTCGGATCTATGTATTTCCAGGTTGACTTGGCGAGGGGGTGAAGCTCCGAAGGAGTGATGGCCTCCATCAATGACGGTGTTAGGCGATACCATGTTCCGTGCAGTCTATAATATGGGGGAAGTAGCTCATTGCATGGCTTTTCTGTCCCCGTATTTGAAATGATGTGGTCCCTTGGCTTCAGGAATTTTGATGTGTTCCGATACGTGATGGGTAGCTCATCATAACACCGTTCGGTTTTCCTCACTTGGACCGTGACTGGTATGCACTTTATTATGTGCACTACCTCTCCTGCTGGAACTGCGATAAATCCGACATCCTTCATGATGGCAGTGGCAACTTCTTCGGGTGCTGAATGTAATAATGTGAGGGCGTTCTGGAGAATCTGACGCTCTAGCTCACACTTCTGACGGATTACATCTTTGTAGAGTTGAGAAAATTGTTTCCGGAGGTGCTTCTCCACGTAAACAAATTTGCTGTTGACATACGTGAAGATGTCCAGATTGTTGACCAAGGTGTGTGTTTTCTCCTTGAATTTTCCTGAACTTCCAACTTCCAGAATGAACAGCTTGGGGTGTTCCGTTCGGATTATGACATATCCGCAAACTGACGATCTGCCTGTCTCCGTGAGTGCAAAAGTCGTGTCCTGCGATGCTACGGTATACAGGGTTGGAGAAGGATTCACCTTGGAGGATAGTTTAGTGGCTATCCCTTCGTACAAGACATCATAATTATTGAATTTGCACGAGTCCGTCGGCGTGGTTTCCCAGAACGTATGGCCATCTTGTGCGTCTAAGCAGCTTCCTTTTTGAAGGGGGCAGGTTTGCCCAGTTTGTAGATGAATCTGTCCGGTTGACAATCTGATTGGAGCGATGTAGTCGCGGATCGTGATTCGGACTAAAGCTTGTACCACGACATCGGTCCAAGTCCCAAACGGATCACTATACGTGGTTCCAGCGCAGCTACCATCGTTCTGAATAACTCCTGCTAACGTGAGGCCGTGAGAGGAGGTCGAGTTCGGCTGAATACCTGTGATCTGGGCGGCTGGGGTGATGAATATTGTCCCCGTCGTGTGTAGGCTCGAACAGGTTTCGCTGGAGATCGGTAATATATAGTCTTGTCGACCATTGGATACTACCGAATTATGTGAATGCATGCCACAATAGTATATGGTTCTGTCTATTCCGATATGGCATTGCAAAACACGAGCTTGCGAGAATTCAGCTAGCTGCAGGAGCTGAATTCTTTCTAAATTTTCAGCTGGTGCGATGTCTTCTGGCTCGCAGTTAAGAGTGTCAATAGTTGAATACGTGGTAATATTCAAGGTTGAACCTCCACAGTCATATCCAATGAGTGTTGAGGCTTGCGTGGCAATAGAGAGCAAGATAGCTGCTTGTATCGGCTGCATGGTTGCTGTTATAGCGTTGTCGAGAGACTGATGATCTTCAGGGGTGACGGTTTCTCCTTGAAGATCTCGTTGCGTCGCAGGGATATCGTCTTCCTGCTGTGGAGTGGGGTGATGCTGACCAGAGGTTTTAAATTTCGCTCTTGGGTCGCTGCGATAGTTTATCGTTGGCGTAACGATATTGGAGACTCTGTTAACGCTAGGAAGATTGAATTCGTTTCGCAAGATACATAACGAAAGCTTATAATCAGACTTAGTTGTCTCGGGCGAGTATAATGTATCGGCTTTATTTCTTTTTCTTGCTGACGCGAATCTCGCGGAATTGTATTTGCCAGACGCATGGACTTTGTTTTCGGTCGCACGGATACCTGATCGTTGAAGCTGGAAGAGGTGTTGTTCCGGCGAGGATTTGAAGATAGGAGTTTGCGGCAAAACATAAACTCCTTTTGATTTAACTTTAGGAATAGAAATGTTTTCTAAATTGTTCTCATATGAACATTCTAAAAGTTCATCTGAGGCGAAGGCGTTGATGTTTCTTTCCACACAGGACTTTGAATATAAATCGTCGGGATGGTTACCGGAATTCTTTAAAGTATCGGGATGGCTACCGGAATCGTCGGGATGGTTACCGGAATTATTTAAAGAATCGGGATGGCTACCGGAATCGTCGGAATGGTTACCGGAATTATTTAAGAAATCGGGATGGCTACCGGAATCGTCGGGATGGTTACCGGAATTATTTAAAGAATCGGGATGGCTACCGGAATCGTCGGGATGGTTACCGGAATTATTTAAAGAATCGGGATGGCTACCGGAATCGTCGGAATGGTTACCCGAATTAATAGAAGACGCGAGTTGATCGTTAACGATCGTCTCGTGCGCGCGGCACGCACGAGCATTGAATAAGTCCGAATTGACTTCGGCTTGAATATTCGAAAAGGGAACCTCGATCTCTTCCACCTCCAACGTAGGCAGGGAGAAGGACGCCACTTCGGACGATGCGTTAAAGCATCGCAGGTATGCCTTTCCGTTACGGTTGGTGACTAAACAATCACCTAAGAACACATCGGGTTTTACATCTACTTTTCGCACATACCCTTCGCTTGGGCCCTTTACGTTGACGGCTATGCAGGCGGCGGTACGGCTTTCGATGGAATATTCCCGAGGATTCGAAAAGGGAATACGTAGGGTTTTATACTCTACGCATTCCTTCGCAAATGATATCTCTGCTCCCTCTTTGAAGAAGGGGGAGCCTAAGATACCATCTATATTAATTGGAAAACTGTCAGGCAGAACGTGTAGCGTGACTTTAATGGAATCTGCTAGCTCCGCATTGATATAACCGAGGGTCGCAATTTCTCCTTCTGTCACGCCATGGACGTGTATGACGCTGTCAGTTTTTAGATGAACGTCAGATTTGATACCAGACACTCGGATTAAGTTGACCTCGGACCCGGTGTCCAAGAGGAACTCACACTCTTTTGAGAAGAGTGACGATCTTGCTTTTATTCGAGGGATAGGGGAGTCCGGCGCGAGATTTATTGCCGAGACTAATTTCGCGGATGGTCGTTCATTCTGCTGACCGTCCGGGTTATCTCTCCCATCTACTCGAATTTCATCTACTGCTGGTCGTCGCTGATGACGGCCAGCTGTGTTGCCTTTTGGCGATTCTCTTGGGATGCCTCCCGTCCTTTGGTCGCGTTTGTCGGGAGGCTTGATTCGTTTCCCGACTCATTTTTATTGTAATATTCGCGGCGGCGACATTCGTGTATGTCATGTCCCGTGCGCTTACAATATTTACAATACTTCCGATTCTCCGTAGGAAAGCGATCGCGACCTGGGGACTGGGAAGCGCGATCTTCGCGTTTATACGTTTCGCGCTGATTTGATTGCGACGGTTCGTGACGTCGCGGAGGAGGAGAGCGATACGCGTCTCTGTTATCGGATTTCCTGTCTCGCCAGGATTCACGAGGTGAAAAGGAAGGTCGTTGATCTTTCCTTTCCGAAGATCTGTTGCGCTGCTCAGGCGCATTCCTATCATAATAAGAGTTGCTTGATCGCTCTGGTGTGCGATTACGAGAGTCGGAGAATGCAACGCGGCGTCCGTCGTCGCGATAACGAACACGGTCAAGCTCGTACTGTTTGTACGCGGTTACTGCTTCATCGAATATTTTCTGTAATTCGAGTGACGCACAGAGCCTGACCTCGGCTCGAAGCGCTGGGATAAGACCACGCATGAAACAATCAATTGTGAATTTGTCAATCTCGTCTAGATTGGGGACCCCGCGGCCTGAATCTATGATCGCCGTTCTAAGGTCCTTTACTCGCGTAATATAATTCAACACGTGCTCGGACTGTCCCTGGTGTATCGAAGCTAATTCTCCGCGATACTGATCGATGAATTTATATGGGCCTAGTACATCTTTCAGGCGGTTGCACAATTCAGAGATTGTGTTAATATTTACGTCTTCAATCGCGGCGTATGCCTGTCCTCTAAGCTTATTGCATACTAATCTAGTGAGGGTACGCTCAGCTGTGGCTGGAACAGCTTCCAAGGCTCGCTTGCACGCGCGAACGAATTGTAGCACGGTTATGGAGGTGCCGTCAAAGGTAGGCACAAGTTCAACCGCTTGTTTAACGGTGAAATTCGAAGAATCGTGCATTATGGGTTCGCGGGGCGCAACGACTGGGCTAGCTGGAATTGATTGAGAATCTCTGGCCGATCGGATTTCTGCTATCTCGCGGCGTATATCCTCGTACGTTACTCTCTGCTCACGCGTTTCTGTTTCGTATTGCAATTTGAGTTGAGTCAACGCGGCGGTTTGATTAATGAGAGCTGCTTCTCTACGAGCTAAATCTTTCTGGAATTCAATTAATTCCTCTTCCGTAGGAGGAACCTTCTTTCTAGCCTCGCTACGCGTTTCCATGATTGCGTCGCTTGAAAATTTCTAAGTATGAAATTCGCGAAAAATAATCCGACTATATAACGTGGGCGAAGGGGCGTTTTCTAAACCGCCCGTCGCACTTTAACGTTCACTAAAACTCTCGATGAATTTGTACTGAGTACGAACATCGCGAAAAATAATTTGAGTATGTAACGTGGGCGAAAGGGCATTTCCTTCACTGCCCGTCGCACTTTTAACTGACACTATGCTTTCACGGACTCTAAGTCTACTGCGTTAAATTGTCAAACAATGATGGAACGCTCAGGGGTTCGCGTGCTAACACTGATTCTATTTTTATTCCTCGATGCCGTGCTTCTAACATCGGTGACCAACGACTGTCCTACCGACTGCGCCAAATTTGTCACAACAAATTTTGGCAGAGGTAGGACACATGACGTATCCTACAAAAGTGTTGACGGTGTCTCTAACATCGGTGACCAACGAGTGTCCTACCGACTGCGCCAAATTTGTCACGTCCTGGCGGGGCTATAAGAGCAAGAGAAGAGAATACCGCGGCCCGGCTACTCTACTCTTCCACTGACTGACATTTAATAAAAGTGTTGGTCTTTTTATCAACAGACTAGGACCCGATGCCGACACCTGCATGCAGTCTTACACAGATGAAAGATGCACGCGACCCTGAAACATACGCGATAATATGTTCCACTTACTTTTACGCTTCGCTTGTTTGTCGATTGACACGAGAAATGAATTCGCAACGGATGAACGGCTACGGTTGCGCTGATGACCTTGAATTCGGTCCCCTCTGCTCGACAGGCGTTGATCCAAATGGCTGGAAACGACCTTCAAGGATTGACGACTGCGCCAAACTCTGTCACGTCAATATTTGACAGGAACGACCTCCAATGATTGACAGCCGGCTGCTACGGTATTGTAGACGGATGCGCTCGTTGAGGAAACGGGCGTGGACGCTGTACGATACCGTGAATCTAACTCACGAATATCGTCCGCGTGATTGACGATATTTTAACTAGCGAAAACGGGCGTGGACGCTGTGCGATCCCGTGAATTTATCTCGCGAATATCGTCCGCGTGGTTGACGATATTTTGATTCGAGAAAACGGACGTGGATGCTGCGGAGCTTGCTATGCGAGCAAGTCTATCACTATCACGCACGTACGCGAACACGTAACAGGAAATTGAATAAGGAATACTATTCGCGAACTTTCCAGTGAGAACTCTATCTCTAACTAACAACGTGTCACTTCAAACTACGAAGTTAGGAGCAAGGAAATGATAATTGGGATTTAGATTGACTCTGGTAAAACAAAGTATATTATAAACGTAAAAGAATACAAAGGTAAAGATGCTTATTATTAACGAAATCGAAATACGTACTAAGTACGAAATATGAAACGCAATAAAAATGTTTAATTGAATAAACGACGTAATGTTTGAATTAAACGAATAAGAATACGATATTACTGAATGGTAATAGGGACTGTGTCTAAACAGTATGGATTTGGAAAGATTGTGTCTAAACAATCTGGATTTGGAAAGACTATGTCTAAATAGTCTGGACTTGGAAGATTGACGAAAACTCGACTGACCCACTCGGGTCCCCGGAGAGGACTGGGAAGAATCGAACGTTCGTCGACGAACAACGTTCGTCCGAAAAATGCTGACTTCGCAAAAGGGGACCGTGTCCTCTTTGTGCCGGTCTTCGTCGTAAACAGCGCGATGGCCGCCGCACTAGAGTCAGCAGTTTTCGTTCCCAGTGGTGCAGGACTCGAAAATTAAGTGGTAACCATTGGCGTACCTATTTATTTATTTAAATAAATTGGGACTTAGAATATTTTCGAGCGCTTGCTCTTGCAAGGCGTTTCGATTTAAATTTTATATGTCATATGATTAGTTGACATCATTTGTCGACCGATCATATGTTTGAAAATATTCTAAGTACTTTTGAAAATTACCAAAAATCGAAATTTTGGTAAAGTCTAAACAAACGCGAATTGAGAACATAACCTACAAATTTTTAGGTTAGTTTCATGATTTTCGCTCACGAGTCCAATGATATTTCAATCTTCGAGTTTGGGCCATTTTTGGCTATTTTAGGAATTTGACAGATTTTGGATTTTAGGTTATGTTGATGGATTTCAATCAGATGTACGTGGTGTTAAGGATTCATTGTTATGAAGGATTTTTAGGAGTTTTGGAATCTTTAAAGGGGAACGCTCGCTCTTATGTATCTAATTTTACATGTAGTCTTAAAGCTAACGTCGGAGGTGCGACCGACGTCACAATACTCTGAAAATCCTTTTGTCGGATTTTGTCTAAGTCCCAAACGTGAAAGAAAAATTGGCCAGGGGTTCCCCGTAGGCGCTGGCCAGAGGTAATTTACCTGACTCGAAAATGTCCACTCGTTAATCGGCACTACCCAGCAGAGCAGACGAACTGGCCTCCGAGCCGGGTCACCGTGCGACAACGAGGGCACTATTAAAACAGTCACTTCACTTTAGACACTGATATGTTTCCTTTCACAAACTGTCACTTTAACTTCGATAATCTTTTGACTAAGTGTCACCTCGTTGACGTATTGCCTCGGCGGAGCTGTAAGCTTCTCCCTTTGTGACCGAGGTTGAACACGTAAGCGAGAGCTCAATTATTTATTATTAATATTAAATGCGTTTATCTGATTTGGAAAGTTATTATTTCCAAACGTCTACTCGTCAACCACTACTTCTCAGCGGAGCGGACGAACTGACCTCCAAGCCGAGTTCTGTATGATTAACGAGGGCACGATTCGAATTTCGAAAAAAAACTGTCACTGGATTTAGTAGAATGATGTGGAAATTAACTTCACGTAGCACTGGTAAAATATAATATATATATTGAAATAAAGAACGTTGAGTACACTTGAGTATAAACTTGGTAGTATAATAATAAATGAATTAAACGTAATAATCGTATACGGAGTATGAGTTAGTAAGAGTTAGAATTGGAATTGATTTAGGAATTGAATTGGAATGGATTTGGAATAGAATAGTAGAACAAACGTCGATGAACGTCGAAGCGCGAATTAGAAGAGCGCAGATCGACACGTCTGCTCGCTTCGCTGGCTTGGGCCAGACTGACTGATGTCGTTGTGTGAGAATGGAGTGAGCGCAGACCGACACGTCCGCTCACTTCGCTGGCTAGCACCAGACTGATGCAAGAGGCAGCTCTGCGTTGCCTCCTTCGCTCGGAGTGGGGGTTGCTGACGCTGCAGTCCCTTTGTCCTCGCTCGTCGGAGTGGTGACGGGTGCAAGACTGCTGACGTTGCAGTCTCTTTGTCCTCGCTCTCGACTGTCACGTCCTGGCGGGGCTATAAGAGCAAGAGAAGAGAATACCGCGGCCCGGCTACTCTACTCTTCCACTGACTGACATTTAATAAAAGTGTTGGTCTTTTTATCAACAGACTAGGACCCGATGCCGACACCTGCATGCAGTCTTACACAGATGAATGATGCACGCGACCCTGAAACATACGCGGTAATATGTTCCACTTACTTTTACGCTTCGCTTGTTTGTCGATTGACACGAGACATGAATTCGCAACGGATGAACAGCTACGGTTGCGCTGATGGCCTTGAATGCGGTCCGCTCTGCTTGACAGGGGTTGATCCAAATGGCTGGAAACGACCTTCAAGGATTGACGACTGCGCCAAACTCTGTCACGTCAATATTTGACAGGAACGACCTCCAATGATTGACAGCTGGCTGCTACGGTATTGTAGACGGATGCGCTCGTTGAGGAAACGGGCGTGGACGCTGTACGATACCGTGAATCTAACTCACGAATATCGTCCGCGTGATTGACGATATTTTAACTAGCGAAAACGGGCGTGGACGCTGTGCGATCCCGTGAATTTATCTCGCGAATATCGTCCGCGTGGTTGACGATATTTTGATTCGAGAAAACGGACGTGGATGCTGCGGAGCTTGCTATGCGAGCAAGTCTATCACTATCACGCACGTACGCGAACACGTAACAGGAAATTGAATAAGGAATACTATTCGCGAACTTTCCAGTGAGAACTCTATCTCTAACTAACAACGTGTCACTTCAAACTACGAAGTTAGGAGCAAGGAAATAATAATTGGGATTTAGATTGACTCTGGTAAAACAAAGTATATTAATAACGTAAAAGAATACAAAGGTAAAGATGCTTATTATTAACGAAATCGAAATACGTACTAAGTACGAAATATGAAACGCAATAAAAATGTTTAATTGAATAAACGAAGTAATATTTGAATTAAACGAATAAGAATACGATATTACTGAATGGTATTAGGGACTGTGTCTAAACAGTATGGATTTGGGAAGATTGTGTCTAAACAATCTGGATTTGGAAAGACTATGTCTAAATAGTCTGGACTTGGAAGATTGACGAAAACTCGACTGACCCACTCGGGTCCCCGGAGAGGACTGGGGAGAATCGAACGTTCGTCGACGAATAACGTTCGTCCGAAAAATGCTGACTTCGCAAAAGGGGACCGTGTCCTCTTTGTGCCGGTCTTCGTCGTAAACAGCGCGATGGCCGCCGCACTAGAGTCAGCAGTTTTCGTTCCCAGTGGTGCAGGACTCGAAAATTAAGTGGTAACCATTGGCGTACCTATTTATTTATTTAAATAAATTGGGACTTAGAATATTTTCGAGCGCTTGCTCTTGCAAGGCGTTTCGATGTAAATTTTATATGTCATATGATTAGTTGACATCATTTGTCGACCGATCATATGTTTGAAAATATTCTAAGTACTTTTGAAAATTACCAAAAATCGAAATTTTGGTAAAGTCTAAACAAACGCGAATTGAGAACCTAACCTACAAATTTTTAGGTTAGTTTCATGATTTTCGCTCACGAGTCCAATGATATTTCAATCTTCGAGTTTGGGCCATTTTTGGCTATTTTAGGATTTTGACAGATTTTGGATTTTAGGTTATGTTGATGGATTTCAATCAGATGTACGTGGTGTTAAGGATTCATTGTTATGAAGGATTTTTAGGAGTTTTGGAATCTTTAAAGGGGAACGCTCGCTCTTATGTATCTAATTTTACATGTAGTCTTAAAGCTAACGTCGGAGGTGCGACCGACGTCACACGACAGAGTGGTGACGCGTGCAAGACTGCTGACGTTGCGATCTCTTTGTTCTCGAGGTGGCGTTTACTCGAGCGGAGTTGAGGATTTGAACAAGTTGTAAGTGTAGATGAGGGTTTGAACAAGTGTTAAGTGTAGATGAGGGTTTAAACAAGTTATAAGTGTAGATGAGGGTTTGAACAAGTGTTAGGTAAGATTGAGAGTTTGGAGTGGTGGTTGGGTTTAGAACAATTGGGAGAGTCGAGATTTAAGTAGTGATGGGTATTAGAACAAGTTTAGGAAAAGTCGTGGGTGAAGTAGTGATGGGTTTAAGATGTATTAGAATTAGAACAAGAGTTTGATAGCGATGGGTTTAAGAGATATTAGATTTAGAACAAGAGTTTGATAGCGATGGGTTTAAGAGGTATTATGTACTTAATATTTAATCTTAGCCTAGAATCGAGGTACGGTCCTCGATTCGACCAACGTCGGAGGTCGTCCGACGTAACACCTCCCTCGCCGGAGAAGAGATTTCTCGGAGTGAAATCTCTCGGTCCGAGGTTGTGTTCGGTGAGCGCTCGCATTACAATTTTTGGTTTTGAGACGCATCATTAGTGAGCGATCCGCGCAGGGAGCTCAGTTCTCGGCGCACGTTGACTGTATTAACAGTACGAAACACTGGATGCACTGAGATGTTGTCTGATTCTGCGCGAGGAGTTGGGGTAGGTTTCGCAATGTCCGACAGTCTATAATCGCAATGTTCATTATTTGACTGTCTTTTATTGGGGTCTTGGGAGGGAATGGGCTCACTTATTTCACTGTTGTTGCCATTTAGTTCGTGATGAGGTGTTCCTCCATGTCCGAGTCTGAATCCTCGTCCGAACTTCCTTCGGATGAATCGGAGTCATCTGATGAGTCGGAGACCTCTGGGTTTTCTAACATGATGCCCTGTCCGGCCAGAATGCTCAGGCATTCTCGGCAATCCATTACTGGAGTTTCGGTGCATATCGGACCACCGCATTCTTCGCAATCGTTTTGGACGGAGTACATTCGCTGGTGATTCCAAATTCTTACATTGGAAATGACTGTTCTCTGGCTACAGTCATAGCAAAGTTTCCTTCCGTCGGGCGTTATTCTTATCCTGCCATTGTAGCAGGAGATTTCGAGCAAGTAGGTGGGAATTGCAGGTGGTCTCTTCTGACCGGCCTTCCTGATTGGAAGTTGTTTGCACATTTTGATGAGTGTTTTAACGTGCTTTTTCGTAATGTTGCTTGAGCGGTGGGCGATTGCAGAATGACTGCTCTTCTGCTTTGTTTGTTCGATGTGGGTTAGTGGGGGGTGAGCAAGTCCAACCGGCAGGGGAATACTGAGTATGGATAAGTAATCTCCCTGTTGACTCGGCATTTTGCTCCCCTTGTTGGTTAGAGTAATCACTCTTGTCTCAGGTGACGAGATTACGGCTTTGGCACAAACACTCTGCATCTCTAATTTGCTTGAGTATTGGTGTCTTCGTCCGAGGAAGAGGTGCTTGAGTTTTCGTCCTCTTCTTCGTCGTCCGTGAGAATTTCGCCTCTTTCTCTTCTTATTCTGGCAGTGTCTGTTGCTGCCCGATCCAGTGCGAGGAGGAAGCTGCAGTGGATGCATTCCAATATTGGGGTTTCCCTCAATATGGGTTTTGTACACGCGTCGCATGCGTTCTTCTTTTTCCTTGTAAGAACGTGCGTGTATACGATGACCCTCCTGACTACCGCAGTGAGACTGCAGGCAAGGCATAGTTCTCTGCCATTTAGGGAGATTCTGTGTCTGCCATTGTAGCAGAATATTCCCTGGTATCTGTAGATGAAGTCTCCGGCTTTGTTCGCCGATGGTCTCGCCGGTTGTAAGTGTCCGCACATGTTGATTGTGTTTGTGGATACTGGACACGATGTGGTAGGCGGCTGGGAACAGGCTGGGATTCTGGCTGTAGGAACTTCTTCGAAGTGCTGCTGTCGTTTGTTCTGTATCTTCCGGCGGTGGAAGGAGATTTTGTCGACGCTGGGTTTCGGATTTCGCTCGTTTGTCGGTGTTGACCGGACGCGTGATTAACGCGGATTCTAATTTCGCGTCAGCGGAGGACTGTAATGAAATCTCCTGGGAGGGTTTCTTATCGCAAGTCGCAGGAGATGCTACAATCATTGTTCGCGGGTTATCGCAGAGGTATAGTATAATACGAAATTTGTTTCTCCTTTTTGCTGACGCGTATTTTACAGACGTATAATTCCTAGATGGATGAAACTCGCTTTGCGGTGCACGGATACTTGACCGTTTAGATTGGAAGAGATCATGTTCCGGCGAAAAATCAGAGGTAGGTTTTTGAAATGAAATATAGACTCTCTTTGACTCTGATTTAGAAATTATCGCGGGATGATCTTTTATGATCGACTCGTATACTCGGTCTATACGAGGTAGAGTTTTATGCTTTACTTTATGTAGACGTTCTGTCGTCTTTAGAGAATCAAAGGCGGGGACATTTCCTTTCAACCTAGACTCGGAATAGAAAAAATCGGACTTGATACCGGAGCTTGTAGAATAAACCTTCATAGGTTTGAATTCGCGGGAGTCTTCTTTGGACTCTGGATTAAAATTGTCGGGATGGTTACCGAATACGTCGGGATGGTTACCGGAATTGAAAAGGTCGGGATGGTTACCGAATGCGTCGGGATGGTTACCGGAATTAGAAAGGTCGGGATGGTTACCGAATACGTCGGGATGGTTACCGGAATTAGAAAGGTCGGGATGGTTACCGAATGCGTCGGGATAGTGCCCGGAATTAGTTGAATAACGCTCGATCTCTTCCACCTCTAACACGGGTAATCGGAATGAGATCGGACGCGGAGATGTGTTGAAACATCTGAGGCTCGCTTTGCCTCCGCGATTAGTGACTACACAGTCACCGAGGAATACATCCGGCGCTACGCTGACGCGGCGGATATATCCCTGTTTCGGGCCCTGTACGCTGACTGCAATGCAGGCGGCTGTTCGGGGCTCAACGGCAAACTCATTAGAGTCTGCTGCAGTCCTTGATTCGGACTGTTGATTTTGATTTTTGCGCTTATCGACCGGTTCCTCTACGATATTATTCGATGTGATACGAATCTCTCCCGGTTGCACCCGACGTTTTGAGAGAGGGAATGTTTCTTCCTCTGTCCTTGCGGCGTGCTTTTCAAGAGAGACCTCCGTTTTCGGAGAAGGCATTGAAATAACCCTCGTCATTGAACTATCGCGGGGCTCAGTCGGCAGTGCGCGTGAATTAGAGAACGGAATAGAAATGTTTCCGATTAAAACAAATTGCCTTGCAAAGGAAATCTCAGCTCCTCCTATAAAGAAGGGCGAGCCGAGAATTCCGTTAACACTGACTGGAAAATCGTCCCCGAGCACGTGGAATTTGACAGGGATTGTCCCTTGAATGAATATAACGACTTCGCCGAGTGTTACTATGGAACCCTCGGTTATTCCATGAACTTCGATCGTGCTCGTGGGATCAATGGTTATCCCAGGTTTTAAACTAGACGCGCGTATCAAATTGACTTCCGAGCCCGTGTCTAATAAGAATTCACTTTTTTCGCGAAGCTGAGGGGCGGAGATTTGTACGCGCGGGATCGGCGAGTCTACTGCGAGGTTAACTGCAGAGACGAATCGTCGATCTGGTCTTCGGGGAGCTCGTTCGTTCGAACGGCGGTCTGCGTGAATGTTTGGTTGCGCTTTGTTGGGGCGGCCTCCCGCTGTTGATTCGTTCCTGTCGGGAGGCCTGACTCGTTTCCCGAGCGCAGGTTATTGTTATAGGCTCTTTTTCGACATTCGTGAATGTCATGCCCGGGAGTTTTGCAATAGTTGCAAATGTGACGTCGGTCGCACCTCCGACGTTAGCTTTAAGACTACATGTAAAATTAGATACATAAGAGCGAGCGTTCCCCTTTAAAGATTCCAAAACTCCTAAAAATCCTTCATAACAATGAATCCTTAACACCACGTACATCTGATTGAAATCCATCAACATAACCTAAAATCCAAAATCTGTCAAATTCCTAAAATAGCCAAAAATGGCCCAAACTCGAAGATTGAAATATCATTGGACTCGTGAGCGAAAATCATGAAACTAACCTAAAAATTTGTAGGTTATGTTCTCAATTCGCGTTTGTTTAGACTTTACCAAAATTTCGATTTTTGGTAATTTTCAAAAGTACTTAGAATATTTTCAAACATATGATCGGTCGACAAATGATGTCAACTAATCATATGACATATAAAATTTAAATCGAAACGCCTTGCAAGAGCAAGCGCTCGAAAATATTCTAAGTCCCAATTTATTTAAATAAATAAATAGGTACGCCAATGGTTACCACTTAATTTTCGAGTCCTGCACCACTGGGAACGAAAACTGCTGACTCTAGTGCGGCGGCCATCGCGCTGTTTACGACGAAGACCGGCACAAAGAGGACACGGTCCCCTTTTGCGAAGTCAGCATTTTTCGGACGAACGTTGTTCGTCGACGAACGTTCGATTCTCCCCAGTCCTCTCCGGGGACCCGAGTGGGTCAGTCGAGTTTTCGTCAATCTTCCAAGTCCAGACTATTTAGACATAGTCTTTCCAAATCCAGATTGTTTAGACACAATCTTTCCAAATCCATACTGTTTAGACACAGTCCCTATTACCATTCAGTAATATCGTATTCTTATTCGTTTAATTCAAACATTACGTCGTTTATTCAATTAAACATTTTTATTGCGTTTCATATTTCGTACTTAGTACGTATTTCGATTTCGTTAATAATAAGCATCTTTACCTTTGTATTCTTTTACGTTTATAATATACTTTGTTTTACCAGAGTCAATCTAAATCCCAATTATCATTTCCTTGCTCCTAACTTCGTAGTTTGAAGTGACACGTTGTTAGTTAGTGATAGAGTTCTCACTGGAAAGTTCGCGAATAGTATTCCTTATTCAATTTCCTGTTACGTGTTCGCGTACGTGCGTGATAGTGATAGACTTGCTCGCATAGCAAGCTCCGCAGCATCCACGTCCGTTTTCTCGAATCGAAATATCGTCAACCACGCGGACGATATTCGCGAGATAAATTCACGGGATCGCACAGCGTCCACGCCCGTTTTCGCTAGTTAAAATATCGTCAATCACGCGGACGATATTCGTGAGTTAGATTCACGGTATCGTACAGCGTCCACGCCCGTTTCCTCAACGAGCGCATCCGTCTACAATACCGTAGCAGCCGGCTGTCAATCATTGGAGGTCGTTCCTGTCAAATATTGACGTGACAGAGTTTGGCGCAGTCGTCAATCCTTGAAGGTCGTTTCCAGCCATTTGGATCAACGCCTGTCGAGCAGAGGGGACCGAATTCAAGGTCATCAGCGCAACCGTAGCCGTTCATCCGTTGCGAATTCATTTCTCGTGTCAATCGACAAACAAGCGAAGCGTAAAAGTAAGTGGAACATATTATCGCGTATGTTTCAGGGTCGCGTGCATCTTTCATCTGTGTAAGACTGCATGCAGGTGTCGGCATCGGGTCCTAGTCTGTTGATAAAAAGACCAACACTTTTATTAAATGTCAGTCAGTGGAAGAGTAGAGTAGCCGGGCCGCGGTATTCTCTTCTCTTGCTCTTATAGCCCCGCCAGGACGTGACAGTACGCACGATCGGAAAGTTTATTGCAGATTAGTTTAGTAAGGGCACGTTCTATGGATTCGGGGATAGAATCACGCGCGCGTTTGCAGGCGCGGATGAATTTTAGGACGGGAATCGATGTTCCGTCGAATTTGGGTACGAGTTCTGCGGCTTGTTTCAACGCGAAATTTCCTGTTGGCTCATATTGCGGGGTTTCGCGTGGCTCTGATAATGAAGGTTCTCGCGTGTTAGAGACGTTACTGGGGCCTGGTGTAGGCGCTTGGTGACGTAAGTTTTGGTTCAAGGTTTGAATATTGTGGAGCTCTTTGCGTATTTCATCGAGCATGTTATTTTGATTCTGTGCGTCTTCTTCATATTTAAGACGCAATTTAGCAATGAATTCGGTTTGCTCTTTTAAATATTCCTCTTTACGGGCGAGATCTTGCGCGTAAAGAAGTAGCTCTTCCTCGGTTGGCGGAGGAAGGTCTTGATTAGGATCCGCTCGAGGATCCGTTTGGGATCGTGTGATTGGGCGAGACATTTTGCGATATTAGTGTTGTCACGTCCTGGCGGGGCTATAAGAGCAAGAGAAGAGAATACCGCGGCCCGGCTACTCTACTCTTCCACTGACTGACATTTAATAAAAGTGTTGGTCTTTTTATCAACAGACTAGGACCCGATGCCGACACCTGCATGCAGTCTTACACAGATGAAAGATGCACGCGACCCTGAAACATACGCGATAATATGTTCCACTTACTTTTACGCTTCGCTTGTTTGTCGATTGACACGAGAAATGAATTCGCAACGGATGAACGGCTACGGTTGCGCTGATGACCTTGAATTCGGTCCCCTCTGCTCGACAGGCGTTGATCCAAATGGCTGGAAACGACCTTCAAGGATTGACGACTGCGCCAAACTCTGTCACGTCAATATTTGACAGGAACGACCTCCAATGGTGGACAGCTGGCGGCTACGGTATTGTAGACGGATGCGCTCGTTGAGGAAACGGGCGTGGACGCTGTACGATACCGTGAATCTAACTCACGAATATCGTCCGCGTGATTGACGATATTTTAACTAGCGAAAACGGACGTGGACGCTGTACGATCCCGTGAATTTATCTCGCGAATATCGTCCGCGTGGTTGACGATATTTTGATTCGAGAAAACGGACGTGGATGCTGCGGAGCTTGCTATGCGAGCAAGTCTATCACTATCACGCACGTACGCGAACACGTAACAGGAAATTGAATAAGGAATACTATTCGCGAACTTTCCAGTGAGAACTCTATCTCTAACTAACAACGTGTCACTTCAAACTACGAAGTTAGGAGCAAGGAAATAATAATTGGGATTTAGATTGACTCTGGTAAAACAAAGTATATTATAAACGTAAAAGAATACAAAGGTAAAGGTGCTTATTATTAACGAAATATGAAACGCAATAAAAATGTTTAATTGAATAAACGACGTAATGTTTGAATTAAACGAATAAGAATACGATATTACTGAATGGTAATAGGGACTGTGTCTAAACAGTATGGATTTGGAAAGATTGTGTCTAAACAATCTGGATTTGGAAAGACTATGTCTAAATAGTCTGGACTTGGAAGATTGACGAAAACTCGACTGACCCACTCGGGTCCCCGGAGAGGACTGGGAAGAATCGAACGTTCGTCGACGAACAACGTTCGTCCGAAAAATGCTGACTTCGCAAAAGGGGACCGTGTCCTCTTTGTGCCGGTCTTCGTCGTAAACAGCGCGATGGCCGCCGCACTAGAGTCAGCAGTTTTCGTTCCCAGTGGTGCAGGACTCGAAAATTAAGTGGTAACCATTGGCGTACCTATTTATTTATTTAAATAAATTGGGACTTAGAATATTTTCGAGCGCTTGCTCTTGCAAGGCGTTTCGATGTAAATTTATATGTCATATGATTAGTTGACATCATTTGTCGACCGATCATATGTTTGAAAATATTCTAAGTACTTTTGAAAATTACCAAAAATCGAAATTTTGGTAAAGTCTAAACAAACGCGAATTGAGAACCTAACCTACAAATTTTTAGGTTAGTTTCATGATTTTCGCTCACGAGTCCAATGATATTTCAATCTTCGAGTTTGGGCCATTTTTGGCTATTTTAGGATTTTGACAGATTTTGGATTTTAGGTTATGTTGGTGGATTTCGATCAGATGTACGTGGTGTTTAGGATTCATTGTTATGAAGGATTTTTAGGAGTTTTGGAATCTTTAAAGGGGAACGCTCGCTCTTATGTATCTAATTTTACATGTAGTCTTAAAGCTAACGTCGGAGGTGCGACCGACGTCACACCTCCCCCCTTAGAGAAGAGATTTCACGCAGTGGAATCTCTGCCTCTGGGTGGCGGTAGACAGGATGCACTGAAATGTCATCCCTGTCTCGCAACGCTGGGTCAAGGGAATCGCAAATTAACGTTCGTTTCGTCAAGGGAGGACGGGTTCGGAATTCTCCGACACTGGCACTATCACTATCTTTGTCCTCGATGGCCGCTGAAGTCTTGTTGTCTCTCTGCTTCATGAATATAAAGAACCGGGTCAGTGAACTCCAGATGGCGACAACGAGATGCAGGCTCCAGCCGTATAGTGAGTGTAATGCGATGCCGTTAACGATCGTACTGATGATTGTTTTGATCGTGCGGATCGCTACATACACTCCGATTATTCCAGCACTTATTGATCCGAATGTAGTGAATCCGGACCATAATTTCTGTGCTGTAGACTCCGCTATCTGCTGTAGGGAGTTTTCATCGAGCAGATTGAACATATTGATGTTTCCCGCTGCAAACTGTCTTCCCGTCGCACCCTGTGCGATTGAATTTATGACTGCTACCTTCTCTACAGGAAACATTATATGATCCTGTAGTTTGTCCAGGTCGTCTTGTGAATAAATGCCTCCCGTTGCCAAGTTCTTCGGATCTATGTATTTCCAGGTTGACTTGGCGAGGGGGTGAAGCTCCGAAGGAGTGATGGCCTCCATCAATGACGGTGTTAGGCGATACCATGTTCCGTGCAGTCTATAATATGGGGGAAGTAGCTCATTGCATGGCTTTTCTGTCCCCGTATTTGAAATGATGTGGTCCCTTGGCTTCAGGAATTTTGATGTGTTCCGATACGTGATGGGTAGCTCATCATAACACCGTTCGGTTTTCCTCACTTGGACCGTGACTGGTATGCACTTTATTATGTGCACTACCTCTCCTGCTGGAACTGCGATAAATCCGACATCCTTCATGATGGCAGTGGCAACTTCTTCGGGTGCTGAATGTAATAATGTGAGGGCGTTCTGGAGAATCTGACGCTCTAGCTCACACTTCTGACGGATTACATCTTTGTAGAGTTGAGAAAATTGTTTCCGGAGGTGCTTCTCCACGTAAACAAATTTGCTGTTGACATACGTGAAGATGTCCAGATTGTTGACCAAGGTGTGTGTTTTCTCCTTGAATTTTCCTGAACTTCCAACTTCCAGAATGAACAGCTTGGGGTGTTCCGTTCGGATTATGACATATCCGCAAACTGACGATCTGCCTGTCTCCGTGAGTGCAAAAGTCGTGTCCTGCGATGCTACGGTATACAGGGTTGGAGAAGGATTCACCTTGGAGGATAGTTTAGTGGCTATCCCTTCGTACAAGACATCATAATTATTGAATTTGCACGAGTCCGTCGGCGTGGTTTCCCAGAACGTATGGCCATCTTGTGCGTCTAAGCAGCTTCCTTTTTGAAGGGGGCAGGTTTGCCCAGTTTGTAGATGAATCTGTCCGGTTGACAATCTGATTGGAGCGATGTAGTCGCGGATCGTGATTCGGACTAAAGCTTGTACCACGACATCGGTCCAAGTCCCAAACGGATCACTATACGTGGTTCCAGCGCAGCTACCATCGTTCTGAATAACTCCTGCTAACGTGAGGCCGTGAGAGGAGGTCGAGTTCGGCTGAATACCTGTGATCTGGGCGGCTGGGGTGATGAATATTGTCCCCGTCGTGTGTAGGCTCGAACAGGTTTCGCTGGAGATCGGTAATATATAGTCTTGTCGACCATTGGATACTACCGAATTATGTGAATGCATGCCACAATAGTATATGGTTCTGTCTATTCCGATATGGCATTGCAAAACACGAGCTTGCGAGAATTCAGCTAGCTGCAGGAGCTGAATTCTTTCTAAATTTTCAGCTGGTGCGATGTCTTCTGGCTCGCAGTTAAGAGTGTCAATAGTTGAATACGTGGTAATATTCAAGGTTGAACCTCCACAGTCATATCCAATGAGTGTTGAGGCTTGCGTGGCAATAGAGAGCAAGATAGCTGCTTGTATCGGCTGCATGGTTGCTGTTATAGCGTTGTCGAGAGACTGATGATCTTCAGGGGTGACGGTTTCTCCTTGAAGATCTCGTTGCGTCGCAGGGATATCGTCTTCCTGCTGTGGAGTGGGGTGATGCTGACCAGAGGTTTTAAATTTCGCTCTTGGGTCGCTGCGATAGTTTATCGTTGGCGTAACGATATTGGAGACTCTGTTAACGCTAGGAAGATTGAATTCGTTTCGCAAGATACATAACGAAAGCTTATAATCAGACTTAGTTGTCTCGGGCGAGTATAATGTATCGGCTTTATTTCTTTTTCTTGCTGACGCGAATCTCGCGGAATTGTATTTGCCAGACGCATGGACTTTGTTTTCGGTCGCACGGATACCTGATCGTTGAAGCTCCAGCTTCAAGTTCCTCTTCCAAGAGGTGTTGTTCCGGCGAGGATTTGAAGATAGGAGTTTGCGGCAAAACATAAACTCCTTTTGATTTAACTTTAGGAATAGAAATGTTTTCTAAATTGTTCTCATATGAACATTCTAAAAGTTCATCTGAGGCGAAGGCGTTGATGTTTCTTTCCACACAGGACTTTGAATATAAATCGTCGGGATGGTTACCGGAATTCTTTAAAGTATCGGGATGGCTACCGGAATCGTCGGGATGGTTACCGGAATTATTTAAAGAATCGGGATGGCTACCGGAATCGTCGGAATGGTTACCGGAATTATTTAAGAAATCGGGATGGCTACCGGAATCGTCGGGATGGTTACCGGAATTATTTAAAGAATCGGGATGGCTACCGGAATCGTCGGGATGGTTACCGGAATTATTTAAAGAATCGGGATGGCTACCGGAATCGTCGGAATGGTTACCCGAATTAATAGAAGACGCGAGTTGATCGTTAACGATCGTCTCGTGCGCGCGGCACGCACGAGCATTGAATAAGTCCGAATTGACTTCGGCTTGAATATTCGAAAAGGGAACCTCGATCTCTTCCACCTCCAACGTAGGCAGGGAGAAGGACGCCACTTCGGACGATGCGTTAAAGCATCGCAGGTATGCCTTTCCGTTACGGTTGGTGACTAAACAATCACCTAAGAACACATCGGGTTTTACATCTACTTTTCGCACATACCCTTCGCTTGGGCCCTTTACGTTGACGGCTATGCAGGCGGCGGTACGGCTTTCGACGGTATATTCCCGAGGATTCGAAAAGGGAATACGTAGGTTTTTATACTCTACGCATTCCTTCGCAAATGATATCTCTGCTCCCTCTCTGAAGAAGGGGGAGCCTAAGATACCATCTATATTAATTGGAAAACTGTCAGGCAGAACGTGTAGCGTGACTTTAATGGAATCTGCTAGCTCCGCATTGATATAACCGAGGGTCGCAATTTCTCCTTCTGTCACGCCATGGACGTGTATGACGCTGTCAGTTTTTAGATGAACGTCAGATTTGATACCAGACGCTCGGATTAAGTTGACCTCGGACCCGGTGTCCAAGAGGAACTCACACTCTTTTGAGAAGAGTGACGATTTTGCTTTTATTCGAGGGATAGGGGAGTCCGGCGCGAGATTTATTGCCGAGACTAATTTCGCGGATGGTCGTTCATTCTGCTGACCGTCCGGGTTATCTCTCCCATCTACTCGAATTTCATCTACTGCTGGTCGTCGCTGATGACGGCCAGCTGTGTTGCCTTTTGGCGATTCTCTTGGGATGCCTCCCGTCCTTTGGTCGCGTTTGTCGGGAGGCTTGATTCGTTTCCCGACTCATTTTTATTGTAATATTCGCGGCGGCGACATTCGTGTATGTCATGTCCCGTGCGCTTACAATATTTACAATACTTCCGATTCTCCGTAGGAAAGCGATCGCGACCTGGGGACTGGGAAGCGCGATCTTCGCGTTTATACGTTTCGCGCTGATTTGATTGCGACGGTTCGTGACGTCGCGGAGGAGGAGAGCGATACGCGTCTCTGTTATCGGATTTCCTGTCTCGCCAGGATTCACGAGGTAAAAAGGAAGGTCGTTGATCTTTCCTTTCCGAAGATCTGTTGCGCTGCTCAGGCGCATTCCTATCATAATAAGAGTTGCTTGATCGCTCTGGTGTGCGATTACGAGAGTCGGAGAATGCAACGCGGCGTCCGTCGTCGCGATAACGAACACGGTCAAGCTCGTACTGTTTGTACGCGGTTACTGCTTCATCGAATATTTTCTGTAATTCGAGTGACGCACAGAGCCTGACCTCGGCTCGAAGCGCTGGGATAAGACCACGCATGAAACAATCAATTGTGAATTTGTCAATCTCGTCTAGATTGGGGACCCCGCGGCCTGAATCTATGATCGCCGTTCTAAGGTCCTTTACTCGCGTAATATAATTCAACACGTGCTCGGACTGTCCCTGGTGTATCGAAGCTAATTCTCCGCGATACTGATCGATGAATTTATATGGGCCTAGTACATCTTTCAGGCGGTTGCACAATTCAGAGATTGTGTTAATATTTACGTCTTCAATCGCGGCGTATGCCTGTCCTCTAAGCTTATTGCATACTAATCTAGTGAGGGTACGCTCAGCTGTGGCTGGAACAGCTTCCAAGGCTCGCTTGCACGCGCGAACGAATTGTAGCACGGTTATGGAGGTGCCGTCAAAGGTAGGCACAAGTTCAACCGCTTGTTTAACGGTGAAATTCGAAGAATCGTGCATTATGGGTTCGCGGGGCGCAACGACTGGGCTAGCTGGAATTGATTGAGAATCTCTGGCCGATCGGATTTCTGCTATCTCGCGGCGTATATCCTCGTACGTTACTCTCTGCTCACGCGTTTCTGTTTCGTATTGCAATTTGAGTTGAGTCAACGCGGCGGTTTGATTAATGAGAGCTGCTTCTCTACGAGCTAAATCTTTCTGGAATTCAATTAATTCCTCTTCCGTAGGAGGAACCTTCTTTCTAGCCTCGCTACGCGTTTCCATGATTGCGTCGCTTGAAAATTTCTAAGTATGAAATTCGCGAAAAATAATCCGACTATATAACGTGGGCGAAGGGGCGTTTTCTAAACCGCCCGTCGCACTTTAACGTTCACTAAAACTCTCGATGAATTTGTACTGAGTACGAACATCGCGAAAAATAATTTGAGTATGTAACGTGGGCGAAAGGGCATTTCCTTCACTGCCCGTCGCACTTTTAACTGACACTATGCTTTCACGGACTCTAAGTCTACTGCGTTAAATTGTCAAACAATGATGGAACGCGCAGGGGTTCGCGTGCTAACACTGATTCTATTTTTATTCCTCGATGCCGTGCTTCTAACATCGGTGACCAACGACTGTCCTACCGACTGCGCCAAATTTGTCACAACAAATTTTGGCAGAGGTAGGACACATGACGTATCCTACAAAAGTGTTGACGGTGTCTCTAACATCGGTGACCAACGAGTGTCCTACCGACTGCGCCAAATTTGTCACGTCCTGGCGGGGCTATAAGAGCAAGAGAAGAGAATACCGCGGCCCGGCTACTCTACTCTTCCACTGACTGACATTTAATAAAAGTGTTGGTCTTTTTATCAACAGACTAGGACCCGATGCCGACACCTGCATGCAGTCTTACACAGATGAAAGATGCACGCGACCCTGAAACATACGCGATAATATGTTCCACTTACTTTTACGCTTCGCTTGTTTGTCGATTGACACGAGAAATGAATTCGCAACGGATGAACGGCTACGGTTGCGCTGATGACCTTGAATTCGGTCCCCTCTGCTCGACAGGCGTTGATCCAAATGGCTGGAAACGACCTTCAAGGATTGACGACTGCGCCAAACTCTGTCACGTCAATATTTGACAGGAACGACCTCCAATGGTGGACAGCTGGCGGCTACGGTATTGTAGACGGATGCGCTCGTTGAGGAAACGGGCGTGGACGCTGTACGATACCGTGAATCTAACTCACGAATATCGTCCGCGTGATTGACGATATTTTAACTAGCGAAAACGGACGTGGACGCTGTACGATCCCGTGAATTTATCTCGCGAATATCGTCCGCGTGGTTGACGATATTTTGATTCGAGAAAACGGACGTGGATGCTGCGGAGCTTGCTATGCGAGCAAGTCTATCACTATCACGCACGTACGCGAACACGTAACAGGAAATTGAATAAGGAATACTATTCGCGAACTTTCCAGTGAGAACTCTATCTCTAACTAACAACGTGTCACTTCAAACTACGAAGTTAGGAGCAAGGAAATAATAATTGGGATTTAGATTGACTCTGGTAAAACAAAGTATATTATAAACGTAAAAGAATACAAAGGTAAAGGTGCTTATTATTAACGAAATCGAAATACGTACTAAGTACGAAATATGAAACGCAATAAAAATGTTTAATTGAATAAACGAAGTAATGTTTGAATTAAACGAATAAGAATACGATATTACTGAATGGTATTAGGGACTGTGTCTAAACAGTATGGATTTGGAAAGATTGTGTCTAAACAATCTGGATTTGGAAAGACTATGTCTAAATAGTCTGGACTTGGAAGATTGACGAAAACTCGACTGACCCACTCGGGTCCCCGGAGAGGACTGGGAAGAATCGAACGTTCGTCGACGAACAACGTTCGTCCGAAAAATGCTGACTTCGCAAAAGGGGACCGTGTCCTCTTTGTGCCGGTCTTCGTCGTAAACAGCGCGATGGCCGCCGCACTAGAGTCAGCAGTTTTCGTTCCCAGTGGTGCAGGACTCGAAAATTAAGTGGTAACCATTGGCGTACCTATTTATTTATTTAAATAAATTGGGACTTAGAATATTTTCGAGCGCTTGCTCTTGCAAGGCGTTTCGATTTAAATTTTATATGTCATATGATTAGTTGACATCATTTGTCGACCGATCATATGTTTGAAAATATTCTAAGTACTTTTGAAAATTACCAAAAATCGAAATTTTGGTAAAGTCTAAACAAACGCGAATTGAGAACATAACCTACAAATTTTTAGGTTAGTTTCATGATTTTCGCTCACGAGTCCAATGATATTTCAATCTTCGAGTTTGGGCCATTTTTGGCTATTTTAGGAATTTGACAGATTTTGGATTTTAGGTTATGTTGGTGGATTTCGATCAGATGTACGTGGTGTTTAGGATTCATTGTTATGAAGGATTTTTAGGAGTTTTGGAATCTTTAAAGGGGAACGCTCGCTCTTATGTATCTAATTTTACATGTAGTCTTAAAGCTAACGTCGGAGGTGCGACCGACGTCACACTATATATTACCGATCTCCAGCGAAACCTGTTCGAGCCTACACACGACGGGGACAATATTCATCACCCCAGCCGCCCAGATCACAGGTATTCAGCCGAACTCGACCTCCTCTCACGGCCTCACGTTAGCAGGAGTTATTCAGAACGATGGTAGCTGCGCTGGAACCACGTATAGTGTTCCGTTTGGGACTTGGACCGATGTCGTGGTACAAGCTTTAGTCCGAATCACGATCCGCGACTACATCGCTCCAATCAGATTGTCAACCGGACAGATTCATCTACAAACTGGGCAAACCTGCCCCCTTCAAAAAGGAAGCTGCTTAGACGCACAAGATGGCCATACGTTCTGGGAAACCACGCCGACGGACTCGTGCAAATTCAATAATTATGATGTCTTGTACGAAGGGATAGCCACTAAACTATCCTCCAAGGTGAATCCTTCTCCAACCCTGTATACCGTAGCATCGCAGGACACGACTTTTGCACTCACGGAGACAGGCAGATCGTCAGTTTGCGGATATGTCATAATCCGTACGGAACACCCCAAGCTGTTCATTCTGGAATTTGGAAGTTCAGGAAAATTCAAGGAGAAAACACACACCTTGGTCAACAATCTGGACATCTTCACGTATGTCAACAGCAAATTTGTTTACGTGGAGAAGCACCTCCGGAAACAATTTTCTCAACTCTACAAAGATGTAATCCGTCAGAAGTGTGAGCTAGAGCGTCAGATTCTCCAGAACGCCCTCACATTATTACATTCAGCACCCGAAGAAGTTGCCACTGCCATCATGAAGGATGTCGGATTTATCGCAGTTCCAGCAGGAGAGGTAGTGCACATAATAAAGTGCATACCAGTCACGGTCCAAGTGAGGAAAACCGAACGGTGTTATGATGAGCTACCCATCACGTATCGGAACACATCAAAATTCCTGAAGCCAAGGGACCACATCATTTCAAATACGGGGACAGAAAAGCCATGCAATGAGCTACTTCCCCCATATTATAGACTGCACGGAACATGGTATCGCCTAACACCGTCATTGATGGAGGCCATCACTCCTTCGGAGCTTCACCCCCTCGCCAAGCCAACCTGGAAATACATAGATCCGAAGAACTTGGCAACGGGAGGCATTTATTCACAAGACGACCTGGACAAACTACAGGATCATATAATGTTTCCTGTAGAGAAGGTAGCAGTCATAAATTCAATCGCACAGGGTGCGACGGGAAGACAGTTTGCAGCAGGAAACATCAACATGTTCAACCTGCTCGATGAAAACTCCCTACAGCAGATAGCGGAGTCTACAGCACAGAAATTATGGTCCGGATTCACTACATTCGGATCAATAAGTGCTGGAATAATCGGAGTGTATGTAGCGATCCGCACGATCAAAACAATCATCAGTACGATCGTTAACGGCATCGCATTACACTCACTATACGGCTGGAGCCTGCATCTCGTTGTCGCCATCTGGAGTTCACTGACCCGGTTCTTTATATTCATGAAGCAGAGAGACAACAAGACTTCAGCGGCCATCGAGGACAAAGATAGTGATAGTGCCAGTGTCGGAGAATTCCGAACCCGTCCTCCCTTGACGAAACGAACGTTAATTTGCGATTCCCTTGACCCAGCGTTGCGAGACAGGGATGACATTTCAGTGCATCCTGTCTACCGCCACCCAGAGGCAGAGATTCCACTGCGTGAAATCTCTTCTCTAAGGGGGGAGGTGTGACGTCGGTCGCACCTCCGACGTTAGCTTTAAGACTACATGTAAAATTAGATACATAAGAGCGAGCGTTCCCCTTTAAAGATTCCAAAACTCCTAAAAATCCTTCATAACAATGAATCCTAAACACCACGTACATCTGATCGAAATCCACCAACATAACCTAAAATCCAAAATCTGTCAAATTCCTAAAATAGCCAAAAATGGCCCAAACTCGAAGATTGAAATATCATTGGACTCGTGAGCGAAAATCATGAAACTAACCTAAAAATTTGTAGGTTATGTTCTCAATTCGCGTTTGTTTAGACTTTACCAAAATTTCGATTTTTGGTAATTTTCAAAAGTACTTAGAATATTTTCAAACATATGATCGGTCGACAAATGATGTCAACTAATCATATGACATTTAAAATTTACATCGAAACGCCTTGCAAGAGCAAGCGCTCGAAAATATTCTAAGTCCCAATTTATTTAAATAAATAAATAGGTACGCCAATGGTTACCACTTAATTTTCGAGTCCTGCACCACTGGGAACGAAAACTGCTGACTCTAGTGCGGCGGCCATCGCGCTGTTTACGACGAAGACCGGCACAAAGAGGACACGGTCCCCTTTTGCGAAGTCAGCATTTTTCGGACGAACGTTGTTCGTCGACGAACGTTCGATTCTTCCCAGTCCTCTCCGGGGACCCGAGTGGGTCAGTCGAGTTTTCGTCAATCTTCCAAATCCAAATTGTTTAGACACAATCTTCCCAAATCCATACTGTTTAGACACAGTCCCTAATACCATTCAGTAATATCGTATTCTTATTCGTTTAATTCAAACATTACTTCGTTTATTCAATTAAACATTTTTATTGCGTTTCATATTTCGTACTTAGTACGTATTTCGATTTCGTTAATAATAAGCATCTTTACCTTTGTATTCTTTTACGTTTATAATATACTTTGTTTTACCAGAGTCAATCTAAATCCCAATTATTATTTCCTTGCTCCTAACTTCGTAGTTTGAAGTGACACGTTGTTAGTTAGAGATAGAGTTTTTACTGGAAAGTTCGCGAATAGTATTCCTTATTCAATTTCCTGTTTTCAACGTGTTCGCGTACGTGCGTGATAGTGATAGACTTGCTCGCATAGCAAGCTCCGCAGCATCCACGTCCGTTTTCTCGAATCAAAATATCGTCAACCACGCGGACGATATTCGCGAGATAAATTCACGGGATCGCATAGCGTCCACGCCCGTTTTCGCTAATTAAAATATCGTCAATCACGCGGACGATATTCGTGAGTTAGATTCACGGTATCGTACAGCGTCCACGCCCGTTTCCTCAACGAGCGCATCCGTCTACAATACCGTAGCCGCCAGCTGTCAACCATTGGAGATCGTTCCTGTCAAATATTGACGTGACAGAATTTGGCGCAGTCGTCAATCCTTGGAGGTCGTTCCCAGCTATTTGGATCAACGCCTGTCAAGCAGAGCGGACCGAATTCAAGGCCATCAGCGCAACCGTAGCCGTTCATCCGTTGCGAATCCATTTCTCGTGTCAATCGACAAACAAGCGAAGCGTAAAAGTAAGTGGAACATATTATCGCGTATGTTTCAGGGTCGCGTGCATCTTTCATCTGTGTAAGACTGCATGCAGGTGTCGGCATCGGGTCCTAGTCTGTTGATAAAAAGACCAACACTTTTATTAAATGTCAGTCAGTGGAAGAGTAGAGTAGCCGGGCCGCGGTATTCTCTTCTCTTGCTCTTATAGCCCCGCCAGGACGTGACAGTACACGGTTACTGCTTCATCGAATATTTTCTGTAATTCGAGTGACGCACAGAGCCTGACCTCGGCTCGAAGCGCTGGGATAAGACCACGCATGAAACAATCAATTGTGAATTTATCAATCTCGTCTAGATTGGGGACCCCGCGGCCTGAATCTATGATCGCCGTTCTAAGGTCCTTTACTCGCGTAATATAATTCAACACGTGCTCGGACTGTCCCTGGTGTATCGAAGCTAATTCTCCGCGATACTGATCGATGAATTTATATGGGCCTAGTACATCTTTCAGGCGGTTGCACAATTCAGAGATTGTGTTAATATTTACGTCTTCAATCGCGGCGTATGCCTGTCCTCTAAGCTTATTGCATACTAATCTAGTGAGGGTACGCTCAGCTGTGGCTGGAACAGCTTCCAAGGCTCGCTTGCACGCGCGAACGAATTGTAGCACGGTTATGGAGGTGCCGTCAAAGGTAGGCACAAGTTCAACCGCTTGTTTAACGGTGAAATTCGAAGAATCGTGCATTATGGGTTCGCGGGGCGCAACCACTGGGCTAGCTGGAATTGATTGAGAATCTCTGGCCGATCGGATTTCTGCTATCTCGCGGCGTATATCCTCGTACGTTACTCTCTGCTCACGCGTTTCTGTTTCGTATTGCAATTTGAGTTGAGTCAACGCGGCGGTTTGATTAATGAGAGCTGCTTCTCTACGAGCTAAATCTTTCTGGAATTCAATTAATTCCTCTTCCGTAGGAGGAACCTTCTTTCTAGCCTCGCTACGCGTTTCCATGATTGCGTCGCTTGAAAATTTCTAAGTATGAAATTCGCGAAAAATAATCCGACTATATAACGTGGGCGAAGGGGCGTTTTCTAAACCGCCCGTCGCACTTTAACGTTCACTAAAACTCTCGATGAATTTGTACTGAGTACGAACATCGCGAAAAATAATTTGAGTATGTAACGTGGGCGAAAGGGCATTTCCTTCACTGCCCGTCGCACTTTTAACTGACACTATGCTTTCACGGACTCTAAGTCTACTGCGTTAAATTGTCAAACAATGATGGAACGCGCAGGGGTTCGCGTGCTAACACTGATTCTATTTTTATTCCTCGATGCCGTGCTTCTAACATCGGTGACCAACGACTGTCCTACCGACTGCGCCAAAAATTGTCACGTCCTGGCGGGGCTATAAGAGCAAGAGAAGAGAATACCGCGGCCCGGCTACTCTACTCTTCCACTGACTGACATTTAATAAAAGTGTTGGTCTTTTTATCAACAGACTAGGACCCGATGCCGACACCTGCATGCAGTCTTACACTGATGAATGATGCACGCGACCCTGAAACATACGCGGTAATATGTTCCACTTACTTTTACGCTTCGCTTGTTTGTCGATTGACACGAGAAATGAATTCGCAACGGATGAACAGCTACGGTTGCGCTGATGGCCTTGAATTCGGTCCTTTCTGCTTGACAGGCGTTGATCCAAATGGCTGGAAACGACCTTCAAGGATTGACGACTGCGCCAAATTCTGTCACGTCAATATTTGGCAGGAACGATCTCCAATGGCTGACAGCTGGCGGCTACGGTATTGTAGACGGATGCGCTCGTTGAGGAAACGGGCGTGGACGCTGTACGATACCGTGAATCTAACTCACGAATATCGTCCGCGTGATTGACGATATTTTAACTAGCGAAAACGGGCGTGGACGCTGTGCGATCCCGTGAATTTATCTCGCGAATATCGTCCGCGTGGTTGACGATATTTTGATTCGAGAAAACGGACGTGGATGCTGCGGAGCTTGCTATGCGAGCAAGTCTATCACTATCACGCACGTACGCGAACACGTTGAAAGGAAATTGAATAAGGAATACTCTTCGCGAACTTTCCAGCGAGAACTCTATCTCTAACTAACAACGTGTCACTTCAAACTACGAAGTTAGGAGCAAGGAAATAATAATTGGGATTTAGATTGACTCTGGTAAAACAAAGTATATTATAAACGTAAAAGAATACAACGGTAAAGATGCTTATTATTAACGAAATCGAAATACGTACTAAGTACGAAATATGAAACGCAATAAAAATGTTTAATTGAATAAACGAAGTAATATTTGAATTAAACGAATAAGAATACGATATTACTGAATGGTATTAGGGACTGTGTCTAAACAGTATGGATTTGGAAAGATTGTGTCTAAACAATCTGGATTTGGAAAGACTATGTCTAAATAGTCTGGACTTGGAAGATTGACGAAAACTCGACTGACCCACTCGGGTCCCCGGAGAGGACTGAGGAAAATCGAATGTTCGTCGACGAACAACGTTCGTCCGAAAAATGCTGACTTCGCAAAAGGGGACCGTGTCCTCTTTGTGCCGGTCTTCGTCGTAAACATCGCGATGGCCGCCGCACTAGAGTCAGCAGTTTTCGTTCCCAGTGGTGCAGGACTCGAAAATTAAGTGGTAACCATTGGCGTACCTATTTATTTATTTAAATAAATTGGGACTTAGAATATTTTCGAGCGCTTGCTCTTGCAAGGCGTTTCGATGTAAATTTTATATGTCATATGATTAGTTGACATCATTTGTCGACCGATCATATGTTTGAAAATATTCTAAGTACTTTTGAAAATTACCAAAAATCGAAATTTTGGTAAAGTCTAAACAAACGCGAATTGAGAACATAACCTACAAATTTTTAGGTTAGTTTCATGATTTTCGCTCACGAGTCCAATGATATTTCAATCTTCGAGTTTGGGCCATTTTTGGCTATTTTAGGATTTTGACAGATTTTGGATTTTAGGTTATGTTGATGGATTTCAAACAGATGTACGTGGTGTTAAGGATTCATTGTTATGAAGGATTTTTAGGAGTTTTGGAATCTTTAAAGGGGAACGCTCGCTCTTATGTATCTAATTTTACATGTAGTCTTGTCACGTCCGTCACTGTGTTTTTGTTACAGGTACCAGGAGAGAGGAAAGAGAACAGTGACAGACGGACGGTTGAGATATTATGATTAAAATGAGGAGTGGTCTTTCGTGCCGAGACAGCCGCGGGCTGTCATATGCACTAGGACAACCGATATTGCTATGATGCAGTCAAGAAAAGAACGTCCGACGCGGTTACAAGAAGTGTCCCGACAAGAATCGCGCGCGAGAGGATGCAACGAGAACGGTGAGTTTACAGGATTCAGCAATTATACAAGACATTATACGACTCACCGCAATGCTGTATTAACGCCTAATAATATTGTTGCAGCAGGAACTGGCGGTACTGACAGTAGGTGTCGTACATCGGGTCTTCTATACAGATGTCCTCGAGGTGGGGAAGATCTGGCAGAGTTGCTGCTGCTCGGTTCGGGACGACGTTAGTGGCCTTGGATGCTGGCCGCAAGATGACACGTTGATGAGCTGGCAGAGGAACGTCACGGATGATTCGGCAACGGACCCTGGGAACGATGATCGTGTCTCGGCTGTCGTCGTCGTCGGCTATGTTGATCACCTCTGGACAATCGACCGGATGCAGAACTGGCGTCGGAGCTCGCGAGAGGTCCGCGTGGTTGACCTCTTTAGGAGGGTTGCAAGGGCAACCGTATACAGAAACGTAATCGGACGCGTCACACGGAATGTGCTCGGTGGTTCCCAGAAGTTCGGTCCACTCGGTAGTGGCAATGATTTGATCGAGCACCGCTTTATTTCTCAACGCGCGTCTCAATTTAGCAAGTTGATACTTGCGTCCCGCTCGACGTGGGCGTCGCATGGGTAAGGAATAGTAATGATGGAATAATAATAATATAATGAAAATGAACTTCCACTTGTTATTAACCTTTTTGGTAGTTAACTCGCTTCACGTCTATAGTGGCGGCTCAGCGTTTCCACTGCGCTCTTTAGACCAATTCTAGACGTGGCACGAGAACTTCTCTATGACTCGCTTCAAATTCCTTATTGGCGGCTCAGCGTTTCCACTGTGCACTTTAGACCAAGTCCGGATATGTCACGAGTTTAATATATTCGATGCAAGAACTGAATTGGAAGATGGTGTTGAACTAACACAAGAATAACAAGATCGAAGCACTGGTATAACAACGATATATTAAATAAGAACTGGTAAGTACACTGGTATACAATATGTAAGTAGTATTATAATAGGAGTAGTAATTGGATTAATGAATAATGGATATTGTAATATGTTATAGGAATAATGTATGAGAATTAGGACTTGAGTTGAGTTGAGTTAGAGTTGGAATTGGAATTGGAATTAGGAGTGAAGGATCGACACACTTCACTTTCGCGGAGCTAGACTGAACACGTCTGCTCTTGAAGCCGAACTGACTCTGAGGCCAGGTAGGCACGTCTGTGCGAGTCGCTGGCTGAAGGCGGACTGATGCAAGCGCCTGCTCTGCCTTGCCTCCTTCGGTCGGAGTGGGGATAGCTGACGCTGCAGTCTCTTTGTTCTTCAGTCGTCGGAGTGGGAGAACCGCTGACGCAGCAGCGTCTTTGCTCCCGGGGACTGCACGTGCATTTCTGCTGACGCTGCAGTCTCGTGGCTGTCCTATTGCCCTCTACGAGCGTGGGACTGCTGATGCAGCAGTCTTTGGACTTCTCGATGTTTCTAGAAGCTTCTAGATGCTTCCAGAGTGATGCAATACTTTATTGCATTATGTGTCGTGGTGATGGGTTGAAACTGAGGTAAGGTGTTGATCAGGGTGAAGTTATGGTGATGGATAGAGACGGAGATAGGGATTAGAACAATAGAATAATGAGTTCTTAATACTATGCTATTATGTCTAGGGGACGGTGTGTGGATCTTATGCAGATCAGACCTTGTATACATAGTGTGTGTACAAGGCCAACGTCGTACATCGGACGACGTAACAGTCTTAAAGCTAACGTCGGAGGTGCGACCGACGTCACATCTGTATAGAAGACCCGATGTACGACACCTACTGCCAGTACCGCCAGTTCCTGCTGCAACAATATTATTAGGCGTTAATACAGCATTGCGGTGAGTCGTATAATGTCTTGTATAATTGCTGAATCCTGTAAACTCACCGTTTTCGTTGCATCATCTCGCGCGTGATTCTTGTCGGGACACTTCTTGTAACCGCGTCGGACGTTCTCTTCTTGACTGCATCCATAGCAATATCGGTTGTCCTAGTGCATATGACAGCCCGCGGCTGTCTCGGCACGAAAGACCACTCCTCATTTTAATCATAATATCTCAACCGTCCGTCTGTCACTGTGACGTCGGTCGCACCTCCGACGTTAGCTTTAAGACTACATGTAAAATTAGATACATAAGAGCGAGCGTTCCCCTTTAAAGATTCCAAAACTCCTAAAAATCCTTCATAACAATGAATCCTTAACACCACGTACATCTGTTTGAAATCCATCAACATAACCTAAAATCCAAAATCTGTCAAAATCCTAAAATAGCCAAAAATGGCCCAAACTCGAAGATTGAAATATCATTGGACTCGTGAGCGAAAATCATGAAACTAACCTAAAAATTTGTAGGTTATGTTCTCAATTCGCGTTTGTTTAGACTTTACCAAAATTTCGATTTTTGGTAATTTTCAAAAGTACTTAGAATATTTTCAAACATATGATCGGTCGACAAATGATGTCAACTAATCATATGACATATAAAATTTACATCGAAACGCCTTGCAAGAGCAAGCGCTCGAAAATATTCTAAGTCCCAATTTATTTAAATAAATAAATAGGTACGCCAATGGTTACCACTTAATTTTCGAGTCCTGCACCACTGGGAACGAAAACTGCTGACTCTAGTGCGGCGGCCATCGCGCTGTTTACGACGAAGACCGGCACAAAGAGGACACGGTCCCCTTTTGCGAAGTCAGCATTTTTCGGACGAACGTTGTTCGTCGACGAACGTTCGATTTTCCTCAGTCCTCTCCGGGGACCCGAGTGGGTCAGTCGAGTTTTCGTCAATCTTCCAAGTCCAGACTATTTAGACATAGTCTTTCCAAATCCAGATTGTTTAGACACAATCTTTCCAAATCCATACTGTTTAGACACAGTCCCTAATACCATTCAGTAATATCGTATTCTTATTCGTTTAATTCAAATATTACTTCGTTTATTCAATTAAACATTTTTATTGCGTTTCATATTTCGTACTTAGTACGTATTTCGATTTCGTTAATAATAAGCATCTTTACCTTTGTATTCTTTTACGTTTATAATATACTTTGTTTTACCAGAGTCAATCTAAATCCCAATTATTATTTCCTTGCTCCTAACTTCGTAGTTTGAAGTGACACGTTGTTAGTTAGAGATAGAGTTCTCACTGGAAAGTTCGCGAATAGTATTCCTTATTCAATTTCCTGTTACGTGTTCGCGTACGTGCGTGATAGTGATAGACTTGCTCGCATATCAAGCTCCGCAGCATCCACGTCCGTTTTCTCGAATCAAAATATCGTCAACCACGCGGACGATATTCGTGAGTTAGATTCACGGTATCGTACAGCGTCCACGCCCGTTTCCTCAACGAGCGCATCCGTCTACAATACCGTAGCAGCCAGCTGTCAATCATTGGAGGTCGTTCCTGTCAAATATTGACGTGACAGAGTTTGGCGCAGTCGTCAATCCTTGAAGGTCGTTTCCAGCCATTTGTATCAACCCCTGTCAAGCAGAGCGGACCGTATTCAAGGCCATCAGCGCAACCGTAGCTGTTCATCCGTTGCGAATTCATGTCTCGTGTCAATCGACAAACAAGCGAAGCGTAAAAGTAAGTGGAACATATTACCGCGTATGTTTCAGGGTCGCGTGCATCATTCATCTGTGTAAGACTGCATGCAGGTGTCGGCATCGGGTCCTAGTCTGTTGATAAAAAGACCAACACTTTTATTAAATGTCAGTCAGTGGAAGAGTAGAGTAGCCGGGCCGCGGTATTCTCTTCTCTTGCTCTTATAGCCCCGCCAGGACGTGACAATTTTTGGCGCAGTCGGTAGGACGCTCGTTGGTCACCGATGTTAGAAGCACGGTGTTACGTCGGACGACCTCCGACGTTGGTCGAATCGAGGACCGTACCTCGATTCTAGGTTAAGATTAAATATTAAGTACATAATACCTCTTAAACCCATCGCTATCAAACTCTTGTTCTAAATCTAATATCTCTTAAACCCATCGCTATCAAACTCTTGTTCTAATTCTAATACCTCTTAAACCCATCACTACTTCACCCACAACTTTCCCTAAACTTGTTCTAATACCCATCACTACTTAAATCTCGACTCTCCCAATTGTTCTAAACCCAACCATCACTCCGAACTTACTTTCACTTGTTCAAACCCTCATCTACACTTACAACTTGTTCAAATCCTCAACTCCGCTCGAGTAAACGCCACCTCGAGAACAAAGAGATCGCAACGTCAGCAGTCTTGCACGCGTCACCACTCTGTCGAGAGCGAGGACAAAGAGACTGCAACGTCAGCAGTCTTGCACCCGTCACCACTCCGACGAGCGAGGACAAAGGGACTGCAGCGTCAGCAACCCCCACTCCGAGCGAAGGAGGCTACGCAGAGCTGCCTCTTGCATCAGTCTGGTGCTAGCCAGCGAAGTGAGCGGACGTGTCGGTCTGCGCTCACTCCATTCTCACACAACGACATCAGTCAGTCTGGCCCAAGCCAGCGAAGCGAGCAGACGTGTCGATCTGCGCTCTTCTAATTCGCGCTTCGACGTTCATCGACGTTTGTTCTACTATTCTATTCCAAATCCATTCCAATTCAATTCCTAAATCAATTCCAATTCTAACTCTTACTAACTCATACTCCGTATACGATTATTACGTTTAATTCATTTATTATTATACTACCAAGTTTATACTCAAGTGTACTCAACGTTCTTTATTTCAATATATATATTATATTTTACCAGTGCTACGTGAAGTTAATTTCCACATCATTCTACTAAATCCAGTGACAGTTTCTTTTCGAAATTCGAATCGTGCCCTCGTTAATCATACAGAACTCGGCTTGGAGGTCAGTTCGTCCGCTCCGCTGAGAAGTAGTGGTTGACGAGTAGACGTTTGGAAATAATAACTTTCCAAATCAGATAAACGCATTTAATATTAATAATAAATAATTGAGCTCTCGCTTACGTGTTCAACCTCGGTCACAAAGGGAGAAGCTTACAGCTCCGCCGAGGCAATACGTCAACGAGGTGACACTTAGTCAAAAGATTATCGAAGTTAAAGTGACAGTTTGTGAAAGGAAACATATCAGTGTCTAAAGTGAAGTGACTGTTTTAATAGTGCCCTCGTTGTCGCACGGTGACCCGGCTCGGAGGCCAGTTCGTCTGCTCTGCTGGGTAGTGCCGATTAACGAGTGGACATTTTCGAGTCAGGTAAATTACCTCTGGCCAGCGCCTACGGGGAACCCCTGGCCAATTTTTCTTTCACGTTTGGGACTTAGACAAAATCCGACAAAAGGATTTTCAGAGTATTAACTCTTCCGAAACAGTTCCTTCCATACCCATCCCTTATGCGTCGTACACGTCGTGCAGGCCGAAAGTATCAACTGGCCAAGTTCAAACGGGCATTAAATCAAACAGCCATCTTAAACCGCGTCTTAAGTTCGACTGATTGGACTGAACTTCTCGGAACGACCGAGAATATCGAGTGCGACGCGTCAGATTACGTATCGGTATACGGTTGTCCGTGCCGTCCGATTCCGAACACAGAGGTCGACCACGCGGACCTCTCGCGTTCTTCACCTGTCACCAAACCGTCTGCTGGTCGCTACGAGATAGCCGATCTCGTTGACATCTCTGACGACGACGACGACGTCAGGAATACCATAAACCTGTCCAGTGACAACAACAACCCGCCTGCCGTTCGTTACGAGGTCATTGATCTCGTCACCAGCTCTGATGACGATGACAGCAGGAGCACCATAATCTTGCCGCACGTTCGCTGTAGGATCATCAAGGACGAGTACCTACCGTCCAACAGACGCATTGTCGTGCGTACCCCAGCGAGACAGCTGCCAAACCTTCCTCATCTCGATGAGATCTGTCTGGACGACCCGTTATACCAGACCCATGCTGACCGACGAGCTCAGCTCCTTCAACAGTACTACTAAGATACAACAACTAACCGGTGAGAATTCGTATCTTTTGTAACCCCTTTTGTTCCATGTCAACTCACCGCGTTCGTTGCGTCAGCGTAGAAGTATCGCCATCCGCGTTGACTGCTAGCGGGTGTCGGTCTCAAATGACTATCGGTGTCCTAGCGCATATGACTGCCCGTCTGGCTGTCTTGGCGTAAAAGACCGTTTCCTCTTCAATTCCACGTGCCGCCTCCTGGGGTCATCTTCTTTGCCTAGGACGTGGGGCGTGACGTAACAAAATTTGGCGCAGTCGGTAGGACACGAAAACGGTCGCCGGTAGTTGAACCATTAACAAATTGTTTTCGTACGTCTGACATTTGTTCTCTATATCGTGTGTCGAGTAAGAATTCACACTAATATCGCAAAATGTCTCGCCCAATCACACGATCCCAAACGGATCCCCGAGCGGATCCTAATCAAGACCTTCCTCCGCCAACCGAGGAAGAGCTACTTCTTTACGCGCAAGATCTCGCCCGTAAAGAGGAATATTTAAAAGAGCTAACCGAATTCATTGCTAAATTGCGTCTTAAATATGAAGAAGACGCACAGAATCAAAATAACATGCTCGATGAAATACGCAAAGAGCTTCACAATATTCAAGTCGTGAATCAAAACTTAACTCACCAAGCGCCTACACCAGGCCCCAGTAACGTCTCTAACACGCGAGAACCTTCATTATCAGAGCCACGCGAAACCCCGCAATATGAGCCAACAGGAAATTTCGCGTTGAAACAAGCCGCAGAACTCGTACCCAAATTCGACGGAACATCGATTCCCGTCCTAAAATTCATCCGCGCCTGCAAACGCGCGCGTGATTCTATCCCCGAATCCATAGAACGTGCCCTTACTAAACTAATCTGCAATAAACTTTCCGATCGTGCGTACGCTGCCATTGAAGGCGAAAACATACGTACGATCTCACAACTTTGCGATAAGCTACGAACAGTACTGGGACCCTACAAATTCGTGGACCAGTACCGTGGCGAATTGGCAAGCGTAGCCCAGGGCAACAATGAGCATATTCTTGACTTCATAAATCGAGTCAAAGATTTACGAACCGCCATCAGCGATTCTACCGAAGGACATTACGACTATAGAGAAATCGATCGTTTCACAGTCGAGTGCTTCCTTCGCGGTCTACTCCCACAACTTCGCAGCGAAGTTTTGCATTGCCGTTCTCAGAATTCGGCAGAGATCTTCGAAGCAGCCATCTCTGCATATAAGCAATATGAGCTGTATCAAAACCGTCGTCGCGAATCTAATCGTGACGATTCCCGCAAGGTAAGCTTCTCAGATAACAGAAGCTCCTATCGCCCACGCTCTTCTGACAATTTCAATTCTCGCGAACGCATCCCTGAACGTCGCGACAACAGACCGGATGAGCGTCGCGATAACGGGTCCGACCAACGTCGAGACTCGTGGAGAAACTCGAACCGCAACTCTTATCGTTCTCCAACTCCGCAGTGGCGATCCGAAGCCCCTCGCGAACAAAACCCGCAGCGCGAAAACCGGGACCCGAATTCAAATCGCGACAGACGTTCGGGAGAGCCCCGCAAGTTTTGCAACTATTGCAAAACTCCCGGGCATGACATTCACGAATGTCGAAAAAGAGCCTATAACAATAACCTGCGCTCGGGAAACGAGTCAGGCCTCCCGACAGGAACGAATCAACAGCGGGAGGCCGCCCCAACAAAGCGCAACCAAACATTCACGCAGACCGCCGTTCGAACGAACGAGCTCCCCGAAGACCAGATCGACGATTCGTCTCTGCAGTTAACCTCGCAGTAGACTCGCCGATCCCGCGCGTACAAATCTCCGCCCCTCAGCTTCGCGAGAAAAGTGAATTCTTATTAGACACGGGCTCGGAAGTCAATTTGATACGCGCGTCTAGTTTAAAACCTGGGATAACCATTGATCCTACGAGCACGATCGAAGTTCATGGAATAACCGAGGGTTCCATAGTAACACTCGGCGAAGTCGTTATATTCATTCAAGGGACAATCCCTGTCAAATTCCACGTGCTCGGGGACGAATTCCCAGTCAGTGTTAACGGAATTCTCGGCTCGCCCTTCTTTATAGGAGGAGCTGAGATTTCCTTTGCAAGGCAATTTGTTTTAATCGGAAACATTTCTATTCCGTTCTCTAATTCACGCGCACTGCCGACTGAGCCCCGCGATAGTTCAATGACGAGGGTTATTTCAATGCCTTCTCCGAAAACGGAGGTCTCTCTTGAAAAGCACGCCGCAAGGACAGAGGAAGAAACATTCCCTCTCTCAAAACGTCGGGTGCAACCGGGAGAGATTCGTATCACATCGAATAATATCGTAGAGGAACCGGTCGATAAGCGCAAAAATCAAAATCAACAGTCCGAATCAAGGACTGCAGCAGACTCTAATGAGTTTGCCGTTGAGCCCCGAACAGCCGCCTGCATTGCAGTCAGCGTACAGGGCCCGAAACAGGGATATATCCGCCGCGTCAGCGTAGCGCCGGATGTATTCCTCGGTGACTGTGTAGTCACTAATCGCGGAGGCAAAGCGAGCCTCAGATGTTTCAACACATCTCCGCGTCCGATCTCATTCCGATTACCCGTGTTAGAGGTGGAAGAGATCGAGCGTTATTCAACTAATTCCGGGCACTATCCCGACGCATTCGGTAACCATCCCGACCTTTCTAATTCCGGTAACCATCCCGACGTATTCGGTAACCATCCCGACCTTTCTAATTCCGGTAACCATCCCGACGCATTCGGTAACCATCCCGACCTTTCTAATTCCGGTAACCATCCCGACGTATTCGGTAACCATCCCGACCTTTCTAATTCCGGTAACCATCCCGACGCATTCGGTAACCATCCCGACCTTTTCAATTCCGGTAACCATCCCGACGTATTCGGTAACCATCCCGACAATTTTAATCCAGAGTCCAAAGAAGACTCCCACGAATTCAAACCTATGAAGGTTTATTCTACAAGCTCCGGTATCAAGTCCGATTGTTTCTATTCCGAGTCTAGGTTGAAAGGAAATGTCCCCGCCTTTGATTCTCTAAAGACGACAGAACGTCTACATAAAGTAAAGCATAAAACTCTACCTCGTATAGACCGAGTATACGAGTCGATCATAAAAGATCATCCCGCGATAATTTCTAAATCAGAGTCAAAGAGAGTCTATATTTCATTTCAAAAACCTACCTCTGATTTTTCGCCGGAACATGATCTCTTCCAATCTAAACGGTCAAGTATCCGTGCACCGCAAAGCGAGTTTCATCCATCTAGGAATTATACGTCTGTAAAATACGCGTCAGCAAAAAGGAGAAACAAATTTCGTATTATACTATACCTCTGCGATAACCCGCGAACAATGATTCTAGCATCTCCTGCGACTTGCGATAAGAAACCCTCCCAGGAGATTTCATTATAGTCCTCCGCTGACGCGAAATTAGAATCCGCGTTAATCACGCGTCCGGTCAACACCGACAAACGAGCGAAATCCGAAACCCAGCGTCGACAAAATCTCCTTCTACAGCCGGAAGATAAGCTTGTCGCATCACGACTCAGCCCCTCGGAAGATAGGATCATTCCAGAGGAGCTCCAGTCTTCAGACAATTTCGCAACCACAAACATGTATCCGTTACAAGTTGCCATCCTATGCACCATTACCACGCAAGTTTATACCCTCATTGGATATGATTGCGGTGGACCGACACTCAACGTCACTACGTACTCTACCATCGATAACCTGAATTGCGAACCCGAAGATGTCACACCGATCGAGAGTTTAGAGCGAATTCAACTTCTGCAGCTAGCCGAGTTTTCGCAAGCCCGAGTCCTCCAATGCCACATTGAAATAGACAGAACGATCTACTACTGTGGCATGCATTCGCATAATTCCGTCGTCGCCAATGGTAGACAAGAGTATCTCCTAACCACCACCAGTGAAACATGCTCTAATCTACACACTACTGGAACTCTGTATATTACGCCAGCGGCACAGATCACAGGAGTCCAGCCAAATTCCACAACCTCTCGTAGCCTCACAATGGCAGGAGAAATCAAGAATGACGGAAGCTGCTCAGGCACAACCTACAACGATCCTTTTGGAACCTGGACGGACGTCGTGGTGCAAGCCATAATACGCATCACGATACGGGACTACATTGCACCGATAAAGCTATCCACAGCACAAATTCATTTACAATCCGGACAAACCTGTCCTCTTCAGAAAGGCAACTGCCTCGATTCACAGGACGGATACACATTCTGGGAACCCGCACCAACAGATTCATGCAGATTCAACAACTACGATGTTCTATACGAAGGGCTAGCGACCAAGCTATCCCCACAGTTAAAATCCTCGCCAACCTTGTATACAGTTGCCTCTCAGGATACAACATTTGCACTAACCGAGACAGGACGATCTTCAGTCTGCGGATTTATCATAATCCGTACAGAACATCCAAAACTGTTCATACTAGAAACGGGGAAGTCAGGGAAATTCAAGGAGAAGTCACCCACCCTCGTCAACAATCTCGACATATTCACCTATGTCAACAGCAAATTCGTCTACGTAGAGAAACATCTCCGTACACAATTTTCTCAACTATATAAGGACGTCATTCGTCAAAAGTGCGAACTAGAACGACAAATTCTCCAGAACGCACTCACTCAGCTGCACACAGCCCCTGAAGAAGTGGCAACCGCCATCATGAAAGACGCTGGATTTATTGCAGTCCCAGCAGGTGAAGTGGTCCATATTATCAAATGTATCCCAGTGACAGTCCAGATCCGGAAAACAGAACGCTGTTATGACGAACTGCCCGTCACGTACAAGAATTCTTCAAGATTCCTGAAACCAAAGGACCACATTATTTCAAACACCGGTACAGAGAAGCCGTGCAGCGAGTTACTATCTCCATATTACAGAATACATGGAACATGGTACCGACTCACTCCATCACTAACAGAAACTATTGCACCGTCAGAACTCCATCCAATCTCTAAGGCCACATGGAAATACGTGGACCCCAAAAACCTTGCGACTGGAGGCATATATTCGCAAGACGACCTCGACAAACTGCAGGATCACATAATGTTCCCTGTAGAAAAGGTAGCCGTAATAAATACTATTGCACAAGGCGCCTCAGGTAGACAATACGCAGCAGGAAATATTAACATGTTCAACCTGCTCGACGAAGAGTCGCTTCAACAAATAGCTGAATCTACCGCACAGAAGTTATGGTCAGGATTTACCACGTTCGGATCCGTAACCGCTGGATTAATAGGAATATATGTGGCAATTCGCACAATAAAAACTATTATCAGCACAATCATCAATGGCATCGCTCTCCATTCGTTATACGGCTGGAGCCTCCACCTCATCGTCGCCATCTGGAGTTCCTTGACAAGATTCTTCATTTTCCTGAAACAAAGAGACGAAACATACACATACGCTGTCAGATATCGGAAAAGTGAAAGTGAAAATGACATAAGTGAGCCCATTCCCTCCCAAGACCCCAATAAAAGACAGTCAAATAATGAACATTGCGATTATAGACTGTCGGACATTGCGAAACCTACCCCAACTCCTCGCGCAGAATCAGACAACATCTCAGTGCATCCAGTGTTTCGTACTGTTAATACAGTCAACGTGCGCCGAGAACTGAGCTCCCTGCGCGGATCGCTCACTAACGATGCGTCTCAAGACCAAAAATTGTAATGCGAGCGTTCACCGAACACAACCTCGGACCGAGAGATTTCACTCCGAGAAATCTCTTCTCCGGCGAGGGAGGTGTTACGTCGGACGACCTCCGACGTTGGTCGAATCGAGGACCGTACCTCGATTCTAGGTTAAGATTAAATATTAAGTACATAATACCTCTTAAACCCATCGCTATCAAACTCTTGTTCTAAATCTAATATCTCTTAAACCCATCGCTATCAAACTCTTGTTCTAATTCTAATACCTCTTAAACCCATCACTACTTCACCCACAACTTTCCCTAAACTTGTTCTAATACCCATCACTACTTAAATCTCGACTCTCCCAATTGTTCTAAACCCAACCATCACTCCGAACTTACTTTCACTTGTTCAAACCCTCATCTACACTTACAACTTGTTCAAATCCTCAACTCCGCTCGAGTAAACGCCACCTCGAGAACAAAGAGATCGCAACGTCAGCAGTCTTGCACGCGTCACCACTCTGTCGAGAGCGAGGACAAAGAGACTGCAACGTCAGCAGTCTTGCACCCGTCACCACTCCGACGAGCGAGGACAAAGGGACTGCAGCGTCAGCAACCCCCACTCCGAGCGAAGGAGGCTACGCAGAGCTGCCTCTTGCATCAGTCTGGTGCTAGCCAGCGAAGTGAGCGGACGTGTCGGTCTGCGCTCACTCCATTCTCACACAACGACATCAGTCAGTCTGGCCCAAGCCAGCGAAGCGAGCAGACGTGTCGATCTGCGCTCTTCTAATTCGCGCTTCGACGTTCATCGACGTTTGTTCTACTATTCTATTCCAAATCCATTCCAATTCAATTCCTAAATCAATTCCAATTCTAACTCTTACTAACTCATACTCCGTATACGATTATTACGTTTAATTCATTTATTATTATACTACCAAGTTTATACTCAAGTGTACTCAACGTTCTTTATTTCAATATATATATTATATTTTACCAGTGCTACGTGAAGTTAATTTCCACATCATTCTACTAAATCCAGTGACAGTTTCTTTTCGAAATTCGAATCGTGCCCTCGTTAATCATACAGAACTCGGCTTGGAGGTCAGTTCGTCCGCTCCGCTGAGAAGTAGTGGTTGACGAGTAGACGTTTGGAAATAATAACTTTCCAAATCAGATAAACGCATTTAATATTAATAATAAATAATTGAGCTCTCGCTTACGTGTTCAACCTCGGTCACAAAGGGAGAAGCTTACAGCTCCGCCGAGGCAATACGTCAACGAGGTGACACTTAGTCAAAAGATTATCGAAGTTAAAGTGACAGTTTGTGAAAGGAAACATATCAGTGTCTAAAGTGAAGTGACTGTTTTAATAGTGCCCTCGTTGTCGCACGGTGACCCGGCTCGGAGGCCAGTTCGTCTGCTCTGCTGGGTAGTGCCGATTAACGAGTGGACATTTTCGAGTCAGGTAAATTACCTCTGGCCAGCGCCTACGGGGAACCCCTGGCCAATTTTTCTTTCACGTTTGGGACTTAGACAAAATCCGACAAAAGAATTTTCAGAGTATTAACTCTTCCGAAACAGTTCCTTCCATACCCATCCCTTATGCGTCGTACACGTCGTGCAGGCCGAAAGTATCAACTGGCCAAGTTCAAACGGGCATTAAATCAAACAGCCATCTTAAACCGCGTCTTAAGTTCGACTGATTGGACTGAACTTCTCGGAACGACCGAGAATATCGAGTGCGACGCGTCAGATTACGTATCGGTATACGGTTGTCCGTGCCGTCCGATTCCGAACACAGAGGTCGACCACGCGGACCTCTCGCGTTCTTCACCTGTCACCAAACCGTCTGCTGGTCGCTACGAGATAGCCGATCTCGTTGACATCTCTGACGACGACGACGACGTCAGGAATACCATAAACCTGTCCAGTGACAACAACAACCCGCCTGCCGTTCGTTACGAGGTCATTGATCTCGTCACCAGCTCTGATGACGATGACAGCAGGAGCACCATAATCTTGCCGCACGTTCGCTGTAGGATCATCAAGGACGAGTACCTACCGTCCAACAGACGCATTGTCGTGCGTACCCCAGCGAGACAGCTGCCAAACCTTCCTCATCTCGATGAGATCTGTCTGGACGACCCGTTATACCAGACCCATGCTGACCGACGAGCTCAGCTCCTTCAACAGTACTACTAAGATACAACAACTAACCGGTGAGAATTCGTATCTTTTGTAACCCCTTTTGTTCCATGTCAACTCACCGCGTTCGTTGCGTCAGCGTAGAAGTATCGCCATCCGCGTTGACTGCTAGCGGGTGTCGGTCTCAAATGACTATCGGTGTCCTAGCGCATATGACTGCCCGTCTGGCTGTCTTGGCGTAAAAGACCGTTTCCTCTTCAATTCCACGTGCCGCCTCCTGGGGTCATCTTCTTTGCCTAGGACGTGGGGCGTGACGTAACAACGGCATCGAGGAATAAAAATAGAATCAGTGTTAGCACACGAACCCCTGCGCGTTCCATCATTGTTTGACAATTTAACGCAGTAGACTTAGAGTCCGTGAAAGCATAGTGTCAGTTAAAAGTGCGACGGGCAGTGAAGGAAATGCCCTTTCGCCCACGTTACATACTCAAATTATTTTTCGCGATGTTCGTACTCAGTACAAATTCATCGAGAGTTTTAGTGAACGTTAAAGTGCGACGGGCGGTTTAGAAAACGCCCCTTCGCCCACGTTATATAGTCGGATTATTTTTCGCGAATTTCATACTTAGAAATTTTCAAGCGACGCAATCATGGAAACGCGTAGCGAGGCTAGAAAGAAGGTTCCTCCTACGGAAGAGGAATTAATTGAATTCCAGAAAGATTTAGCTCGTAGAGAAGCAGCTCTCATTAATCAAACCGCCGCGTTGACTCAACTCAAATTGCAATACGAAACAGAAACGCGTGAGCAGAGAGTAACGTACGAGGATATACGCCGCGAGATAGCAGAAATCCGATCGGCCAGAGATTCTCAATCAATTCCAGCTAGCCCAGTCGTTGCGCCCCGCGAACCCATAATGCACGATTCTTCGAATTTCACCGTTAAACAAGCGGTTGAACTTGTGCCTACCTTTGACGGCACCTCCATAACCGTGCTACAATTTGTTCGCGCGTGCAAGCGAGCCTTGGAAGCTGTTCCAGCCACAGCTGAGCGTACCCTCACTAGATTAGTATGCAATAAGCTTAGAGGACAGGCATACGCCGCGATTGAAGACGTAAATATTAACACAATCTCTGAATTGTGCAACCGCCTGAAAGATGTACTAGGCCCATATAAATTCATCGATCAGTATCGCGGAGAATTAGCTTCGATACACCAGGGACAGTCCGAGCACGTGTTGAATTATATTACGCGAGTAAAGGACCTTAGAACGGCGATCATAGATTCAGGCCGCGGGGTCCCCAATCTAGACGAGATTGATAAATTCACAATTGATTGTTTTGTGACGTCGGTCGCACCTCCGACGTTAGCTTTAAGACTACATGTAAAATTAGATACATAAGAGCGAGCGTTCCCCTTTAAAGATTCTGTTACGTCACGCCCCACGTCCTAGGCAAAGAAGATGACCCCAGGAGGCGGCACGTGGAATTGAAGAGGAAACGGTCTTTTACGCCAAGACAGCCAGACGGGCAGTCATATGCGCTAGGACACCGATAGTCATTTGAGACCGACACCCGCTAGCAGTCAACGCGGATGGCGATACTTCTACGCTGACGCAACGAACGCGGTGAGTTGACATGGAACAAAAGGGGTTACAAAAGATACGAATTCTCACCGGTTAGTTGTTGTATCTTAGTAGTACTGTTGAAGGAGCTGAGCTCGTCGGTCAGCATGGGTCTGGTATAACGGGTCGTCCAGACAGATCTCATCGAGATGAGGAAGGTTTGGCAGCTGTCTCGCTGGGGTACGCACGACAATGCGTCTGTTGGACGGTAGGTACTCGTCCTTGATGATCCTACAGCGAACGTGCGGCAAGATTATGGTGCTCCTGCTGTCATCGTCATCAGAGCTGGTGACGAGATCAATGACCTCGTAACGAACGGCAGGCGGGTTGTTGTTGTCACTGGACAGGTTTATGGTATTCCTGACGTCGTCGTCGTCGTCAGAGATGTCAACGAGATCGGCTATCTCGTAGCGACCAGCAGACGGTTTGGTGACAGGTGAAGAACGCGAGAGGTCCGCGTGGTCGACCTCTGTGTTCGGAATCGGACGGCACGGACAACCGTATACCGATACGTAATCTGACGCGTCGCACTCGATATTCTCGGTCGTTCCGAGAAGTTCAGTCCAATCAGTCGAACTTAAGACGCGGTTTAAGATGGCTGTTTGATTTAATGCCCGTTTGAACTTGGCCAGTTGATACTTTCGGCCTGCACGACGTGTACGACGCATAAGGGATGGGTATGGAAGGAACTGTTTCGGAAGAGTTAATACTCTGAAAATCCTTTTGTCGGATTTTGTCTAAGTCCCAAACGTGAAAGAAAAATTGGCCAGGGGTTCCCCGTAGGCGCTGGCCAGAGGTAATTTACCTGTGTCACGTCCTGGCGGGGCTATAAGAGCAAGAGAAGAGAATACCGCGGCCCGGCTACTCTGCTCTTCCACTGACTGACATTTAATAAAAGTGTTGGTCTTTTTATCAACAGACTAGGACCCGATGCCGACACCTGCATGCAGTCTTACACAGATGAATGATGCACGCGACCCTGAAACATACGCGATAATATGTTCCACTTACTTTTACGCTTCGCTTGTTTGTCGATTGACACGAGAAATGAGTTCGCAACGGATGAACAGCTACGGTTGCGCTGATGGCCTTGAATTCGGTCCTCTCTGCTTGACAGGCGTTGATCCAAATGGCTGGAAACGACCTTCAAGGATTGACGACTGCGCCAAATTCTGTCACGTCAATATTTGGCAGGAACGACCTCCAATGGTGGACAGCTGGCGGCTACGGTATTGTAGACGGATGCGCTCGTTGAGGAAACGGGCGTGGACGCTGTACGATACCGTGAATCTAACTCACGAATATCGTCCGCGTGATTGACGATATTTTAACTAGCGAAAACGGACGTGGACGCTGTACGATCCCGTGAATTTATCTCGCGAATATCGTCCGCGTGGTTGACGATATTTTGATTCGAGAAAACGGACGTGGATGCTGCGGAGCTTGCTATGCGAGCAAGTCTATCACTATCACGCACGTACGCGAACACGTAACAGGAAATTGAATAAGGAATACTATTCGCGAACTTTCCAGTGAGAACTCTATCTCTAACTAACAACGTGTCACTTCAAACTACGAAGTTAGGAGCAAGGAAATAATAATTGGGATTTAGATTGACTCTGGTAAAACAAAGTATATTATAAACGTAAAAGAATACAAAGGTAAAGGTGCTTATTATTAACGAAATCGAAATACGTACTAAGTACGAAATATGAAACGCAATAAAAATGTTTAATTGAATAAACGACGTAATGTTTGAATTAAACGAATAAGAATACGATATTACTGAATGGTAATAGGGACTGTGTCTAAACAGTATGGATTTGGAAAGATTGTGTCTAAACAATCTGGATTTGGAAAGACTATGTCTAAATAGTCTGGACTTGGAAGATTGACGAAAACTCGACTGACCCACTCGGGTCCCCGGAGAGGACTGGGAAGAATCGAACGTTCGTCGACGAACAACGTTCGTCCGAAAAATGCTGACTTCGCAAAAGGGGACCGTGTCCTCTTTGTGCCGGTCTTCGTCGTAAACAGCGCGATGGCCGCCGCACTAGAGTCAGCAGTTTTCGTTCCCAGTGGTGCAGGACTCGAAAATTAAGTGGTAACCATTGGCGTACCTATTTATTTATTTAAATAAATTGGGACTTAGAATATTTTCGAGCGCTTGCTCTTGCAAGGCGTTTCGATGTAAATTTATATGTCATATGATTAGTTGACATCATTTGTCGACCGATCATATGTTTGAAAATATTCTAAGTACTTTTGAAAATTACCAAAAATCGAAATTTTGGTAAAGTCTAAACAAACGCGAATTGAGAACCTAACCTACAAATTTTTAGGTTAGTTTCATGATTTTCGCTCACGAGTCCAATGATATTTCAATCTTCGAGTTTGGGCCATTTTTGGCTATTTTAGGATTTTGACAGATTTTGGATTTTAGGTTATGTTGGTGGATTTCGATCAGATGTACGTGGTGTTTAGGATTCATTGTTATGAAGGATTTTTAGGAGTTTTGGAATCTTTAAAGGGGAACGCTCGCTCTTATGTATCTAATTTTACATGTAGTCTTAAAGCTAACGTCGGAGGTGCGACCGACGTCACACCTCCCCCCTTAGAGAAGAGATTTCACGCAGTGGAATCTCTGCCTCTGGGTGGCGGTAGACAGGATGCACTGAAATGTCATCCCTGTCTCGCAACGCTGGGTCAAGGGAATCGCAAATTAACGTTCGTTTCGTCAAGGGAGGACGGGTTCGGAATTCTCCGACACTGGCACTATCACTATCTTTGTCCTCGATGGCCGCTGAAGTCTTGTTGTCTCTCTGCTTCATGAATATAAAGAACCGGGTCAGTGAACTCCAGATGGCGACAACGAGATGCAGGCTCCAGCCGTATAGTGAGTGTAATGCGATGCCGTTAACGATCGTACTGATGATTGTTTTGATCGTGCGGATCGCTACATACACTCCGATTATTCCAGCACTTATTGATCCGAATGTAGTGAATCCGGACCATAATTTCTGTGCTGTAGACTCCGCTATCTGCTGTAGGGAGTTTTCATCGAGCAGATTGAACATATTGATGTTTCCCGCTGCAAACTGTCTTCCCGTCGCACCCTGTGCGATTGAATTTATGACTGCTACCTTCTCTACAGGAAACATTATATGATCCTGTAGTTTGTCCAGGTCGTCTTGTGAATAAATGCCTCCCGTTGCCAAGTTCTTCGGATCTATGTATTTCCAGGTTGACTTGGCGAGGGGGTGAAGCTCCGAAGGAGTGATGGCCTCCATCAATGACGGTGTTAGGCGATACCATGTTCCGTGCAGTCTATAATATGGGGGAAGTAGCTCATTGCATGGCTTTTCTGTCCCCGTATTTGAAATGATGTGGTCCCTTGGCTTCAGGAATTTTGATGTGTTCCGATACGTGATGGGTAGCTCATCATAACACCGTTCGGTTTTCCTCACTTGGACCGTGACTGGTATGCACTTTATTATGTGCACTACCTCTCCTGCTGGAACTGCGATAAATCCGACATCCTTCATGATGGCAGTGGCAACTTCTTCGGGTGCTGAATGTAATAATGTGAGGGCGTTCTGGAGAATCTGACGCTCTAGCTCACACTTCTGACGGATTACATCTTTGTAGAGTTGAGAAAATTGTTTCCGGAGGTGCTTCTCCACGTAAACAAATTTGCTGTTGACATACGTGAAGATGTCCAGATTGTTGACCAAGGTGTGTGTTTTCTCCTTGAATTTTCCTGAACTTCCAACTTCCAGAATGAACAGCTTGGGGTGTTCCGTTCGGATTATGACATATCCGCAAACTGACGATCTGCCTGTCTCCGTGAGTGCATAAGTCGTGTCCTGCGATGCTACGGTATACAGGGTTGGAGAAGGATTCACCTTGGAGGATAGTTTAGTGGCTATCCCTTCGTACAAGACATCATAATTATTGAATTTGCACGAGTCCGTCGGCGTGGTTTCCCAGAACGTATGGCCATCTTGTGCGTCTAAGCAGCTTCCTTTTTGAAGGGGGCAGGTTTGCCCAGTTTGTAGATGAATCTGTCCGGTTGACAATCTGATTGGAGCGATGTAGTCGCGGATCGTGATTCGGACTAAAGCTTGTACCACGACATCGGTCCAAGTCCCAAACGGATCACTATACGTGGTTCCAGCGCAGCTACCATCGTTCTGAATAACTCCTGCTAACGTGAGGCCGTGAGAGGAGGTCGAGTTCGGCTGAATACCTGTGATCTGGGCGGCTGGGGTGATGAATATTGTCCCCGTCGTGTGTAGGCTCGAACAGGTTTCGCTGGAGATCGGTAATATATAGTCTTGTCGACCATTGGATACTACCGAATTATGTGAATGCATGCCACAATAGTATATGGTTCTGTCTATTCCGATATGGCATTGCAAAACACGAGCTTGCGAGAATTCAGCTAGCTGCAGGAGCTGAATTCTTTCTAAATTTTCAGCTGGTGCGATGTCTTCTGGCTCGCAGTTAAGAGTGTCAATAGTTGAATACGTGGTAATATTCAAGGTTGAACCTCCACAGTCATATCCAATGAGTGTTGAGGCTTGCGTGGCAATAGAGAGCAAGATAGCTGCTTGTATCGGCTGCATGGTTGCTGTTATAGCGTTGTCGAGAGACTGATGATCTTCAGGGGTGACGGTTTCTCCTTGAAGATCTCGTTGCGTCGCAGGGATATCGTCTTCCTGCTGTGGAGTGGGGTGATGCTGACCAGAGGTTTTAAATTTCGCTCGTGGGTCGCTGCGATAGTTTATCGTTGGCGTAACGATATTGGAGACTCTGTTAACGCTAGGAAGATTGAATTCGTTTCGCAAGATACATAACGAAAGCTTATAATCAGACTTAGTTGTCTCGGGCGAGTATAATGTATCGGCTTTATTTCTTTTTCTTGCTGACGCGAATCTCGCGGAATTGTATTTGCCAGACGCATGGACTTTGTTTTCGGTCGCACGGATACCTGATCGTTGAAGCTGGAAGAGGTGTTGTTCCGGCGAGGATTTGAAGATAGGAGTTTGCGGCAAAACATAAACTCCTTTTGATTTAACTTTAGGAATAGAAATGTTTTCTAAATTGTTCTCATATGAACATTCTAAAAGTTCATCTGAGGCGAAGGCGTTGATGTTTCTTTCCACACAGGACTTTGAATATAAATCGTCGGGATGGTTACCGGAATTCTTTAAAGTATCGGGATGGCTACCGGAATCGTCGGGATGGTTACCGGAATTATTTAAAGAATCGGGATGGCTACCGGAATCGTCGGAATGGTTACCGGAATTATTTAAGAAATCGGGATGGCTACCGGAATCGTCGGGATGGTTACCGGAATTATTTAAAGAATCGGGATGGCTACCGGAATCGTCGGGATGGTTACCGGAATTATTTAAAGAATCGGGATGGCTACCGGAATCGTCGGAATGGTTACCCGAATTAATAGAAGACGCGAGTTGATCGTTAACGATCGTCTCGTGCGCGCGGCACGCACGAGCATTGAATAAGTCCGAATTGACTTCGGCTTGAATATTCGAAAAGGGAACCTCGATCTCTTCCACCTCCAACGTAGGCAGGGAGAAGGACGCCACTTCGGACGATGCGTTAAAGCATCGCAGGTATGCCTTTCCGTTACGGTTGGTGACTAAACAATCACCTAAGAACACATCGGGTTTTACATCTACTTTTCGCACGTACCCTTCGCTTGGGCCCTTTACGTTGACGGCTATGCAGGCGGCGGTACGGCTTTCGATGGAATATTCCCGAGGATTCGAAAAGGGAATACGTAGGGTTTTATACTCTACGCATTCCTTCGCAAATGATATCTCTGCTCCCTCTCTGAAGAAGGGGGAGCCTAAGATACCATCTATATTAATTGGAAAACTGTCAGGCAGAACGTGTAGCGTGACTTTAATGGAATCTGCTAGCTCCGCATTGATATAACCGAGGGTCGCAATTTCTCCTTCTGTCACGCCATGGACGTGTATGACGCTGTCAGTTTTTAGATGAACGTCAGATTTGATACCAGACGCTCGGATTAAGTTGACCTCGGACCCGGTGTCCAAGAGGAACTCACACTCTTTTGAGAAGAGTGACGATTTTGCTTTTATTCGAGGGATAGGGGAGTCCGGCGCGAGATTTATTGCCGAGACTAATTTCGCGGATGGTCGTTCATTCTGCTGACCGTCCGGGTTATCTCTCCCATCTACTCGAATTTCATCTACTGCTGGTCGTCGCTGATGACGGCCAGCTGTGTTGCCTTTTGGCGATTCTCTTGGGATGCCTCCCGTCCTTTGGTCGCGTTTGTCGGGAGGCTTGATTCGTTTCCCGACTCATTTTTATTGTAATATTCGCGGCGGCGACATTCGTGTATGTCATGTCCCGTGCGCTTACAATATTTACAATACTTCCGATTCTCCGTAGGAAAGCGATCGCGACCTGGGGACTGGGAAGCGCGATCTTCGCGTTTATACGTTTCGCGCTGATTTGATTGCGACGGTTCGTGACGTCGCGGAGGAGGAGAGCGATACGCGTCTCTGTTATCGGATTTCCTGTCTCGCCAGGATTCACGAGGTGAAAAGGAAGGTCGTTGATCTTTCCTTTCCGAAGATCTGTTGCGCTGCTCAGGCGCATTCCTATCATAATAAGAGTTGCTTGATCGCTCTGGTGTGCGATTACGAGAGTCGGAGAATGCAACGCGGCGTCCGTCGTCGCGATAACGAACACGGTCAAGCTCGTACTGTTTGTACGCGGTTACTGCTTCATCGAATATTTTCTGTAATTCGAGTGACGCACAGAGCCTGACCTCGGCTCGAAGCGCTGGGATAAGACCACGCATGAAACAATCAATTGTGAATTTGTCAATCTCGTCTAGATTGGGGACCCCGCGGCCTGAATCTATGATCGCCGTTCTAAGGTCCTTTACTCGCGTAATATAATTCAACACGTGCTCGGACTGTCCCTGGTGTATCGAAGCTAATTCTCCGCGATACTGATCGATGAATTTATATGGGCCTAGTACATCTTTCAGGCGGTTGCACAATTCAGAGATTGTGTTAATATTTACGTCTTCAATCGCGGCGTATGCCTGTCCTCTAAGCTTATTGCATACTAATCTAGTGAGGGTACGCTCAGCTGTGGCTGGAACAGCTTCCAAGGCTCGCTTGCACGCGCGAACGAATTGTAGCACGGTTATGGAGGTGCCGTCAAAGGTAGGCACAAGTTCAACCGCTTGTTTAACGGTGAAATTCGAAGAATCGTGCATTATGGGTTCGCGGGGCGCAACGACTGGGCTAGCTGGAATTGATTGAGAATCTCTGGCCGATCGGATTTCTGCTATCTCGCGGCGTATATCCTCGTACGTTACTCTCTGCTCACGCGTTTCTGTTTCGTATTGCAATTTGAGTTGAGTCAACGCGGCGGTTTGATTAATGAGAGCTGCTTCTCTACGAGCTAAATCTTTCTGGAATTCAATTAATTCCTCTTCCGTAGGAGGAACCTTCTTTCTAGCCTCGCTACGCGTTTCCATGATTGCGTCGCTTGAAAATTTCTAAGTATGAAATTCGCGAAAAATAATCCGACTATATAACGTGGGCGAAGGGGCGTTTTCTAAACCGCCCGTCGCACTTTAACGTTCACTAAAACTCTCGATGAATTTGTACTGAGTACGAACATCGCGAAAAATAATTTGAGTATGTAACGTGGGCGAAAGGGCATTTCCTTCACTGCCCGTCGCACTTTTAACTGACACTATGCTTTCACGGACTCTAAGTCTACTGCGTTAAATTGTCAAACAATGATGGAACGCGCAGGGGTTCGCGTGCTAACACTGATTCTATTTTTATTCCTCGATGCCGTGCTTCTAACATCGGTGACCAACGACTGTCCCACCGACTGCGCCAAATTTGTCACAACAAATTTTGGCAGAGGTAGGACACATGACGTATCCTACAAAAGTGTTGACGGTGTCTCTAACATCGGTGACCAACGAGTGTCCTACCGACTGCGCCAAATTTGTCACGTCCTGGCGGGGCTATAAGAGCAAGAGAAGAGAATACCGCGGCCCGGCTACTCTGCTCTTCCACTGACTGACATTTAATAAAAGTGTTGGTCTTTTTATCAACAGACTAGGACCCGATGCCGACACCTGCATGCAGTCTTACACAGATGAATGATGCACGCGACCCTGAAACATACGCGATAATATGTTCCACTTACTTTTACGCTTCGCTTGTTTGTCGATTGACACGAGAAATGAGTTCGCAACGGATGAACAGCTACGGTTGCGCTGATGGCCTTGAATTCGGTCCTCTCTGCTTGACAGGCGTTGATCCAAATGGCTGGAAACGACCTTCAAGGATTGACGACTGCGCCAAATTCTGTCACGTCAATATTTGGCAGGAACGACCTCCAATGGTGGACAGCTGGCGGCTACGGTATTGTAGACGGATGCGCTCGTTGAGGAAACGGGCGTGGACGCTGTACGATACCGTGAATCTAACTCACGAATATCGTCCGCGTGATTGACGATATTTTAACTAGCGAAAACGGACGTGGACGCTGTACGATCCCGTGAATTTATCTCGCGAATATCGTCCGCGTGGTTGACGATATTTTGATTCGAGAAAACGGACGTGGATGCTGCGGAGCTTGCTATGCGAGCAAGTCTATCACTATCACGCACGTACGCGAACACGTAACAGGAAATTGAATAAGGAATACTATTCGCGAACTTTCCAGTGAGAACTCTATCTCTAACTAACAACGTGTCACTTCAAACTACGAAGTTAGGAGCAAGGAAATAATAATTGGGATTTAGATTGACTCTGGAAAAACAAAGTATATTATAAACGTAAAAGAATACAAAGGTAAAGGTGCTTATTATTAACGAAATCGAAATACGTACTAAGTACGAAATATGAAACGCAATAAAAATGTTTAATTGAATAAACGACGTAATGTTTGAATTAAACGAATAAGAATACGATATTACTGAATGGTAATAGGGACTGTGTCTAAACAGTATGGATTTGGAAAGATTGTGTCTAAACAATCTGGATTTGGAAAGACTATGTCTAAATAGTCTGGACTTGGAAGATTGACGAAAACTCGACTGACCCACTCGGGTCCCCGGAGAGGACTGGGAAGAATCGAACGTTCGTCGACGAACAACGTTCGTCCGAAAAATGCTGACTTCGCAAAAGGGGACCGTGTCCTCTTTGTGCCGGTCTTCGTCGTAAACAGCGCGATGGCCGCCGCACTAGAGTCAGCAGTTTTCGTTCCCAGTGGTGCAGGACTCGAAAATTAAGTGGTAACCATTGGCGTACCTATTTATTTATTTAAATAAATTGGGACTTAGAATATTTTCGAGCGCTTGCTCTTGCAAGGCGTTTCGATGTAAATTTATATGTCATATGATTAGTTGACATCATTTGTCGACCGATCATATGTTTGAAAATATTCTAAGTACTTTTGAAAATTACCAAAAATCGAAATTTTGGTAAAGTCTAAACAAACGCGAATTGAGAACCTAACCTACAAATTTTTAGGTTAGTTTCATGATTTTCGCTCACGAGTCCAATGATATTTCAATCTTCGAGTTTGGGCCATTTTTGGCTATTTTAGGATTTTGACAGATTTTGGATTTTAGGTTATGTTGGTGGATTTCGATCAGATGTACGTGGTGTTTAGGATTAATTGTTATGAAGGATTTTTAGGAGTTTTGGAATCTTTAAAGGGGAACGCTCGCTCTTATGTATCTAATTTTACATGTAGTCTTAAAGCTAACGTCGGAGGTGCGACCGACGTCACACCTGACTCGAAAATGTCCACTCGTTAATCGGCACTACCCAGCAGAGCAGACGAACTGGCCTCCGAGCCGGGTCACCGTGCGACAACGAGGGCACTATTAAAACAGTCACTTCACTTAGACACTGATATGTTTCCTTTCACAAACTGTCACTTTAACTTCGATAATCTTTTGACTAAGTGTCACCTCGTTGACGTATTGCCTCGGCGGAGCTGTAAGCTTCTCCCTTTGTGACCGAGGTTGAACACGTAAGCGAGAGCTCAATTATTTATTATTAATATTAAATGCGTTTATCTGATTTGGAAAGTTATTATTTCCAAACGTCTACTCGTCAACCACTACTTCTCAGCGGAGCGGACGAACTGACCTCCAAGCCGAGTTCTGTATGATTAACGAGGGCACGATTCGAATTTCGAAAAGAAACTGTCACTGGATTTAGTAGAATGATGTGGAAATTAACTTCACGTAGCACTGGTAAAATATAATATATATATTGAAATAAAGAACGTTGAGTACACTTGAGTATAAACTTGGTAGTATAATAATAAATGAATTAAACGTAATAATCGTATACGGAGTATGAGTTAGTAAGAGTTAGAATTGGAATTGATTTAGGAATTGAATTGGAATGGATTTGGAATAGAATAGTAGAACAAACGTCGATGAACGTCGAAGCGCGAATTAGAAGAGCGCAGATCGACACGTCTGCTCGCTTCGCTGGCTTGGGCCAGACTGACTGATGTCGTTGTGTGAGAATGGAGTGAGCGCAGACCGACACGTCCGCTCACTTCGCTGGCTAGCACCAGACTGACTGATGTCGTTGTGTGAGAATGGAGTGAGCGCAGACCGACACGTCCGCTCACTTCGCTGGCTAGCACCAGACTGATGCAAGAGGCAGCTCTGCGTAGCCTCCTTCGCTCGGAGTGGGGGTTGCTGACGCTGCAGTCCCTTTGTCCTCGCTCGTCGGAGTGGTGACGGGTGCAAGACTGCTGACGTTGCAGTCTCTTTGTCCTCGCTCTCGACAGAGTGGTGACGCGTGCAAGACTGCTGACGTTGCGATCTCTTTGTTCTCGAGGTGGCGTTTACTCGAGCGGAGTTGAGGATTTGAACAAGTTGTAAGTGTAGATGAGGGTTTGAACAAGTGAAAGTAAAGTTAGGAGTTCGGAGTGATGGTTGGTTGTAGAACAATTGGGAGAGTCGAGATTTAAGTAGCGATGGGTATTAGAACAAGTTTAGGAAAAGTCGTGGGTGAAGTAGTGATGGGTTTAAGATGTATTAGAATTAGAACAAGAGTTTGATAGCGATGGGTTTAAGAGGTATTATGTACTTAATATTTAATCTTAGCCTAGAATCGAGGTACGGTCCTCGATTCGACCAACGTCGGAGGTCGTCCGACGTAACACCTCCCTCGCCGGAGAAGAGATTTCTCGGAGTGAAATCTCTCGGTCCGAGGTTGTGTTCGGTGAGCGCTCGCATTACAATTTTTGGTTTTGAGACGCATCGTTAGTGAGCGATCCGCGCAGGGAGCTCAGTTCTCGGCGCACGTTGACTGTATTAACAGTACGAAACACTGGATGCACTGAGATGTTGTCTGATTCTGCGCGAGGAGTTGGGGTAGGTTTCGCAATGTCCGACAGTCTATAATCGCAATGTTCATTATTTGACTGTCTTTTATTGGGGTCTTGGGAGGGAATGGGCTCACTTATGTCATTTTCACTTTCACTTTTCCGATATCTGACAGCGTATGTGTATGTTTCGTCTCTCTGTTTCAGGAAAATGAAGAATCTTGTCAAGGAACTCCAGATGGCGACGATGAGGTGGAGGCTCCAGCCGTATAGCGAATGGAGAGCGATGCCATTGATGATTGTGCTGATAATAGTTTTTATTGTGCGAATTGCCACATATATTCCTATTAATCCAGCGGTTACGGATCCGAACGTGGTAAATCCTGACCATAACTTTTGTGCGGTAGATTCAGCTATTTGTTGAAGCGACTCTTCGTCGAGCAGGTTGAACATGTTAATATTTCCTGCTGCGTATTGTCTACCTGAGGCGCCTTGTGCAATAGTATTTATTACGGCTACCTTTTCTACAGGGAACATTATGTGATCCTGCAGTTTGTCGAGGTCGTCTTGCGAATATATGCCTCCAGTCGCAAGGTTTTTGGGGTCCACGTATTTCCATGTGGCCTTAGAGATTGGATGGAGTTCTGACGGTGCAATGGTTTCTGTTAGTGATGGAGTGAGTCGGTACCATGTTCCATGTATTCTGTAATATGGAGATAGTAACTCGCTGCACGGCTTCTCTGTACCGGTGTTTGAAATAATGTGGTCCTTTGGTTTCAGGAATCTTGAAGAATTCTTGTACGTGACGGGCAGTTCGTCATAACAGCGTTCTGTTTTCCGGATCTGGACTGTCACTGGGATACATTTGATAATATGGACCACTTCACCTGCTGGGACTGCAATAAATCCAGCGTCTTTCATGATGGCGGTTGCCACTTCTTCAGGGGCTGTGTGCAGCTGAGTGAGTGCGTTCTGGAGAATTTGTCGTTCTAGTTCGCACTTTTGACGAATGACGTCCTTATATAGTTGAGAAAATTGTGTACGGAGATGTTTCTCTACGTAGACGAATTTGCTGTTGACATAGGTGAATATGTCGAGATTGTTGACGAGGGTGGGTGACTTCTCCTTGAATTTCCCTGACTTCCCCGTTTCTAGTATGAACAGTTTTGGATGTTCTGTACGGATTATGATAAATCCGCACACTGAAGATCGTCCTGTCTCGGTTAGTGCAAATGTTGTATCCTGAGAGGCAACTGTATACAAGGTTGGCGAGGATTTTAACTGTGGGGATAGCTTGGTCGCTAGCCCTTCGTATAGAACATCGTAGTTGTTGAATCTGCATGAATCTGTTGGTGCGGGTTCCCAGAATGTGTATCCGTCCTGTGAATCGAGGCAGTTGCCTTTCTGAAGAGGACAGGTTTGTCCGGATTGTAAATGAATTTGTGCTGTGGATAGCTTTATCGGTGCAATGTAGTCCCGTATCGTGATGCGTATTATGGCTTGCACCACGACGTCCGTCCAGGTTCCAAAAGGATCGTTGTAGGTTGTGCCTGAGCAGCTTCCGTCATTCTTGATTTCTCCTGCCATTGTGAGGCTACGAGAGGTTGTGGAATTTGGCTGGACTCCTGTGATCTGTGCCGCTGGCGTAATATACAGAGTTCCAGTAGTGTGTAGATTAGAGCATGTTTCACTGGTGGTGGTTAGGAGATACTCTTGTCTACCATTGGCGACGACGGAATTATGCGAATGCATGCCACAGTAGTAGATCGTTCTGTCTATTTCAATGTGGCATTGGAGGACTCGGGCTTGCGAAAACTCGGCTAGCTGCAGAAGTTGAATTCGCTCTAAACTCTCGATCGGTGTGACATCTTCGGGTTCGCAATTCAGGTTATCGATGGTAGAGTACGTAGTGACGTTGAGTGTCGGTCCACCGCAATCATATCCAATGAGGGTATAAACTTGCGTGGTAATGGTGCATAGGATGGCAACTTGTAACGGATACATGTTTGTGGTTGCGAAATTGTCTGAAGACTGGAGCTCCTCTGGAATGATCCTATCTTCCGAGGGGCTGAGTCGTGATGCGACAAGCTTATCTTCCGGCTGTAGAAGGAGATTTTGTCGACGCTGGGTTTCGGATTTCGCTCGTTTGTCGGTGTTGACCGGACGCGTGATTAACGCGGATTCTAATTTCGCGTCAGCGGAGGACTGTAATGAAATCTCCTGGGAGGGTTTCTTATCGCAAGTCGCAGGAGATGCTAGAATCATTGTTCGCGGGTTATCGCAGAGGTATAGTATAATACGAAATTTGTTTCTCCTTTTTGCTGACGCGTATTTTACAGACGTATAATTCCTAGATGGATGAAACTCGCTTTGCGGTGCACGGATACTTGACCGTTTAGATTGGAAGAGATCATGTTCCGGCGAAAAATCAGAGGTAGGTTTTTGAAATGAAATATAGACTCTCTTTGACTCTGATTTAGAAATTATCGCGGGATGATCTTTTATGATCGACTCGTATACTCGGTCTATACGAGGTAGAGTTTTATGCTTTATTTTATGTAGACGTTCTGTCGTCTTTAGAGAATCAAAGGCGGGGACATTTCCTTTCAACCTAGACTCGGAATAGAAACAATCGGACTTGATACCGGAGCTTGTAGAATAAACCTTCATAGGTTTGAATTCGTGGGAGTCTTCTTTGGACTCTGGATTAAAATTGTCGGGATGGTTACCGAATACGTCGGGATGGTTACCGGAATTGAAAAGGTCGGGATGGTTACCGAATGCGTCGGGATGGTTACCGGAATTAGAAAGGTCGGGATGGTTACCGAATACGTCGGGATGGTTACCGGAATTAGAAAGGTCGGGATGGTTACCGAATGCGTCGGGATGGTTACCGGAATTAGAAAGGTCGGGATGGTTACCGAATACGTCGGGATGGTTACCGGAATTAGAAAGGTCGGGATGGTTACCGAATGCGTCGGGATAGTGCCCGGAATTAGTTGAATAACGCTCGATCTCTTCCACCTCTAACACGGGTAATCGGAATGAGATCGGACGCGGAGATGTGTTGAAACATCTGAGGCTCGCTTTGCCTCCGCGATTAGTGACTACACAGTCACCGAGGAATACATCCGGCGCTACGCTGACGCGGCGGATATATCCCTGTTTCGGGCCCTGTACGCTGACTGCAATGCAGGCGGCTGTTCGGGGCTCAACGGCAAACTCATTAGAGTCTGCTGCAGTCCTTGATTCGGACTGTTGATTTTGATTTTTGCGCTTATCGACCGGTTCCTCTACGATATTATTCGATGTGATACGAATCTCTCCCGGTTGCACCCGACGTTTTGAGAGAGGGAATGTTTCTTCCTCTGTCCTTGCGGCGTGCTTTTCAAGAGAGACCTCCGTTTTCGGAGAAGGCATTGAAATAACCCTCGTCATTGAACTATCGCGGGGCTCAGTCGGCAGTGCGCGTGAATTAGAGAACGGAATAGAAATGTTTCCGATTAAAACAAATTGCCTTGCAAAGGAAATCTCAGCTCCTCCTATAAAGAAGGGCGAGCCGAGAATTCCGTTAACACTGACTGGGAATTCGTCCCCGAGCACGTGGAATTTGACAGGGATTGTCCCTTGAATGAATATAACGACTTCGCCGAGTGTTACTATGGAACCCTCGGTTATTCCATGAACTTCGATCGTGCTCGTGGGATCAATGGTTATCCCAGGTTTTAAACTAGACGCGCGTATCAAATTGACTTCCGAGCCCGTGTCTAATAAGAATTCACTTTTCTCGCGAAGCTGAGGGGCGGAGATTTGTACGCGCGGGATCGGCGAGTCTACTGCGAGGTTAACTGCAGAGACGAATCGTCGATCTGGTCTTCGGGGAGCTCGTTCGTTCGAACGGCGGTCTGCGTGAATGTTTGGTTGCGCTTTGTTGGGGCGGCCTCCCGCTGTTGATTCGTTCCTGTCGGGAGGCCTGACTCGTTTCCCGAGCGCAGGTTATTGTTATAGGCTCTTTTTCGACATTCGTGAATGTCATGCCCGGGAGTTTTGCAATAGTTGCAAAACTTGCGGGGCTCTCCCGAACGTCTGTCGCGATTTGAATTCGGGTCCCGGTTTTCGCGCTGCGGGTTTTGTTCGCGAGGGGCTTCGGATCGCCACTGCGGAGTTGGAGAACGATAAGAGTTGCGGTTCGAGTTTCTCCACGAGTCTCGACGTTGGTCGGACCCGTTATCGCGACGCTCATCCGGTCTGTTGTCGCGACGTTCAGGGATGCGTTCGCGAGAATTGAAATTGTCAGAAGAGCGTGGGCGATAGGAGCTTCTGTTATCTGAGAAGCTTACCTTGCGGGAATCGTCACGATTAGATTCGCGACGACGGTTTTGATACAGCTCATATTGCTTATATGCAGAGATGGCTGCTTCGAAGATCTCTGCCGAATTCTGAGAACGGCAATGCAAAACTTCGCTGCGAAGTTGTGGGAGTAGACCGCGAAGGAAGCACTCGACTGTGAAACGATCGATTTCTCTATAGTCGTAATGTCCTTCGGTAGAATCGCTGATGGCGGTTCGTAAATCTTTGACTCGATTTATGAAGTCAAGAATATGCTCATTGTTGCCCTGGGCTACGCTTGCCAATTCGCCACGGTACTGGTCCACGAATTTGTAGGGTCCCAGTACTGTTCGTAGCTTATCGCAAAGTTGTGAGATCGTACGTATGTTTTCGCCTTCAATGGCAGCGTACGCACGATCGGAAAGTTTATTGCAGATTAGTTTAGTAAGGGCACGTTCTATGGATTCGGGGATAGAATCACGCGCGCGTTTGCAGGCGCGGATGAATTTTAGGACGGGAATCGATGTTCCGTCGAATTTGGGTACGAGTTCTGCGGCTTGTTTCAACGCGAAATTTCCTGTTGGCTCATATTGCGGGGTTTCGCGTGGCTCTGATAATGAAGGTTCTCGCGTGTTAGAGACGTTACTGGGGCCTGGTGTAGGCGTTTGGTGAGTTAAGTTTTGATTCACGACTTGAATATTGTGGAGCTCTTTGCGTATTTCATCGAGCATGTTATTTTGATTCTGTGCGTCTTCTTCATATTTAAGACGCAATTTAGCAATGAATTCGGTTTGCTCTTTTAAATATTCCTCTTTACGGGCGAGGTCTTGCGCGTAAAGAAGTAGCTCTTCCTCGGTTGGCGGAGGAAGGTCTTGATTAGGATCCGCTCGGGGATCCGTTTGGGATCGTGTGATTGGGCGAGACATTTTGCGATATTAGTGTGAATTCTTACTCGACACACGATATAGAGAACAAATGTCAGACGTACGAAAACAATTTGTTAATGGTTCAACTACCGGCGACCGTTTTCGTGTCCTACCGACTGCGCCAAATTTTGTTACGTCACGCCCCACGTCCTAGGCAAAGAAGATGACCCCAGGAGGCGGCACGTGGAATTGAAGAGGAAACGGTCTTTTACGCCAAGACAGCCAGACGGGCAGTCATATGCGCTAGGACACCGATAGTCATTTGAGACCGACACCCGCTAGCAGTCAACGCGGATGGCGATACTTCTACGCTGACGCAACGAACGCGGTGAGTTGACATGGAACAAAAGGGGTTACAAAAGATACGAATTCTCACCGGTTAGTTGTTGTATCTTAGTAGTACTGTTGAAGGAGCTGAGCTCGTCGGTCAGCATGGGTCTGGTATAACGGGTCGTCCAGACAGATCTCATCGAGATGAGGAAGGTTTGGCAGCTGTCTCGCTGGGGTACGCACGACAATGCGTCTGTTGGACGGTAGGTACTCGTCCTTGATGATCCTACAGCGAACGTGCGGCAAGATTATGGTGCTCCTGCTGTCATCGTGATCAGAGCTGGTGACGAGATCAATGACCTCGTAACGAACGGCAGGCGGGTTGTTGTTGTCACTGGACAGGTTTATGGTATTCCTGACGTCGTCGTCGTCGTCAGAGATGTCAACGAGATCGGCTATCTCGTAGCGACCAGCAGACGGTTTGGTGACAGGTGAAGAACGCGAGAGGTCCGCGTGGTCGACCTCTGTGTTCGGAATCGGACGGCACGGACAACCGTATACCGATACGTAATCTGACGCGTCGCACTCGATATTCTCGGTCGTTCCGAGAAGTTCAGTCCAATCAGTCGAACTTAAGACGCGGTTTAAGATGGCTGTTTGATTTAATGCCCGTTTGAACTTGGCCAGTTGATACTTTCGGCCTGCACGACGTGTACGACGCATAAGGGATGGGTATGGAAGGAACTGTTTCGGAAGAGTTAATACTCTGAAAATCCTTTTGTCGGATTTTGTCTAAGTCCCAAACGTGAAAGAAAAATTGGCCAGGGGTTCCCCGTAGGCGCTGGCCAGAGGTAATTTACCTGACTCGAAAATGTCCACTCGTTAATCGGCACTACCCAGCAGAGCAGACGAACTGGCCTCCGAGCCGGGTCACCGTGCGACAACGAGGGCACTATTAAAACAGTCACTTCACTTAGACACTGATATGTTTCCTTTCACAAACTGTCACTTTAACTTCGATAATCTTTTGACTAAGTGTCACCTCGTTGACGTATTGCCTCGGCGGAGCTGTAAGCTTCTCCCTTTGTGACCGAGGTTGAACACGTAAGCGAGAGCTCAATTATTTATTATTAATATTAAATGCGTTTATCTGATTTGGAAAGTTATTATTTCCAAACGTCTACTCGTCAACCACTACTTCTCAGCGGAGCGGACGAACTGACCTCCAAGCCGAGTTCTGTATGATTAACGAGGGCACGATTCGAATTTCGAAAAGAAACTGTCACTGGATTTAGTAGAATGATGTGGAAATTAACTTCACGTAGCACTGGTAAAATATAATATATATATTGAAATAAAGAACGTTGAGTACACTTGAGTATAAACTTGGTAGTATAATAATAAATGAATTAAACGTAATAATCGTATACGGAGTATGAGTTAGTAAGAGTTAGAATTGGAATTGATTTAGGAATTGAATTGGAATGGATTTGGAATAGAATAGTAGAACAAACGTCGATGAACGTCGAAGCGCGAATTAGAAGAGCGCAGATCGACACGTCTGCTCGCTTCGCTGGCTTGGGCCAGACTGACTGATGTCGTTGTGTGAGAATGGAGTGAGCGCAGACCGACACGTCCGCTCACTTCGCTGGCTAGCACCAGACTGACTGATGTCGTTGTGTGAGAATGGAGTGAGCGCAGACCGACACGTCCGCTCACTTCGCTGGCTAGCACCAGACTGATGCAAGAGGCAGCTCTGCGTAGCCTCCTTCGCTCGGAGTGGGGGTTGCTGACGCTGCAGTCCCTTTGTCCTCGCTCGTCGGAGTGGTGACGGGTGCAAGACTGCTGACGTTGCAGTCTCTTTGTCCTCGCTCTCGACAGAGTGGTGACGCGTGCAAGACTGCTGACGTTGCGATCTCTTTGTTCTCGAGGTGGCGTTTACTCGAGCGGAGTTGAGGATTTGAACAAGTTGTAAGTGTAGATGAGGGTTTGAACAAGTGAAAGTAAAGTTAGGAGTTCGGAGTGATGGTTGGTTGTAGAACAATTGGGAGAGTCGAGATTTAAGTAGCGATGGGTATTAGAACAAGTTTAGGAAAAGTCGTGGGTGAAGTAGTGATGGGTTTAAGATGTATTAGAATTAGAACAAGAGTTTGATAGCGATGGGTTTAAGAGGTATTATGTACTTAATATTTAATCTTAGCCTAGAATCGAGGTACGGTCCTCGATTCGACCAACGTCGGAGGTCGTCCGACGTAACAATTCCAAAACTCCTAAAAATCCTTCATAACAATGAATCCTTAACACCACGTACATCTGATCGAAATCCATCAACATAACCTAAAATCCAAAATCTGTCAAAATCCTAAAATAGCCAAAAATGGCCCAAACTCGAAGATTGAAATATCATTGGACTCGTGAGCGAAAATCATGAAACTAACCTAAAAATTTGTAGGTTATGTTCTCAATTCGCGTTTGTTTAGACTTTACCAAAATTTCGATTTTTGGTAATTTTCAAAAGTACTTAGAATATTTTCAAACATATGATCGGTCGACAAATGATGTCAACTAATCATATGACATATAAAATTTACATCGAAACGCCTTGCAAGAGCAAGCGCTCGAAAATATTCTAAGTCCCAATTTATTTAAATAAATAAATAGGTACGCCAATGGTTACCACTTAATTTTCGAGTCCTGCACCACTGGGAACGAAAACTGCTGACTCTAGTGCGGCGGCCATCGCGCTGTTTACGACGAAGACCGGCACAAAGAGGACACGGTCCCCTTTTGCGAAGTCAGCATTTTTCGGACGAACGTTGTTCGTCGACGAACGTTCGATTTTCCACAGTCCTCTCCGGGGACCCGAGTGGGTCAGTCGAGTTTTCGTCAATCTTCCAAGTCCAGACTATTTAGACATAGTCTTTCCAAATCCAGATTGTTTAGACACAATCTTTCCAAATCCATACTGTTTAGACACAGTCCCTAATACCATTCAGTAATATCGTATTCTTATTCGTTTAATTCAAATATTACTTCGTTTATTCAATTAAACATTTTTATTGCGTTTCATATTTCGTACTTAGTACGTATTTCGATTTCGTTAATAATAAGCATCTTTACCTTTGTATTCTTTTACGTTTATAATATACTTTGTTTTACCAGAGTCAATCTAAATCCCAATTATTATTTCCTTGCTCCTAACTTCGTAGTTTGAAGTGACACGTTGTTAGTTAGAGATAGAGTTCTCACTGGAAAGTTCGCGAATAGTATTCCTTATTCAATTTCCTGTTTCAACGTGTTCGCGTACGTGCGTGATAGTGATAGACTTGCTCGCATAGCAAGCTCCGCAGCATCCACGTCCGTTTTCTCGAATCAAAATATCGTCAACCACGCGGACGATATTCGTGAGTTAGATTCACGGTATCGTACAGCGTCCACGCCCGTTTCCTCAACGAGCGCATCCGTCTACAATACCGTAGCCGCCAGCTGTCAACCATTGGAGATCGTTCCTGTCAAATATTGACGTGACAGAATTTGGCGCAGTCGTCAATCCTTGGAGGTCGTTCCCAGCTATTTGGATCAACGCCTGTCAAGCAGAGCGGACCGAATTCAAGGCCATCAGCGCAACCGTAGCCGTTCATCCGTTGCGAATCCATTTCTCGTGTCAATCGACAAACAAGCGAAGCGTAAAAGTAAGTGGAACATATTATCGCGTATGTTTCAGGGTCGCGTGCATCTTTCATCTGTGTAAGACTGCATGCAGGTGTCGGCATCGGGTCCTAGTCTGTTGATAAAAAGACCAACACTTTTATTAAATGTCAGTCAGTGGAAGAGTAGAGTAGCCGGGCCGCGGTATTCTCTTCTCTTGCTCTTATAGCCCCGCCAGGACGTGACAATTTTTGGCGCAGTCGGTAGGACACTCGTTGGTCACCGATGTTAGAGACACCGTCAACACTTTTGTAGGATACGCCATGTGTCCTACCTCTGCCAAAATTTGTTGTGACAATTTTTGGCGCAGTCGGTAGGACACTCGTTGGTCACCGATGTTAGAAGCACGGCATCGAGGAATAAAAATAGAATCAGTGTTAGCACGCGAACCCCTGCGCATTCCATCATTGTTTGATTAGAGTCCGTGAAAGCATAGTGCCAGTTAAAAGTGCGACGGGCAGTGAAGGAAATGACCTTTCGCCCACGTTACATACTCAAATTGTTTTTCGCGATGTTCGTACTCAGTACAAATTCATCGAGAGTTTTAGTGAACGTTAAAGTGCGACGGGCGGTTTAGAAAACGCCCCTTCGCCCACGTTATATAGTCGGATTATTTTTCGCGAATTTCATACTTAGAAATTTTCAAGCGACGCAATCATGGAAACGCGTAGCGAGGCTAGAAAGAAGGTTCCTCCTACGGAAGAGGAATTAATTGAATTCCAGAAAGATTTAGCTCGTAGAGAAGCAGCTCTCATTAATCAAACCGCCGCGTTGACTCAACTCAAATTGCAATACGAAACAGAAACGCGTGAGCAGAGAGTAACGTACGAGGATATACGCCGCGAGATAGCAGAAATCCGATCGGCCAGAGATTCTCAATCAATTCCTGCTAGCCCAGTCGTTGCGCCCCGCGAACCCATAATGCACGATTCTTCGAATTTCACCGTTAAACAAGCGGTTGAACTTGTGCCTACCTTTGACGGCACCTCCATAACCGTGCTACAATTCGTTCGCGCGTGCAAGCGAGCCTTGGAGGCTGTTCCAGCCACAGCTGAGCGTACCCTCACTAGATTAGTATGCAATAAGCTTAGAGGACAGGCATACGCCGCGATTGAAGACGTAAATATTAACACAATCTCTGAATTGTGCAACCGCCTGAAAGATGTACTAGGCCCATATAAATTCATCGATTAGTATCGCGGAGAATTAGCTTCGATACACCAGGGACAGTCCGAGCACGTGTTGAATTATATTACGCGAGTAAAGGACCTTAGAACGGCGATCATAGATTCAGGCCGCGGGGTCCCCAATCTAGACGAGATTGATAAATTCACAATTGATTGTTTCATGCGTGGTCTTATCCCAGCGCTTCGAGCCGAGGTCAGGCTCTGCGCGTCACTCGAATTACAGAAAATATTCGATGAAGCAGTAACCGCGTACAAACAGTACGAGCTTGACCGTGTTCGTTATCGCGACGACGGACGCCGCGTTGCATTCTCCGACTCTCGTAATCGCACACCAGAGCGATCAAGCAACTCTCCTTATGATAGGAATGCGCCAGAGCAGCGCAACAGATCTTCGGAAAGGAAAGATCAACGACCTTCCTTTTCACCTCGTGAATCCTGGCGAGACAAGAAACCCGATAACAGAGACGCGTATCGCTCTCCTCCTCCGCGACGTCACGAACCGTCGCAATCAAATCAGCGCGAAACGTATAAACGCGAAGATCGCGCTTCCCAGTCCCCAGGTCGCGATCGCTTTCCTACGGAGAATCAGAAGTATTGTAAATATTGTAAGCGCACGGGACATGACATATACGAATGTCGCCGCCGGGAATATTACAATAAAAATGAGTCGGGAAACGAATCAAGCCTCCCGACAAACGCGACCAAAGGACGGGAGGCATCCCAAGAGAATCGCCAAAAGGCAACACAGCTGGCAGTCATCAGCGACGACCAGCAGTAGATGAAATTCGAGTAGATAGGAGAGATAACCCGGACGGTCAGCAGAATGAACGACCATCCGCGAAATTAGTCTCGGCAATAAATCTCGCGCCGGACTCCCCTATCCCTCGAATAAAAGCAAGATCGTCACTCTTCTCAAAAGAGTGTGAGTTCCTCTTGGACACCGGGTCCGAGGTCAACTTAATCCGAGCGTCTGGTATCAAATCTGACGTTCATCTAAAAACTGACAGCGTCATACACGTCCATGGCGTGACAGAAGGAGAAATTGCGACCCTCGGTTATATCAATGCGGAGCTAGCAGATTCCATTAAAGTCACGCTACACGTTCTGCCTGACAGTTTTCCAATTAATATAGATGGTATCTTAGGCTCCCCCTTCTTCAGAGAGGGAGCAGAGATATCATTTGCGAAGGAATGCGTAGAGTATAAAAACCTACGTATTCCCTTTTCGAATCCTCGGGAATATTCCATCGAAAGCCGTACCGCCGCCTGCATAGCCGTCAACGTAAAGGGCCCAAGCGAAGGGTATGTGCGAAAAGTAGATGTAAAACCCGATGTGTTCTTAGGTGATTGTTTAGTCACCAACCGTAACGGAAAGGCATACCTGCGATGCTTTAACGCATCGTCCGAAGTGGCGTCCTTCTCCCTGCCTACGTTGGAGGTGGAAGAGATCGAGGTTCCCTTTTCGAATATTCAAGCCGAAGTCAATTCGGACTTATTCAATGCTCGTGCGTGCCGCGCGCACGAGACGATCGTTAACGATCAACTCGCGTCTTCTATTAATTCCGGTAACCATTCCGACGATTCCGGTAGCCATCCCGATTTCTTAAATAATTCCGGTAACCATCCCGACGATTCCGGTAGCCATCCCGATTCTTTAAATAATTCCGGTAACCATTCCGACGATTCCGGTAGCCATCCCGATTCTTTAAATAATTCCGGTAACCATCCCGACGATTTATATTCAAAGTCCTGTGTGGAAAGAAACATCAACGCCTTCGCCTCAGATGAACTTTTAGAATGTTCATATGAGAACAATTTAGAAAACATTTCTATTCCTAAAGTTAAATCAAAAGGAGTTTATGTTTTGCCGCAAACTCCTATCTTCAAATCCTCGCCGGAACAACACCACTTCCAGCTTCAACGATCAGGTATCCGTGCGACCGAAAACAAAGTCCATGCGTCTGGCAAATACAATTCCGCGAGATTCGCGTCAGCAAGAAAAAGAAATAAAGCCGATACATTATACTCGCCCGAGACAACTAAGTCTGATTATAAGCTTTCGTTATGTATCTTGCGAAACGAATTCAATCTTCCTAGCGTTAACAGAGTCTCCAATATCGTTACGCCAACGATAAACTATCGCAGCGACCCAAGAGCGAAATTTAAAACCTCTGGTCAGCATCACCCCACTCCACAGCAGGAAGACGATATCCCTGCGACGCAACGAGATCTTCAAGGAGAAACCGTCACCCCTGAAGATCATCAGTCTCTCGACAACGCTATAACAGCAACCATGCAGCCGATACAAGCAGCTATCTTGCTCTCTATTGCCACGCAAGCCTCAACACTCATTGGATATGACTGTGGAGGTTCAACCTTGAATATTACCACGTATTCAACTATTGACACTCTCAACTGCGAGCCAGAAGACATCGCACCAGCTGAAAATTTAGAAAGAATTCAGCTCCTGCAGCTAGCTGAATTCTCGCAAGCTCGTGTCTTGCAATGCCATATCGGAATAGACAGAACCATATACTATTGTGGCATGCATTCACATAATTCGGTAGTATCCAATGGTCGACAAGACTATATATTACCGATCTCCAGCGAAACCTGTTCGAGCCTACACACGACGGGGACAATATTCATCACCCCAGCCGCCCAGATCACAGGTATTCAGCCGAACTCGACCTCCTCTCACGGCCTCACGTTAGCAGGAGTTATTCAGAACGATGGTAGCTGCGCTGGAACCACGTATAGTGATCCGTTTGGGACTTGGACCGATGTCGTGGTACAAGCTTTAGTCCGAATCACGATCCGCGACTACATCGCTCCAATCAGATTGTCAACCGGACAGATTCATCTACAAACTGGGCAAACCTGCCCCCTTCAAAAAGGAAGCTGCTTAGACGCACAAGATGGCCATACGTTCTGGGAAACCACGCCGACGGACTCGTGCAAATTCAATAATTATGATGTCTTGTACGAAGGGATAGCCACTAAACTATCCTCCAAGGTGAATCCTTCTCCAACCCTGTATACCGTAGCATCGCAGGACACGACTTTTGCACTCACGGAGACAGGCAGATCGTCAGTTTGCGGATATGTCATAATCCGAACGGAACACCCCAAGCTGTTCATTCTGGAAGTTGGAAGTTCAGGAAAATTCAAGGAGAAAACACACACCTTGGTCAACAATCTGGACATCTTCACGTATGTCAACAGCAAATTTGTCTACGTGGAGAAGCACCTCCGGAAACAATTTTCTCAACTCTACAAAGATGTAATCCGTCAGAAGTGTGAGCTAGAGCGTCAGATTCTCCAGAACGCCCTCACATTATTACATTCAGCACCCGAAGAAGTTGCCACTGCCATCATGAAGGATGTCGGATTTATCGCAGTTCCAGCAGGAGAGGTAGTGCACATAATAAAGTGCATACCAGTCACGGTCCAAGTGAGGAAAACCGAACGGTGTTATGATGAGCTACCCATCACGTATCGGAACACATCAAAATTCCTGAAGCCAAGGGACCACATCATTTCAAATACGGGGACAGAAAAGCCATGCAATGAGCTACTTCCCCCATATTACAGACTCCAGGGAACATGGTATCGCCTAACACCGTCATTGATGGAGGCCATCACTCCTTCGGAGCTTCACCCCCTCGCCAAGTCAACCTGGAAATACATAGATCCGAAGAACTTGGCAACGGGAGGCATTTATTCACAAGACGACCTGGACAAACTACAGGATCATATAATGTTTCCTGTAGAGAAGGTAGCAGTCATAAATTCAATCGCACAGGGTGCGACGGGAAGACAGTTTGCAGCAGGAAACATCAATATGTTCAACCTGCTCGATGAAAACTCCCTACAGCAGATAGCGGAGTCTACAGCACAGAAATTATGGTCCGGATTCACTACATTCGGATCAATAAGTGCTGGAATAATCGGAGTGTATGTAGCGATCCGCACGATCAAAACAATCATCAGTACGATCGTTAACGGCATCGCATTACACTCACTATACGGCTGGAGCCTGCATCTCGTTGTCGCCATCTGGAGTTCACTGACCCGGTTCTTTATATTCATGAAGCAGAGGGACAACAAGACTTCAGCGGCCATCGAGGACAAAGATAGTGATAGTGCCAGTGTCGGAGAATTCCGAACCCGTCCTCCCTTGACGAAACGAACGTTAAATTGCGATTCCCTTGACCCAGCGTTGCGAGACAGGGATGACATTTCAGTGCATCCTGTCTACCGCCACCCAGAGGCAGAGATTCCACTGCGTGAAATCTCTTCTCTAAGGGGGGAGGTGTGACGTCGGTCGCACCTCCGACGTTAGCTTTAAGACTACATGTAAAATTAGATACATAAGAGCGAGCGTTCCCCTTTAAAGATTCCAAAACTCCTAAAAATCCTTCATAACAATGAATCCTTAACACCACGTACATCTGATCGAAATCCATCAACATAACCTAAAATCCAAAATCTGTCAAAATCCTAAAATAGCCAAAAATGGCCCAAACTCGAAGATTGAAATATCATTGGACTCGTGAGCGAAAATCATGAAACTAACCTAAAAATTTGTAGGTTATGTTCTCAATTCGCGTTTGTTTAGACTTTACCAAAATTTCGATTTTTGGTAATTTTCAAAAGTACTTAGAATATTTTCAAACATATGATCGGTCGACAAATGATGTCAACTAATCATATGACATATAAAATTTACATCGAAACGCCTTGCAAGAGCAAGCGCTCGAAAATATTCTAAGTCCCAATTTATTTAAATAAATAAATAGGTACGCCAATGGTTACCACTTAATTTTCGAGTCCTGCACCACTGGGAACGAAAACTGCTGACTCTAGTGCGGCGGCCATCGCGCTGTTTACGACGAAGACCGGCACAAAGAGGACACGGTCCCCTTTTGCGAAGTCAGCATTTTTCGGACGAACGTTGTTCGTCGACGAACGTTCGATTTTCCACAGTCCTCTCCGGGGACCCGAGTGGGTCAGTCGAGTTTTCGTCAATCTTCCAAGTCCAGACTATTTAGACATAGTCTTTCCAAATCCAGATTGTTTAGACACAATCTTTCCAAATCCATACTGTTTAGACACAGTCCCTATTACCATTCAGTAATATCGTATTCTTATTCGTTTAATTCAAACATTACGTCGTTTATTCAATTAAACATTTTTATTGCGTTTCATATTTCGTACTTAGTACGTATTTCGATTTCGTTAATAATAAGCATCTTTACCTTTGTATTCTTTTACGTTTATAATATACTTTGTTTTACCAGAGTCAATCTAAATCCCAATTATTATTTCCTTGCTCCTAACTTCGTAGTTTGAAGTGACACGTTGTTAGTTAGAGATAGAGTTCTCACTGGAAAGTTCGCGAATAGTATTCCTTATTCAATTTCCTGTTTCAACGTGTTCGCGTACGTGCGTGATAGTGATAGACTTGCTCGCATAGCAAGCTCCGCAGCATCCACGTCCGTTTTCTCGAATCAAAATATCGTCAACCACGCGGACGATATTCGCGAGATAAATTCACGGGATCGCATAGCGTCCACGCCCGTTTTCGCTAATTAAAATATCGTCAATCACGCGGACGATATTCGTGAGTTAGATTCACGGTATCGTACAGCGTCCACGCCCGTTTCCTCAACGAGCGCATCCGTCTACAATACCGTAGCCGCCAGCTGTCAACCATTGGAGATCGTTCCTGTCAAATATTGACGTGACAGAATTTGGCGCAGTCGTCAATCCTTGGAGGTCGTTCCCAGCTATTTGGATCAACGCCTGTCAAGCAGAGCGGACCGAATTCAAGGCCATCAGCGCAACCGTAGCCGTTCATCCGTTGCGAATCCATTTCTCGTGTCAATCGACAAACAAGCGAAGCGTAAAAGTAAGTGGAACATATTATCGCGTATGTTTCAGGGTCGCGTGCATCTTTCATCTGTGTAAGACTGCATGCAGGTGTCGGCATCGGGTCCTAGTCTGTTGATAAAAAGACCAACACTTTTATTAAATGTCAGTCAGTGGAAGAGTAGAGTAGCCGGGCCGCGGTATTCTCTTCTCTTGCTCTTATAGCCCCGCCAGGACGTGACAGTTTCATGCGTGGTCTTATCCCAGCGCTTCGAGCCGAGGTCAGGCTCTGTGCGTCACTCGAATTACAGAAAATATTCGATGAAGCAGTATGTCACGTCCGTCACTGTGTTTTTGTTACAGGTACCAAGAGAGAGAAAAGGATGGCACTCAAGAACAGTGACAGACGGACGGTGGAGATATGAAGATTAATTGTGGAGTGGTCTTTCGTGCCGAGACAGCCGCGGGCTGTCATATGCACTAGGACAACCGATATTGCTATGGATGCAGTCAAGAAGAGAACGTCCGACGCGGTTACAAGAAGTGTCCCGACAAGAATCACGCGCGAGATGATGCAACGAAAACGGTGAGTTTACAGGATTCAGCAATTATACAAGACATTATACGACTCACCGCAATGCTGTATTAACGCCTAATAATATTGTTGCAGCAGGAACTGGCGGTACTGACAGTAGGTGTCGTACATCGGGTCTTCTATACAGATGTCCTCGAGGTGGGGAAGATCTGGCAGAGTTGCTGCTGCTCGGTTCGGGACGACATTAGTGGCCTTGGATGCTGGCCGCAAGACGACACGTTGGTGAGCTGGCAGAGGAACGTCACGGATGATTCGGCAACGGACCCTGGGAACGATGATCGTGTCTTGGCTGTCGTCGTCGGCTATGTCGATTACCTCAGGACGATCGACCGGATGCAGAACTGGCGTCGGAGCTCGCGAGAGGTCCGCGTGGTTGACCTCTTTAGGAGGGTTGCAAGGGCAACCGTATACAGAAACGTAATCGGACGCGTCACACGGAATGTGCTCGGTGGTTCCCAGAAGTTCTGTCCACTCGGTAGTGGCAATGATTTGATCGAGCACCGCTTTATTTCTTAACGCGCGTCTCAATTTAGCAAGTTGATACTTGCGTCCCGCTCGACGTGGGCGTCGCATAGGTAAGGAATAGTAATGATGGAATATTAATAATATAATGAAAATGAACTTCCACTTGTTATTAACCTTTTTGGTAGTTAACTCGCTTCACGTCTATAGTGGCGGCTCAGCGTTTCCACTGCGCACTTTAGACCAATTCTAGACGTGGCACGAGAACTTCTCTATGACTCGCTTCAAATTCCTTATTGGCGGCTCAGCGTTTCCACTGCGCACTTTAGACCAAGTCCGGATATGTCACGAGTTTAATATATTCGATGCAAGAACTGAATTGGAAGATGGTGTTGAACTAACACAAGAATAACAAGATCGAAGCACTGGTATAACAACGATATATTAAATAAGAACTGGTAAGTACACTGGTATACAATATGTAAGTAGTATTATAATAGGAGTAGTAATTGGATTAATGAATAATGGATATAGTAATATGTTGTAGGAATAATGTATGAGTTGAGTTGAGTTGAGTTAGAATTGGAATTGGAATTGGAATTAGGAGTGAAGGATCGACACACTTCACTTTCGCGGAGCTAGACTGAACACGTCTGCTCTTGAAGTCGGAAGAAGCCGGACTGGCATGTCCGTGCGAGTCGCTCGCTTGGAGCGGACCGTTCGAGTCGCTGGCTGAAGGCGGACTGATGCAAGCGTCCGCTCTGCCTTGCCTCCTTCGTTCGGAGTGGGGATAGCTGACGCTGCAGTCTCTTTGTTCTTCGGTCGTCGGAGTGGGAGAACCGCTGACGCAGCAGCGTCTTCGCTCCCGGGGACTGCACGTGCATTTCTGCTGACGGTGCAGTCTCGTGGCTGTCCTATTGCCCTCTACGAGCGTGGGACTGCTGATGCAGCAGTCCTTGGACTTCTCGACGTTTCTAGAAGCTTCTAGATGCTTCCAGAGTGATGCAATACTTTATTGCATTATGCGTCGTGGTGATGGGTTGAAACTGAGGTAAGGTGTTGATCAAGGAGAAGTTATGGTGATGGGTAGAGACGGAGATAAGGATTAGAACAATAGAATAATGAGATCTTAATACTATGCTCTTATGTCTAGGGGACGGTGTGTGGATCTTATGCAGATCAGACCTTGTATACATAGTGTGTGTACAAGGCCAACGTCGTACATCGGACGACGTAACACCTCCCAACGCGGAAAAGAAATTTCTTGCAAGGAAGAAATTTCTCGCTCAACACTCGATCTCACACTCATTCATGCGACGCATCGTCCGGGGGTACTCCGCGCAGGGAGCACAGTTCTCGGCGAGTATTTTCTATATTTGAACGAAACACTGGTCGCACTGAAATGTTGTCGGTGTCGGCACGTGGGGCTGGGGCTGGTTTTGTAATGTCCGACAAGTCGTATTCGCAATGTTCATTTTTCGACTGTTTTTTCTCGGGGTTTAGGGTGGGTGGGGAATCACTTTGTTCACTAACACCTTCACTTTTGTCTTTCTTGTAACTGACTGTATTTTTTTAATTGTTAGGTTCCGCTGTTCCGTCCTGGTCGGGATCCGCATTGTGGTCCCTGATGTCTGCAGCTATGTGTACCTTTGATGGCACCGTCCAGTCATCTTCGTCTGAAGTGGCGTCACTATCGCTGGTTTGGAGGTCTTCCGAGTCGGAGTCAGAGTCGAAGTCAGTGTCGGAGTCGGAATTGGATTCAGAGTCGAAACTGAATTCTTCGATAACTGGCCTACGGCTGTGAGGGAAATCCGTCCTGGATCGCATACGTGCTATTTGGTAAGCGCATGGAGCACAGTCCCAGACTGGCTTTTCATCACAGATGTTCTCTTTGCATTGTTCACATGTGTTGTACATGCCGTACATTCTAACGTGATCGAAGCGTTCCGTTCTTCCTATCTTAGCAGGGAGACTGCATGTGCAGCATAATTGTTTTCCCTCGGAGGTTATGTAGATTGTTCCCGTGAAACAGATTACTTGGAGGTAGTTCTGTAGATACCTCTTGGCTCTACGGTCTGATGTCCTATGGATCTTGCCTTGTTTGCACATCTTGTTAGGTTGTCCCGCTTGGATGCTGCTGTCGTGACGGTTCGTAGCGTACTGACGGTCTTTCGTCAAGTTGCTAGTGTCGTCATTACTTTGGTATTGCCTGTATCTCATCAGGGAGGTGGGGGCTACTGAGAACGGGCAGGGTTCTTTCCTTATCTTCTTCCAGATGAGTGTCACGTTTCGCTGACGCGGGGTTTGCGTTGGATTATTCGGCGCTCGCTTGAGTTTGTTTGCATGTACAATCTTAAAATGGTTCCCTACTTTAATTTTTACATTGTTTGAGTCTAGGATGTCGCAAATTTCGTGAGGACCCGTATATTGCGCATCGAATTTGCCCTTGCAGGGTTCTTTGAGTAGGAATACTTGTTCTCCCACCTTGAATTCTACCGGGTTAATTCTTCTATCGTAGTATGATTTGGATTTTCTTTTCGCGGAGACTAAGTTTCCGCGCGCGCGAATCTGGGTTTCGGTTATCTTTCTTTGCAATTGGGAGAGGTAGTGGGTATAGGAGTCGTTTTCGCATTCGTAGGAGTAGGAATCGGCGGATGGGACTCGCGCCAAAGAGCCGAATACTAACTCGTGCGGCGTGAAATCTGTGCCCTCGTGGACACTTGTATTGTAACTAAACATTGCTAAATCGACCCATTTGTCCCAGTTGTTTTTGTGGACGTATTGCTTCAGGTATTCTGCTAAGACGTGGTGGGATCTTTCGATTGACCCGTTGCTTTGAGGGTGGAAGGCTGTTGTTTGCAGCCGAGTTATTCTGAATCGTTTTGCGATGGCCTTCATCAGGGAACTTGTGAAATTCGCTCCTTGATCCGTTAGGATGGCTTTAGGTGTTCCGAAACGGCAGATAAAATTGTTTATAAATGCGTCCGCAGTGCTGATGGCATCGGCGGATTTAAGAGGGATTGCAGTTGAGTGTTTCGTTAATAAATCCTGTATGGTTAAGATGTATGTGTTTCCGTCGTTGGTTGTTGGAAGGGGCCCTACAATGTCCATGGACACCTTATTGAACGCTCTACCGGGTGTATCCGTTATTCTCATCGGCAGGCGCGTTTTTACCCTGGTCAGTTTATTACGTTGGCAACTGAGGCAGTTATTAACGTAGTTCGTTATCTGGATCTTCATACCGCTCCACCAATATCTTTCGCGGATTCTCTTCAGGGTTTTTGTAATTCCTTTGTGCCCTGCGTACGCGGAGACGTGATTTTCTGCGATAATATCATTCCATCTATCTTCGGCCGGTATCTGGATTTCGTTTGCGCAGAAGAATATGTGTACGGGGGTGTCTTCGAATGTTGCGATGAGGAGGTTCGAGACGTACTCCATGGAATTGTCATCTATATAGGTTTTAGAGATTGAAAATGTTCGCAGTCTGAGTTCGTTGGCTACATCAAGTAATGTCCGGAAACATTCTTTTAGGTCGTCAGTTGAAACCTCGTGAGTCAGGGATGGTTTGATGGGTATCTGTATCAGCTTGTTGCTACCGAAATTACTTATCTTTGCTTTGAATAAGGTCAGATCTCGACCGTCGGACAGTTTCCTTTGTCTATGGAGGTCTACGGCTCCTGGGTCTATAGGTTGACCATCCAGGGTTGTGAAACATACTAAATTATCTTTCCTCATAATTAGTCGGTCGCGGAGGTACGTTATTCTCCCTTGTCGTCTTGGCTCCTCATCTTCTTCCTCGTCCTCGGAGGGTAAGGTTTCTTCTTCTTCATCGAGCCAGTTTGGTCCCGTTGGTTGGGGAATTAGGCTGGGGACGGCGGTTAAAATGTCCTCTAGTCCTGTTATGGGTGACTCCTCTTGACTGGAGGCGGGTACTAGGGGTGGTGATACCAAAAGGCTGTCGTCATCTGAACTCGCCCTAGGGCGTGGTGGCGTTTTCGATGGTGGTTCAGATGTTGAGTTTGACGATGATTTCCTCTTCCTCGGGGGAATTGACTGAGGCGGTGGCATAAGATGCGAGTCGGCCCATCTCCTTCGGCGGTTATCGAAGAGAGGGGTTCCTGGATTTGATAACGGTGCTCTTGGCGGCGATGTGCCTCCAGGGGTGCTCCATGAGAGGGGCAACGTAACTGGGTTTCGGGAGAGGGCATCAGCGTTAGAATTCGCTTTTCCAGGTTTGTAGACGACTTTATATTCAAACTCGGCCAGTTTTAGGCGCCATCTGAGGAGGCGCGACGTAGGGTCTTTTACTGACGTCATCCAGACCAGCGGTTTATGGTCCGTGATTAGTGTAAATTTTCGGCCGTAAATATATGGTCTAAAATACTGTACTGCGAATATTATTGCTAAGCACTCCTTCTCTATTGTAGAATAGTTCACTTCAGCGCCCTGCAGGATCCTTGAGGCATAGGCAACGGGACGATCCTTGCCTACTTCGCCTTGGCTTAGTACGGCGCCGATGGCATATCCAGATGCATCGCAGGTGACGTTAAATGGCTTTGTTACGTCGTCCGATGTACGACGTTGGCCTTGTACACACACCATGTATACAAGGTCTGATCTACATAAGATCCATACACCGTCCCCTAGACATAAGAGCATAGTATTAAGATTTCATTATTCTATTGTTCTAATCCTTATCTCCGTCTCTACCCATCACCATAACTTCACCTTGATCAACACCTTACCTCAGTTTCAACCCATCACCACGACACATAATGCAATAAAGTATTGCATCACTCTGGAAGCATCTAGAAGCTTCTAGAAACGTCGAGAAGTCCAAAGACTGCTGCATCAGCAGTCCCACGCTCGTAGAGGGCAATAGGACAGCCACGAGACTGCAGCGTCAGCAGAAATGCACGTGCAGTCCCCGGGAGCAAAGACGCTGCTGCGTCAGCGGTTCTCCCACTCCGACGACTGAAGAACAAAGAGACTGCAGCGTCAGCTATCCCCACTCCGACCGAAGGAGGCAAGGCAGAGCGGACGCTTGCATCAGTCCGCCTTCAGACAGCGACTCGAACGGTCCGCTCCAAGCGAGCGACTCGCACGGACGTGCCAGTCCGGCTTCTTCCGACTTCAAGAGCAGACGTGTTCAGTCTAGCTCCGCGAAAGTGAAGTGTGTCGATCCTTCACTCCTAATTCCAATTCCAATTCCAACTCTAACTCAACTCAACTCAAGTCCTAATTCTCATACGTTATTCCTATAACATATTACAATATCCATTATTCATTAATCCAATTACTACTCCTATTATAATACTACTTACATATTGTATACCAGTGTACTTACCAGTTCTTATTTAATATATCGTTGTTATACCAGTGCTTCGATCTTGTTATTCTTGTGTTAGTTCAACACCATCTTCCAATTCAGTTCTTGCATCGAATATATTAAACTCGTGACATATCCGGACTTGGTCTAAAGTGCGCAGTGGAAACGCTGAGCCGCCAATAAGGAATTTGAAGCGAGTCATAGAGAAGTTCTCGTGCCACGTCTAGAATTGGTCTAAAGAGCGCAGTGGAAACGCTGAGCCGCCACTATAGACGTGAAGCGAGTTAACTACCAAAAAGGTTAATAACAAGTGGAAGTTCATTTTCATTATATTATTAATATTCCATCATTACTATTCCTTACCCATGCGACGCCCACGTCGAGCGGGACGCAAGTATCAACTTGCTAAATTGAGACGCGCGTTGAGAAATAAAGCGGTGCTCGATCAAATCATTGCCACTACCGAGTGGACCGAACTTCTGGGAACCACCGAGCACATTCCGTGTGACGCGTCCGATTACGTTTCTGTATACGGTTGCCCTTGCAACCCTCCTAAAGAGGTCAACCACGCGGACCTCTCGCGAGCTCCGACGCCAGTTCTACATCCGGTCGATTGTCCAGAGGTGATCGACATAGCCGACGACGACGACAGCCGAGACACGATCATCGTTCCCAGGGTCCGTTGCCGAATCATCCGTGACGTTCCTCTGCCAGCTCATCAGCGTGTCGTCTTGCGGCCAGCATCCAAGGCCACTAACGTCGTCCCGAACCGAGCAGCAGCAACTCTGCCAGATCTTCCCCACCTCGAGGACATCTGTATAGAAGATCCGATGTACGACACCTACTGTCAGTACCGCCAGTTCCTGCTGCAACAATATTATTAGGCGTTAATACAACATTGCGGTGAGTCGTATAATATCTTGTATAATTGTTGAATCCTGTAAACTCACCGTTCTCGTTGCATCCTCTCGTGCGCGTTTCTTGTCGGGACACTTCTTGTAACCGCGTCGGACGTTCTCTTCTTGACTGCATCCATAGCAATATCGGTTGTCCTAGTGCATATGACAGCCCGCGGCTGTCTCGGCACGAAAGACCACTCCTCATTTTAATCTTCATATCTCAACCGTCCGTCTGTCACTGTTCTCTTTTCTCTCTCCTGGTACCTGTAACAAAAACACAGTGACGGACGTGACAAATTTGGCGCAGTCGGTAGGACCTCGAAGTGGTCGCCGATATTTGCATTAATAAGCCCCGACGCGTGTCAGTACGAAATTCACATTTTAAATCTCATTTATATCCTCCAAAATGTCTCGCCCAATCACGCGATCTCAAAGGGATCTCCAAGCAGATCCTAACGCAGACCTTCCCCCAATTACCGAGGAAGAGTTACTCCTATACGCACAAGACCTCGCCCGTAGAGAGCAATATCTCAAAGAGGAAACTGATTTTATTGCCAAATTGCGTCTCAAATATGAAGAAGACGCACAAAACCAAAAGAATATGCTCGACGAAATACGAAAAGAGCTTCATAACATCCAAATCACGAGTCAAACCCTACGTCAACAAACGCCTACACCAGGCCCTAGTAACGTCTCTAATATGCGGGAACCTTCACCGCCAGAGCCACGCGAAATCCCACAGTATGAACCTACTGGTAATTTCGCTCTAAAACAAGCTGCCGAGCTTGTCCCTAGATTCGACGGAACTTCGTCTTCCGTCCTACAATTCATACGCGCATGCAAACGCGCGCGTGACACCGTACCGGCCACTGCAGAGCGTGCCCTCACGAAATTGCTCTGCAATAAACTCCACGATCGTGCTTATGCCGCCATAGAAGGCCAGCACATATTCACAATTTCTGCACTATGCGAGAAATTACGAACAGTACTGGGCCCATACAAATTCGTTGACCAGTACCGTGGCGATCTCGCGAGTGTACTCCAAGCTCCAAACGAGCACATCCTAGACTTCATCAATCGCGTCAAAGACCTTCGAACCGCGATTCAAGATGCCACAGATATTGGCCTTGATTACGAAGAATTAGATCGCTTCGTAGTAGATTGTTTTCTACGAGGTCTCCTTCCCCAGCTGCGTGCCGAAGTGCTTCATTGCCCTTCGCGAAATCCTGCCACTGTTTTCGAAGCAGCCATCTCTGCTTACAGGCAGTATGAGTCAGACCAGACTCGTCGACGAGAACTGATCCGCGAAGAAAAACGAGTCAGCTTCTCTGATAACCGGCCGTATCGCCCGCGTTCCACGTACGAGTCCCCTCGTGACATTCCAGAGCGAACTCAAGAACGCCGCGATAACAGACCGGACTCGTCTCAGCAGTCCTCAAGAAACTCAAACCGGGACTCTTATCGCTCCCCGACGCCGCAACGGCGATGGGAAAATAATCCTCGCGACCAAAACACGTACCGCGATGGTCGCACAGATCGCCCCTCAAGCTCTAACAAATTTTGCAACTACTGCAAAGTCCCCGGGCACGATATTCACGAGTGCCGTAAGCGCACTTTCAATAATAATAGGAGGTCGGGAAACGAGTCCGGCCTCCCGACCGAAGCCAACCCCAGGCGGGAGGCCGCATCATCAACTCAAACTACAGCCCGCACCCAAACAGCTATCCGGACGAACGACCAGTCCGACGATTCGTCTCAGCAGTAAATCTTGCTGCAGACTCACCAATCCCGCGCGTAAAAATCTCCGCCCCTCAATTACAAAAGAAGTGTGAATTTTTGCTAGACACGGGTTCGGAGATCAATTTAATTCGTGCGTCAAGTCTAGAACCAAATCTACCTATAGATTATACGAACATTATAGAAGTCCAAGGAATAACCGAGGGATCCATTCCAACTCTCGGTCAAATTAAAATACACTTACAGGGTCAAAACCCTATCGAATTTCATGTCTTGGAAGAAAACTTCCCAATTAACATCGACGGAATCCTCGGTTCTCCCTTCTTCAGAACAGGAGCCGAGATCTCCTTTGCGAATCAATCCATAACGATAGGAAACATTCGGGTTCCCTTCTCGAACCCTTGCGCGCCCACGGCTGAGCCTCGCGATAAATTGGCAGCAGAGGTTATTTCAATGCCTTCGTCTATGACCAACGATCTCGTTAAAACTCCAGCCGCCAAGCGTGAGGAACATTCGGCAAGGAACGTTCGAGTGTCTTCCTCAAATCCTCGTGCACCCGCGGTCAGACCTTGCAGAGCTCCGGTGACGGAGGTTATTTCAATGCCTCCTCGGGATTCGATCGAGTGCTCCCTAGAGAAAAACGCCGTGAAAAGCCGGCCGGAATCGAAGGAGACTCGAGAGATATCGGAGTACACTGCGAGAAGTCGGATCGTGGAGCGTGAGGATCGAGTCCGAACAAAGACTCCTCCGAACTCCGAAGAATTCGTCCTCGAACCTCGTACCGTTGCGTGCATAGCGGTCGACGTTGAAGGACCTAAACAGGGATATATCCGCCGTGTTAACGTAGCGCCGGATGTATTCCTGGGTGACTGCGTCGTCACCAATCGTAAAGGCAAAGCGAGCCTCCGGTGTTTTAACACCTCGTCGGAAAGAGTTTCATTTCGATTGCCCCCATTGGAGATGGAAGAAATCGAGTCGTACTCTTCCGACCTTTCTAATCCCGGGAACCATCCCGACGTATTCGGTAACCATCCCGACCTTTCTACTTCCGGGTATCGTCCCGACGCATTCGGTAACCATCCCGACCTTTCTAATTCCGGGTATCATCCCGACGCATTCGGTAACCATCCCGACCTTTCTACTTCCGGGTATCGTCCCGACGCATTCGGTAACCATCCCGACCTTTCTAATTCCGGGTATCATCCCGACGCATTCGGTAACCATCCCGACCTTTCTAATTCCGGGTATCATCCCGACGCATTCGGTAACCATCCCGACCTTTCTAATTCCGGGAACCATCCCGACGTATTCGGTAACCATCCCGACCATTCTACTTCCGGGTACCATCCCGACGTATTCGGTAACCATCCCGACCTTTCTAATTCCGGGAACCATCCCGACGCATTCGGTAACCATCCCGACCTTACTAACTCCGGTAACCAGCCCGATTCTCATACTAACTCCGGTAACCAGCCCGATCATTATACTAACTCCGGTAACCAGCCCGATTCTCATACTAACTCCGGTAACCAGCCCGATTCTCATACTAACTCCGGTAACCAGCCCGATCATTATACTAACTCCGGTAACCAGCCCGATAAAACCAAGGTCAGAATGACCTATTCCATCGCAAATTCCCACGAAGCTCGCGTGAAAGAGCTATTAGAAACTATCCCCATGGATCATCTCAGCGGTGACGAAATGGATCATGTTAAATCTTTGTTAGAAAAGCACAATGATCTTTTCCATCTCCAAGGGGATCGTTTGGGAAAAACAAACGCGGTGACTCACAAAATCATTACGACGGATGATATTCCAATCCATGTTAAACAGTATCGCTACCCACCAATCCACAAGGACGAAATCAACAAGCAAATGTCCGAACTCTTACGGAATGACATAGTCGTTCCATCTAACTCACCTTATAATTCCCCCTTGTGGATTGTTCCTAAGAAAGCGGACGCCGAGGGTAACAAAAAATGGCGCATGGTAATCGATTACCGCGCATTAAACGAGAAGTCGGTGGCCGACGCGTACCCGCTGCCTAGCATTAACGAAATCCTAGATCAGTTAGGCAGCGCCGCATACTTCAGTGTGTTTGACTTAGCCAGCGGATTCCATCAGATAGGAATGGAGAAGGAGGATGCCGCGAAGACCGCCTTCTCCACGCCTTTCGGCCACTACGAATTCAACAGAATGCCATTCGGTCTCCGTAATGCTCCGGCTACCTTCCAAAGATTAATGGACACAGTCCTCTGCGGCCTACAAGGCAACGAACTCTTCGTGTACCTCGATGATATCGTGATCTACGCGCGTTCACTAGAAGAACATTATGCCAAATTCAATAAACTAGCCCGCCGACTGCGCGGAGCCAACCTCAAATTACAGCCCTCGAAATGCGGCTTCCTTCATAAGGAAGTGGCATACCTGGGACATCAGATTAGTCAAGACGGCGTCAGACCATGTCCAAAGAAAATTAATGCCGTACAAAATTTCCCACGACCTAAGAACGCGAAAAACGTGCGCGAATTTCTAGGCCTTGCAGGGTACTACCGCAAATTTATTAATGACTTCGCTAAAATCTCCAAACCCCTAACCCAACTCCTCGCCAAAGAGCACAATTTCGAATGGGGTCCAAAACAAGAAAAGGCCTTCGAAGACCTACGACAAGCTCTGTGTGACGAACCGGTCCTTCAATACCCGGATTTCGATAAGCCGTTTAACGTCACCTGCGATGCATCTGGATATGCCATCGGCGCCGTACTAAGCCAAGGCGAAGTAGGCAAGGATCGTCCCGTTGCCTATGCCTCAAGGATCCTGCAGGGCGCTGAAGTGAACTATTCTACAATAGAGAAGGAGTGCTTAGCAATAATATTCGCGGTACAGTATTTTAGACCATATATTTACGGCCGAAAATTTACACTAATCACAGACCATAAACCGCTGGTCTGGATGACGTCAGTAAAAGACCCTACGTCGCGCCTCCTCAGATGGCGCCTAAAACTGGCCGAGTTTGAATATAAAGTCGTCTACAAACCTGGAAAAGCGAATTCTAACGCTGATGCCCTCTCCCGAAACCCAGTTACGTTGCCCCTCTCATGGAGCACCCCTGGAGGCACATCGCCGCCAAGAGCACCGTTATCAAATCCAGGAACCCCTCTCTTCGATAACCGCCGAAGGAGATGGGCCGACTCGCATCTTATGCCACCGCCTCAGTCAATTCCCCCGAGGAAGAGGAAATCATCGTCAAACTCAACATCTGAACCACCATCGAAAACGCCACCACGCCCTAGGGCGAGTTCAGATGACGACAGCCTTTTGGTATCACCACCCCTAGTACCCGCCTCCAGTCAAGAGGAGTCACCCATAACAGGACTAGAGGACATTTTAACCGCCGTCCCCAGCCTAATTCCCCAACCAACGGGACCAAACTGGCTCGATGAAGAAGAAGAAACCTTACCCTCCGAGGACGAGGAAGAAGATGAGGAGCCAAGACGACAAGGGAGAATAACGTACCTCCGCGACCGACTAATTATGAGGAAAGATAATTTAGTATGTTTCACAACCCTGGATGGTCAACCTATAGACCCAGGAGCCGTAGACCTCCATAGACAAAGGAAACTGTCCGACGGTCGAGATCTGACCTTATTCAAAGCAAAGATAAGTAATTTCGGTAGCAACAAGCTGATACAGATACCCATCAAACCATCCCTGACTCACGAGGTTTCAACTGACGACCTAAAAGAATGTTTCCGGACATTACTTGATGTAGCCAACGAACTCAGACTGCGAACATTTTCAATCTCTAAAACCTATATAGATGACAATTCCATGGAGTACGTCTCGAACCTCCTCATCGCAACATTCGAAGACACCCCCGTACACATATTCTTCTGCGCAAACGAAATCCAGATACCGGCCGAAGATAGATGGAATGATATTATCGCAGAAAATCACGTCTCCGCGTACGCAGGGCACAAAGGAATTACAAAAACCCTGAAGAGAATCCGCGAAAGATATTGGTGGAGCGGTATGAAGATCCAGATAACGAACTACGTTAATAACTGCCTCAGTTGCCAACGTAATAAACTGACCAGGGTAAAAACGCGCCTGCCGATGAGAATAACGGATACACCCGGTAGAGCGTTCAATAAGGTGTCCATGGACATTGTAGGGCCCCTTCCAACAACCAACGACGGAAACACATACATCTTAACCATACAGGATTTATTAACGAAACACTCAACTGCAATCCCTCTTAAATCCGCCGATGCCATCAGCACTGCGGACGCATTTATAAACAATTTTATCTGCCGTTTCGGAACACCTAAAGCCATCCTAACGGATCAAGGAGCGAATTTCACAAGTTCCCTGATGAAGGCCATCGCAAAACGATTCAGAATAACTCGGCTGCAAACAACAGCCTTCCACCCTCAAAGCAACGGGTCAATCGAAAGATCCCACCACGTCTTAGCAGAATACCTGAAGCAATACGTCCACAAAAACAACTGGGACAAATGGGTCGATTTAGCAATGTTTAGTTACAATACAAGTGTCCACGAGGGCACAGATTTCACGCCGCACGAGTTAGTATTCGGCTCTTTGGCGCGAGTCCCATCCGCCGATTCCTACTCCTACGAATGCGAAAACGACTCCTATACCCACTACCTCTCCCAATTGCAAAGAAAGATAACCGAAACCCAGATTCGCGCGCGCGGAAACTTAGTCTCCGCGAAAAGAAAATCCAAATCATACTACGATAGAAGAATTAACCCGGTAGAATTCAAGGTGGGAGAACAAGTATTCCTACTCAAAGAACCCTGCAAGGGCAAATTCGATGCGCAATATACGGGTCCTCACGAAATTTGCGACATCCTAGACTCAAACAATGTAAAAATTAAAGTAGGGAACCATTTTAAGATTGTACATGCAAACAAACTCAAGCGAGCGCCGAATAATCCAACGCAAACCCCGCGTCAGCGAAACGTGACACTCATCTGGACGCAGATCAGAAAAGACAAAAGTGCAAGTGAAAGTGTTAGTGAACAAAGTGATTCCCCACCCACCCTAAACCCCGAGAAAAGACAGTCGAAAAATGAACATTGCGAATACGACTTGTCGGACATTACAAAACCAGCCCCAGCCCCACGTGCCGACACCGACAACATTTCAGTGCGACCAGTGTTTCGTACAAATATAGGAAATACTCGCCGAGAACTGTGCTCCCTGCGCGGAGTACCTCCGGACGATGCGTCGCATGAATGAGTGTGTGATCGAGTGTTGAGCGAGAAATTTCTTCCTTGTCAGAAATTTCTTTTCCGCGTTGGGAGGTGTTACGTCGTCCGATGTACGACGTTGGCCTTGTACACACACTATGTATACAAGGTCTGATCTGCATAAGATCCATACACCGTCCCCTAGACATAAGAGCATAGTATTAAGATTTCATTATTCTATTGTTCTAATCCTTATCTCCGTCTCTACCCATCACCATAACTTCTCCTTGATCAACACCTTACCTCAGTTTCAACCCATCACCACGACACATAATGCAATAAAGTATTGCATCACTCTGGAAGCATCTAGAAGCTTCTAGAAACGTCGAGAAGTCCAAAGACTGCTGCATCAGCAGTCCCACGCTCGTAGAGGGCAATAGGACAGCCACGAGACTGCACCGTCAGCATAAATGCACGTGCAGTCCCCGGGAGCGAAGACGCTGCTGCGTCAGCGGTTCTCCCACTCCGACGACTGAAGAACAAAGAGACTGCAGCGTCAGCTATCCCCACTCCGACCGAAGGAGGCAAGGCAGAGCGGACGCTTGCATCAGTCCGCCTTCAGACAGCGACTCGAACGGTCCGCTCCAAGCGAGCGACTCGCACGGACGTGCCAGTCCGGCTTCTTCCGACTTCAAGAGCAGACGTGTTCAGTCTAGCTCCGCGATAGTGAAGTGTGTCGATCCTTCACTCCTAATTCCAATTCCAATTCCAACTCTAACTCAACTCAACTCAAGTCCTAATTCTCATACATTATTCCTATAACATATTACAATATCCATTATTCATTAATCCAATTACTACTCCTATTATAATACTACTTACATATTGTATACCAGTGTACTTACCAGTTCTTATTTAATATATCGTTGTTATACCAGTGCTTCGATCTTGTTATTCTTGTGTTAGTTCAACACCATCTTCCAATTCAGTTCTTGCATAGAATATATTAAACTCGTGACATATCCGGACTTGGTCTAAAGTGCGCAGTGGAAACGCTGAGCCGCCAATAAGGAATTTGAAGCGAGTCACAGAGAAGTTCTCGTGCCACGTCTAGAATTGGTCTAAAGAGCGCAGTGGAAACGCTGAGCCGCCACTATAGACGTGAAGCGAGTTAACTACCTAAAAGGTTAATAACAAATGGAGTTTCATTTTCATTATATTATTAATATTCCATCATTACTATTCCTTACCCATGCGACGCCCACGTCGAGCGGGACGCAAGTATCAACTTGCTAAATTGAGACGCGCGTTGAGAAATAAAGCGGTGCTCGATCAAATCATTGCCACTACCGAGTGGACCGAACTTCTGGGAACCACCGAGCACATTCCGTGTGACGCGTCCGATTACGTTTCTGTATACGGTTGCCCTTGCAACCCTCCTAAAGAGGTCAACCACGCGGACCTCTCGCGAGCTCCGACGCCAGTTCTACATCCGGTCGATTGTCCAGAGGTGATCGACATAGCCGACGACGACGACAGCCGAGACACGATCATCGTTCCCAGGGTCCGTTGCCGAATCATCCGTGACGTTCCTCTGCCAGCTCATCAACGTGTCGTCTTGCGGCCAGCATCCAAGGCCACTAACGTCGTCCCGAACCGAGCAGCAGCAACTCTGCCAGATCTTCCCCACCTCGAGGACATCTGTATAGAAGATCCGATGTACGACACCTACTGTCAGTACCGCCAGTTCCTGCTGCAACAATATTATTAGGCGTTAATACAGCATTGCGGTGAGTCGTATAATGTCTTGTATAATTGCTGAATCCTGTAAACTCACCGTTTTCGTTGCATCACCTCGCGCGTGATTCTTGTCGGACACTTCTTGTAACCGCGTCGGACGTTCTCTTCTTGACTGCATCCATAGCAATATCGGTTGTCCTAGTGCATATGACAGCCCGCGGCTGTCTCGGCACGAAAGACCACTCCTCAATTACTTGTCATATATCCACCGTCCGTCTGTCACTGTTCTTGAGTGCCATCCTTTTCTCTCTCTTGGTACCTGTAACAAAAACACAGTGACGGACGTGACAAGTACACTGGTATACAATATGTAAGTAATATTATAATAGGAGTAGTAATTGGATTAATGAATAATGGATATTGTAATGTGTTATAGGAATAACGTATGAGAATTAGGACTTGAGTTGAGTTGAGTTAGAGTTGGAATTGGAATTGGAATTAGGAGTGAAGGATCGACACACTTCACTTTCGCGGAGCTAGACTGAACACGTCTGCTCTTGAAGTCGGAAGAAGCCGGACTGGCACGTCCGTGCGAGTCGCTCGCTTGGAGCGGACCGTTCGAGTCGCTGGCTGAAGGCGGACTGCTCGAGTCGCGAGATGGAGGCGGACTGATGCAAGCGCCTGCTCTGCCTTGCCTCCTTCGTTCGGAGTGGGGATAGCTGACGCTGCAGTCTCTTTGTTCTTCAGTCGTCGGAGTGGGAGAACCGCTGACGCAGCAGCGTCTTCGCTCCCGGGGACTGCACGTGCATTTCTGCTGACGCTGCAGTCTCGTGGCTGTCCTATTGCCCTCTACGAGCGTGGGACTGCTGATGCAGCAGTCTTTGGACTTCTCGACGTTTCTAGAAGCTTCTAGATGCTTCCAGAGTGATGCAATACTTTATTGCATTATGTGTCGTGGTGATGGGTTGAAACTGAGGTAAGGTGTTGATCAAGGTGAAGTTATGGTGATGGGTAGAGGCGGAGATAAGGATTAGAACAATAGAATAATGAAATCTTAATACTATGTTCTTATGTCTAGGGGACGGTGTATGGATCTTATGCAGATCAGACCTTGAATACATGGTGTATGTACAAGGCCAACGTCGTACATCGGACGACGTAACAGTATTTCCAGGTTGGCTTGGCGAGGGGGTGAAGCTCCGAAGGAGTGATGGCCTCCATCAATGACGGTGTTAGGCGATACCATGTTCCGTGCAGTCTATAATATGGGGGAAGTAGCTCTGTCACGTCCGTCACTGTGTTTTTGTTACAGGTACCAAGAGAGAGAAAAGGATGGCACTCAAGAACAGTGACAGACGGACGGTGGATATATGAAAAGTAATTGAAGAGTGGTCTTTCGTGCCGAGACAGCCGCGGGCTGTCATATGCACTAGGACAACCGATATTGCTATGGATGCAGTCAAGAAGAGAACGTCCGACGCGGTTACAAGAAGTGTCCCGACAAGAATCACGCGCGAGATGATGCAACGAAAACGGTGAGTTTACAGGATTCAGCAATTATACAAGACATTATACGACTCACCGCAATGCTGTATTAACGCCTAATAATATTGTTGCAGCAGGAACTGGCGGTACTGACAGTAGGTGTCGTACATCGGGTCTTCTATACAGATGTCCTCGAGGTGGGGAAGATCTGGCAGAGTTGCTGCTGCTCGGTTCGGGACGACATTAGTGGCCTTGGATGCTGGCCGCAAGACGACACGTTGATGAGTTGGCAGAGGGACGTCACTGATGATTCGGCAACGGACCCTGGGAACGACGATCGTGTCTCGGCTGTCGTCGTCGTCGGCTATGTCGATCACCTCCGGATGATCGATCGGATGCAGAACTGGCGTCGGAGCTCGCGAGAGGTCCGCGTGATTGACCTCTTTAGGAGGGTTGCAAGGGCAACCGTATACAGAAACGTAATCGGACGCGTCACACGGAATGTGCTCGGTGGTTCCCAGAAGTTCGGTCCACTCGGTAGTGGCAATGATTTGATCGAGCACCGCTTTATTTCTCAACGCGCGTCTCAATTTAGCAAGTTGATACTTGCGTCCCGCTCGACGTGGGCGTCGCATGGGTAAGGAATAGTAATGATGGAATATTAATAATATAATGAAAATGAACTTCCACTTGTTATTAACCTTTTTGGTAGTTAACTCGCTTCACGTCTATAGTGGCGGCTCAGCGTTTCCACTGCGCACTTTAGACCAATTCTAGACGTGGCACGAGAACTTCTCTATGACTCGCTTCAAATTCCTTATTGGCGGCTCAGCGTTTCCACTGCGCACTTTAGACCAAGTCCGGATATGTCACGAGTTTAATGTATTCGATGCAAGAACTGAATTGGAAGATGGTGTTGAACTAACACAAGAATAACAAGATCGAAGCACTGGTATAACAACGATATATTAAATAAGAACTGGTAAGTACACTGGTATACAATATGTAAGTAGTATTATAATAGGAGTAGTAATTGGATTAATGAATAATGGATATTGTAATATGTTGTAGGAATAATGTATGAGTTGAGTTGAGTTGAGTTAGAATTGGAATTGGAATTGGAATTAGGAGTGAAGGATCGACACACTTCACTTTCGCGGAGCTAGACTGAACACGTCTGCTCTTGAAGCCGGACTGGCGGCTGAGGCCAGGTAGGCACGTCTGTGCGAGTCGCTGGCTGAAGGCGGACTGCTCGAGTCGCGAGATGGAGGCGGACTGATGCAAGCGCCTGCTCTGCCTTGCCTCCTTCGTTCGGAGTGGGGATAGCTGACGCTGCAGTCTCTTTGTTCTTCAGTCGTCGGAGTGGGAGAACCGCTGACGCAGCAGCGTCTTCGCTCCCGGGGACTGCACGTGCATTTCTGCTGACGCTGCAGTCTCGTGGCTGTCCTATTGCCCTCTACGAGCGTGGGACTGCTGATGCAGCAGTCTTTGGACTTCTCGACGTTTCTAGAAGCTTCTAGATGCTTCCAGAGTGATGCAATACTTTATTGCATTATGTGTCGTGGTGATGGGTTGAAACTGAGGTAAGGTGTTGATCAAGGTGAAGTTATGGTGATGGGTAGAGACGGAGATAAGGATTAGAACAATAGAATAATGAGATCTTAATACTATGCTCTTATGTCTAGGGGACGGTGTATGGATCTTATGCAGATCAGACCTTGTATACATAGTGTGTGTACAAGGCCAACGTCGTACATCGGACGACGTAACTGCTCATTGCATGGCTTTTCTGTCCCCGTATTTGAAATGATGTGGTCCCTTGGCTTCAGGAATTTTGATGTGTTCCGATACGTGATGGGTAGCTCATCATAACACCGTTCGGTTTTCCTCACTTGGACCGTGACTGGTATGCACTTTATTATGTGCACTACCTCTCCTGCTGGAACTGCGATAAATCCGACATCCTTCATGATGGCAGTGGCAACTTCTTCGGGTGCTGAATGTAATAATGTGAGGGCGTTCTGGAGAATCTGACGCTCTAGCTCACACTTCTGACGGATTACATCTTTGTAGAGTTGAGAAAATTGTTTCCGGAGGTGCTTCTCCACGTAGACAAATTTGCTGTTGACATACGTGAAGATGTCCAGATTGTTGACCAAGGTGTGTGTTTTCTCCTTGAATTTTCCTGAACTTCCAACTTCCAGAATGAACAGCTTGGGGTGTTCCGTTCGGATTATGACATATCCGCAAACTGACGATCTGCCTGTCTCCGTGAGTGCAAAAGTCGTGTCCTGCGATGCTACGGTATACAGGGTTGGAGAAGGATTCACCTTGGAGGATAGTTTAGTGGCTATCCCTTCGTACAAGACATCATAATTATTGAATTTGCACGAGTCCGTCGGCGTGGTTTCCCAGAACGTATGGCCATCTTGTGCGTCTAAGCAGCTTCCTTTTTGAAGGGGGCAGGTTTGCCCAGTTTGTAGATGAATCTGTCCGGTTGACAATCTGATTGGAGCGATGTAGTCGCGGATCGTGATTCGGACTAAAGCTTGTACCACGACATCGGTCCAAGTCCCAAACGGATCACTATACGTGGTTCCAGCGCAGCTACCATCGTTCTGAATAACTCCTGCTAACGTGAGGCCGTGAGAGGAGGTCGAGTTCGGCTGAATACCTGTGATCTGGGCGGCTGGGGTGATGAATATTGTCCCCGTCGTGTGTAGGCTCGAACAGGTTTCGCTGGAGATCGGTAATATATAGTCTTGTCGACCATTGGATACTACCGAATTATGTGAATGCATGCCACAATAGTATATGGTTCTGTCTATTCCGATATGGCATTGCAAGACACGAGCTTGCGAGAATTCAGCTAGCTGCAGGAGCTGAATTCTTTCTAAATTTTCAGCTGGTGCGATGTCTTCTGGCTCGCAGTTAAGAGTGTCAATAGTTGAATACGTGGTAATATTCAAGGTTGAACCTCCACAGTCATATCCAATGAGTGTTGAGGCTTGCGTGGCAATAGAGAGCAAGATAGCTGCTTGTATCGGCTGCATGGTTGCTGTTATAGCGTTGTCGAGAGACTGATGATCTTCAGGGGTGACGGTTTCTCCTTGAAGATCTCGTTGCGTCGCAGGGATATCGTCTTCCTGCTGTGGAGTGGGGTGATGCTGACCAGAGGTTTTAAATTTCGCTCTTGGGTCGCTGCGATAGTTTATCGTTGGCGTAACGATATTGGAGACTCTGTTAACGCTAGGAAGATTGAATTCGTTTCGCAAGATACATAACGAAAGCTTATAATCAGACTTAGTTGTCTCGGGCGAGTATAATGTATCGGCTTTATTTCTTTTTCTTGCTGACGCGAATCTCGCGGAATTGTATTTGCCAGACGCATGGACTTTGTTTTCGGTCGCACGGATACCTGATCGTTGAAGCTGCAAGAGGTCTTGTTCCGGCGAGGATTTGAAGATAGGAGTTTGTGGCAAAACATAAACTCCTTTTGATTTAACTTTAGGAATAGAAATGTTTTCTAAATTGTTCTCATATGAACATTCTAAAAGTTCATCTGAGGCGAAGGCGTTGATGTTTCTTTCCACACAGGACTTTGAATATAAATCGTCGGGATGGTTACCGGAATTCTTTAAAGTATCGGGATGGCTACCGGAATCGTCGGGATGGTTACCGGAATTATTTAAAGAATCGGGATGGCTACCGGAATCGTCGGGATGGTTACCGGAATTATTTAAAGAATCGGGATGGCTACCGGAATCGTCGGAATGGTTACCGGAATTATTTAAAGAATCGGGATGGCTACCGGAATCGTCGGAATGGTTACCGGAATTAATAGAAGACGCGAGTTGATCGTTAACGATCGTCTCGTGCGCGCGGCACGCACGAGCATTGAATAAGTCCGAATTGACTTCGGCTTGAATATTCGAAAAGGGAACCTCGATCTCTTCCACCTCCAACGTAGGCAGGGAGAAGGACGCCACTTCGGACGATGCGTTAAAGCATCGCAGGTATGCCTTTCCGTTACGGTTGGTGACTAAACAATCACCTAAGAACACATCGGGTTTTACATCTACTTTTCGCACATACCCTTCGCTTGGGCCCTTTACGTTGACGGCTATGCAGGCGGCGGTACGGCTTTCGATGGAATATTCCCGAGGATTCGAAAAGGGAATACGTAGGTTTTTATACTCTACGCATTCCTTCGCAAATGATATCTCTGCTCCCTCTCTGAAGAAGGGGGAGCCTAAGATACCATCTATATTAATTGGAAAACTGTCAGGCAGAACGTGTAGCGTGACTTTAATGGAATCTGCTAGCTCCGCATTGATATAACCGAGGGTCGCAATTTCTCCTTCTGTCACGCCATGGACGTGTATGACGCTGTCAGTTTTTAGATGAACGTCAGATCTGATACCAGACGCTCGGATTAAGTTGACCTCGGACCCGGTGTCCAAGAGGAACTCACACTCTTTTGAAAAGAGTGACGATTTTGCTTTTATTCGAGGGATAGGGGAATCCGGCGCGAGATTTATTGCCGAGACTAATTTCGCGGATGGTCGTTCATTCTGCTGACCGTCCGGGTTATCTCTCCTATCTACTCGAATTTCATCTACTGCTGGTCGTCGCTGATGACGGCCAGCTGTGTTGCCTTTTGGCGATTCTCTTGGGATGCCTCCCGTCCTTTGGTCGCGTTTGTCGGGAGGCTTGATTCGTTTCCCGACTCATTTCTATTGTAATATTCGCGGCGGCGACATTCGTGTACGTCATGTCCCGTGCGCTTACAATATTTACAATACTTCTGATTCTCCGTAGGAAAGCGATCGCGACCTGGGGACTGGGAAGCGCGATCTTCGCGTTTATACGTTTCGCGCTGATTTGATTGCGACGGTTCGTGACGTCGCGGAGGAGGAGAGCGATACGCGTCTCTGTTATCGGGTTTCCTGTCTCGCCAGGATTCACGAGGTGAAAAGGAAGGTCGTTGATCTTTCCTTTCCGAAGATCTGTTGCGCTGCTCTGGCGCATTCCTATCATAAGGAGAGTTGCTTGATCGCTCTGGTGTGCGATTACGAGAGTCGGAGAATGCAACGCGGCGTCCGTCGTCGCGATAACGAACACGGTCAAGCTCGTACTGTTTGTACGCGGTTACTGCTTCATCGAATATTTTCTGTAATTCGAGTGACGCACAGAGCCTGACCTCGGCTCGAAGCGCTGGGATAAGACCACGCATGAAACAATCAATTGTGAATTTATCAATCTCGTCTAGATTGGGGACCCCGCGGCCTGAATCTATGATCGCCGTTCTAAGGTCCTTTACTCGCGTAATATAATTCAACACGTGCTCGGACTGTCCCTGGTGTATCGAAGCTAATTCTCCGCGATACTGATCGATGAATTTATATGGGCCTAGTACATCTTTCAGGCGGTTGCACAATTCAGAGATTGTGTTAATATTTACGTCTTCAATCGCGGCGTATGCCTGTCCTCTAAGCTTATTGCATACTAATCTAGTGAGGGTACGCTCAGCTGTGGCTGGAACAGCTTCCAAGGCTCGCTTGCACGCGCGAACGAATTGTAGCACGGTTATGGAGGTGCCGTCAAAGGTAGGCACAAGTTCAACCGCTTGTTTAACGGTGAAATTCGAAGAATCGTGCATTATGGGTTCGCGGGGCGCAACGACTGGGCTAGCTGGAATTGATTGAGAATCTCTGGCCGATCGGATTTCTGCTATCTCGCGGCGTATATCCTCGTACGTTACTCTCTGCTCACGCGTTTCTGTTTCGTATTGCAATTTGAGTTGAGTCAACGCGGCGGTTTGATTAATGAGAGCTGCTTCTCTACGAGCTAAATCTTTCTGGAATTCAATTAATTCCTCTTCCGTAGGAGGAACCTTCTTTCTAGCCTCGCTACGCGTTTCCATGATTGCGTCGCTTGAAAATTTCTAAGTATGAAATTCGCGAAAAATAATCCGACTATATAACGTGGGCGAAGGGGCGTTTTCTAAACCGCCCGTCGCACTTTAACGTTCACTAAAACTCTCGATGAATTTGTACTGAGTACGAACATCGCGAAAAATAATTTGAGTATGTAACGTGGGCGAAAGGGCATTTCCTTCACTGCCCGTCGCACTTTTAACTGACACTATGCTTTCACGGACTCTAAGTCTACTGCGTTAAATTGTCAAACAATGATGGAACGCGCAGGGGTTCGCGTGCTAACACTGATTCTATTTTTATTCCTCGATGCCGTGCTTCTAACATCGGTGACCAACGACTGTCCTACCGACTGCGCCAAAAATTGTCACGTCCTGGCGGGGCTATAAGAGCAAGAGAAGAGAATACCGCGGCCCGGCTACTCTACTCTTCCACTGACTGACATTTAATAAAAGTGTTGGTCTTTTTATCAACAGACTAGGACCCGATGCCGACACCTGCATGCAGTCTTACACTGATGAATGATGCACGCGACCCTGAAACATACGCGGTAATATGTTCCACTTACTTTTACGCTTCGCTTGTTTGTCGATTGACACGAGACATGAATTCGCAACGGATGAACAGCTACGGTTGCGCTGATGGCCTTGAATACGGTCCGCTCTGCTTGACAGGGGTTGATCCAAATGGCTGGAAACGACCTTCAAGGATTGACGACTGCGCCAAACTCTGTCACGTCAATATTTGACAGGAACGACCTCCAATGATTGACAGCTGGCTGCTACGGTATTGTAGACGGATGCGCTCGTTGAGGAAACGGGCGTGGACGCTGTACGATACCGTGAATCTAACTCACGAATATCGTCCGCGTGGTTGACGATATTTTGATTCGAGAAAACGGACGTGGATGCTGCGGAGCTTGCTATGCGAGCAAGTCTATCACTATCACGCACGTACGCGAACACGTAACAGGAAATTGAATAAGGAATACTATTCGCGAACTTTCCAGTGAGAACTCTATCTCTAACTAACAACGTGTCACTTCAAACTACGAAGTTAGGAGCAAGGAAATAATAATTGGGATTTAGATTGACTCTGGTAAAACAAAGTATATTATAAACGTAAAAGAATACAAAGGTAAAGATGCTTATTATTAACGAAATCGAAATACGTACTAAGTACGAAATATGAAACGCAATAAAAATGTTTAATTGAATAAACGAAGTAATATTTGAATTAAACGAATAAGAATACGATATTACTGAATGGTATTAGGGACTGTGTCTAAACAGTATGGATTTGGAAAGATTGTGTCTAAACAATCTGGATTTGGAAAGACTATGTCTAAATAGTCTGGACTTGGAAGATTGACGAAAACTCGACTGACCCACTCGGGTCCCCGGAGAGGACTGTGGAAAATCGAACGTTCGTCGACGAACAACGTTCGTCCGAAAAATGCTGACTTCGCAAAAGGGGACCGTGTCCTCTTTGTGCCGGTCTTCGTCGTAAACAGCGCGATGGCCGCCGCACTAGAGTCAGCAGTTTTCGTTCCCAGTGGTGCAGGACTCGAAAATTAAGTGGTAACCATTGGCGTACCTATTTATTTATTTAAATAAATTGGGACTTAGAATATTTTCGAGCGCTTGCTCTTGCAAGGCGTTTCGATGTAAATTTTATATGTCATATGATTAGTTGACATCATTTGTCGACCGATCATATGTTTGAAAATATTCTAAGTACTTTTGAAAATTACCAAAAATCGAAATTTTGGTAAAGTCTAAACAAACGCGAATTGAGAACATAACCTACAAATTTTTAGGTTAGTTTCATGATTTTCGCTCACGAGTCCAATGATATTTCAATCTTCGAGTTTGGGCCATTTTTGGCTATTTTAGGATTTTGACAGATTTTGGATTTTAGGTTATGTTGATGGATTTCAAACAGATGTACGTGGTGTTAAGGATTCATTGTTATGAAGGATTTTTAGGAGTTTTGGAATCTTTAAAGGGGAACGCTCGCTCTTATGTATCTAATTTTACATGTAGTCTTAAAGCTAACGTCGGAGGTGCGACCGACGTCACATAAGAAAAGTAAGCATAAACATACTTTCTACAAACATCATCAAATATTTGTTTAAATGGGATCAATGTCTCCCGACTCAGCTTCATCATTTCCTCTATCATAAAATGCTGCGTAGTGTGACGTCGGTCGCACCTCCGACGTTAGCTTTAAGACTACATGTAAAATTAGATACATAAGAGCGAGCGTTCCCCTTTAAAGATTCCAAACCTCCTAAAAATCCTTCATAACAATGAATCCTTAACACCACGTACATTTGATTGAAATCCATCAACATAACCTAAAATCCAAAATCTGTCAAAATCCTAAAATAGCCAAAAATGGCCCAAACTCGAAGATTGAAATATCATTGGACTCGTGAGCGAAAATCATGAAACTAACCTAAAAATTTGTAGGTTAGGTTCTCAATTCGCGTTTGTTTAGACTTTACCAAAATTTCGATTTTTGGTAATTTTCAAAAGTACTTAGAATATTTTCAAACATATGATCGGTCGACAAATGATGTCAACTAATCATATGACATATAAAATTTACATCGAAACGCCTTGCAAGAGCAAGCGCTCGAAAATATTCTAAGTCCCAATTTATTTAAATAAATAAATAGGTACGCCAATGGTTACCACTTAATTTTCGAGTCCTGCACCACTGGGAACGAAAACTGCTGATTCTAGTGCGGCGGCCATCGCGCTGTTTACGACGAAGACCGGCACAAAGAGGACACGGTCCCCTTTTGCGAAGTCAGCATTTTTCGGACGAACGTTATTCGTCGACGAACGTTCGATTCTCCCCAGTCCTCTCCGGGGACCCGAGTGGGTCAGTCGAGTTTTCGTCAATCTTCCAAGTCCAGACTATTTAGACATAGTCTTTCCAAATCCAGATTGTTTAGACACAATCTTTCCAAATCCATACTGTTTAGACACAGTCCCTAATACCATTCAGTAATATCGTATTCTTATTCGTTTAATTCAAACATTACTTCGTTTATTCAATTAAACATTTTTATTGCGTTTCATATTTCGTACTTAGTACGTATTTCGATTTCGTTAATAATAAGCACCTTTACCTTTGTATTCTTTTACGTTTATAATATACTTTGTTTTACCAGAGTCAATCTAAATCCCAATTATTATTTCCTTGCTCCTAACTTCGTAGTTTGAAGTGACACGTTGTTAGTTAGAGATAGAGTTCTCACTGGAAAGTTCGCGAATAGTATTCCTTATTCAATTTCCTGTTACGTGTTCGCGTACGTGCGTGATAGTGATAGACTTGCTCGCATAGCAAGCTCCGCAGCATCCACGTCCGTTTTCTCGAATCAAAATATCGTCAACCACGCGGACGATATTCGCGAGATAAATTCACGGGATCGCACAGCGTCCACGCCCGTTTTCGCTAGTTAAAATATCGTCAATCACGCGGACGATATTCGTGAGTTAGATTCACGGTATCGTACAGCGTCCACGCCCGTTTCCTCAACGAGCGCATCCGTCTACAATACCGTAGCAGCCAGCTGTCAATCATTGGAGGTCGTTCCTGTCAAATATTGACGTGACAGAGTTTGGCGCAGTCGTCAATCCTTGAAGGTCGTTTCCAGCCATTTGGATCAACCCCTGTCAAGCAGAGCGGACCGCATTCAAGGCCATCAGCGCAACCGTAGCTGTTCATCCGTTGCGAATTCATGTCTCGTGTCAATCGACAAACAAGCGAAGCGTAAAAGTAAGTGGAACATATTACCGCGTATGTTTCAGGGTCGCGTGCATCATTCATCTGTGTAAGACTGCATGCAGGTGTCGGCATCGGGTCCTAGTCTGTTGATAAAAAGACCAACACTTTTATTAAATGTCAGTCAGTGGAAGAGTAGAGTAGCCGGGCCGCGGTATTCTCTTCTCTTGCTCTTATAGCCCCGCCAGGACGTGACAAATTTGGCGCAGTCGGTAGGACACTCGTTGGTCACCGATGTTAGAGACACCGTCAACACTTTTGTAGGATACGTCATGTGTCCTACCTCTGCCAAAATTTGTTGTGACAAATTTGGCGCAGTCGGTAGGACAGTCGTTGGTCACCGATGTTAGAAGCACGGCATCGAGGAATAAAAATAGAATCAGTGTTAGCACGCGAACCCCTGCGCGTTCCATCATTGTTTGACAATTTAACGCAGTAGACTTAGAGTCCGTGAAAGCATAGTGTCAGTTAAAAGTGCGACGGGCAGTGAAGGAAATGCCCTTTCGCCCACGTTACATACTCAAATTATTTTTCGCGATGTTCGTACTCAGTACAAATTCATCGAGAGTTTTAGTGAACGTTAAAGTGCGACGGGCGGTTTAGAAAACGCCCCTTCGCCCACGTTATATAGTCGGATTATTTTTCGCGAATTTCATACTTAGAAATTTTCAAGCGACGCAATCATGGAAACGCGTAGCGAGGCTAGAAAGAAGGTTCCTCCTACGGAAGAGGAATTAATTGAATTCCAGAAAGATTTAGCTCGTAGAGAAGCAGCTCTCATTAATCAAACCGCCGCGTTGACTCAACTCAAATTGCAATACGAAACAGAAACGCGCGATCAGAGAGAAACGTACGAGGATATACGCCGCGAGATAGCAGAAATCCGATCGGCCAGAGATTCTCAATCAATTCCAGCTAGCCCAGTCGTTGCGCCCCGCGAACCCATAATGCACGATTCTTCGAATTTCACCGTTAAACAAGCGGTTGAACTCGTGCCTACCTTTGACGGCACCTCCATAACCGTGCTACAATTCGTTCGCGCGTGCAAGCGAGCCTTGGAAGCTGTTCCAGCCACAGCTGAGCGTACCCTCACTAGATTAGTATGCAATAAGCTTAGAGGACAGGCATACGCCGCGATTGAAGACGTAAATATTAACACAATCTCTGAATTGTGCAATCGCCTGAAAGATGTACTAGGCCCATATAAATTCATCGATCAGTATCGCGGAGAATTAGCTTCGATACACCAGGGACAGTCCGAGCACGTGTTGAATTATATTACGCGAGTAAAGGACCTTAGAACGGCGATCATAGATTCAGGCCGCGGGGTCCCCAATCTAGACGAGATTGACAAATTCACAGTTGATTGTTTCATGCGTGGTCTTATCCCAGCGCTTCGAGCCGAGGTCAGGCTCTGCGCGTCACTCGAATTACAGAAAATATTCGATGAAGCAGTAACCGCGTACAAACAGTACGAGCTTGACCGTGTTCGTTATCGCGACGACGGACGCCGCGTTGCATTCTCCGACTCTCGTAATCGCACACCAGAGCGATCAAGCAACTCTCCTTATGATAGGAATGCGCCAGAGCAGCGCAATAGATCTTCGGAAAGGAAAGATCAACGACCTTCCTTTTCACCTCGTGAATCCTGGCGAGACAGGAAACCCGATAACAGAGACGCGTATCGCTCTCCTCCTCCGCGACGTCACGAACCGTCGCAATCAAATCAGCGCGAAACGTATAAACGCGAAGATCGCGCTTCCCAGTCCCCAGGTCGCGATCGCTTTCCTACGGAGAGTCGGAAGTATTGTAAATATTGTAAGCGCACGGGACATGACATACACGAATGTCGCCGCCGCGAATATTACAGTAGAAATGAGTCGGGAAACGAATCAAGCCTCCCGACAAACGCGACCAAAGGACGGGAGGCATCCCAAGAGAATCGCCAAAAGGCAACACAGCTGGCCGTCATCAGCGACGACCAGCAGTAGATGAAATTCGAGTAGATAGGAGAGATAACCCGGACGGTCAGCAGAATGAACGACCATCCGCGAAATTAGTCTCGGCAATAAATCTCGCGCCGGACTCCCCTATCCCTCGAATAAAAGCAAAATCGTCACTCTTCTCAAAAGAGTGTGAGTTCCTCTTGGACACCGGGTCCGAGGTCAACTTAATCCGAGCGTCTGGTATCAAATCTGACGTTCATCTAAAAACTGACAGCGTCATACACGTCCATGGCGTGACAGAAGGAGAAATTGCGACCCTCGGTTATATCAATGCGGAGCTAGCAGATTCCATTAAAGTCACGCTACACGTTCTGCCTGACAGTTTTCCAATTAATATAGATGGTATCTTAGGCTCCCCCTTCTTCAGAGAGGGAGCAGAGATATCATTTGCGAAGGAATGCGTAGAGTATAAAAACCTACGTATTCCCTTTTCGAATCCTCGGGAATATTCCATCGAAAGCCGTACCGCCGCCTGCATAGCCGTCAACGTAAAGGGCCCAAGCGAAGGGTATGTGCGAAAAGTAGATGTAAAACCCGATGTGTTCTTAGGTGATTGTTTAGTCACCAACCGTAACGGAAAGGCATACCTGCGATGCTTTAACGCATCGTCCGAAGTGGCGTCCTTCTCCCTGCCTACGTTGGAGGTGGAAGAGATCGAGGTTCCCTTTTCGAATATTCAAGCCGAAGTCAATTCGGACTTATTCAATGCTCGTGCGTGCCGCGCGCACGAGACGATCGTTAACGATCAACTCGCGTCTTCTATTAATTCCGGTAACCATTCCGACGATTCCGGTAGCCATCCCGATTCTTTAAATAATTCCGGTAACCATCCCGACGATTCCGGTAGCCATCCCGATTCTTTAAATAATTCCGGTAACCATCCCGACGATTCCGGTAACCATCCCGACGATTTATATTCAAAGTCCTGTGTGGAAAGAAACATCAACGCCTTCGCCTCAGATGAACTTTTAGAATGTTCATATGAGAACAATTTAGAAAACATTTCTATTCCTAAAGTTAAATCAAAAGGAGTTTATGTTTTGCCGCAAACTCCTATCTTCAAATCCTCGCCGGAACAACACCTCTTGCAGCTTCAACGATCAGGTATCCGTGCGACCGAAAACAAAGTCCATGCGTCTGGCAAATACAATTCCGCGAGATTCGCGTCAGCAAGAAAAAGAAATAAAGCCGATACATTATACTCGCCCGAGACAACTAAGTCTGATTATAAGCTTTCGTTATGTATCTTGCGAAACGAATTCAATCTTCCTAGCGTTAACAGAGTCTCCAATATCGTTACGCCAACGATAAACTATCGCAGCGACCCAAGAGCGAAATTTAAAACCTCTGGTCAGCATCACCCCACTCCACAGCAGGAAGACGATATCCCTGCGACGCAACGAGATCTTCAAGGAGAAACCGTCACCCCTGAAGATCATCAGTCTCTCGACAACGCTATAACAGCAACCATGCAGCCGATACAAGCAGCTATCTTGCTCTCTATTGCCACGCAAGCCTCAACACTCATTGGATATGACTGTGGAGGTTCAACCTTGAATATTACCACGTATTCAACTATTGACACTCTTAACTGCGAGCCAGAAGACATCGCACCAGCTGAAAATTTAGAAAGAATTCAGCTCCTGCAGCTAGCTGAATTCTCGCAAGCTCGTGTTTTGCAATGCCATATCGGAATAGACAGAACCATATACTATTGTGGCATGCATTCACATAATTCGGTAGTATCCAATGGTCGACAAGACTATATATTACCGATCTCCAGCGAAACCTGTTCGAGCCTACACACGACGGGGACAATATTCATCACCCCAGCCGCCCAGATCACAGGTATTCAGCCGAACTCGACCTCCTCTCACGGCCTCACGTTAGCAGGAGTTATTCAGAACGATGGTAGCTGCGCTGGAACCACGTATAGTGATCCGTTTGGGACTTGGACCGATGTCGTGGTACAAGCTTTAGTCCGAATCACGATCCGCGACTACATCGCTCCAATCAGATTGTCAACCGGACAGATTCATCTACAAACTGGGCAAACCTGCCCCCTTCAAAAAGGAAGCTGCTTAGACGCACAAGATGGCCATACGTTCTGGGAAACCACGCCGACGGACTCGTGCAAATTCAATAATTATGATGTCTTGTACGAAGGGATAGCCACTAAACTATCCTCCAAGGTGAATCCTTCTCCAACCCTGTATACCGTAGCATCGCAGGACACGACTTTTGCACTCACGGAGACAGGCAGATCGTCAGTTTGCGGATATGTCATAATCCGAACGGAACACCCCAAGCTGTTCATTCTGGAAGTTGGAAGTTCAGGAAAATTCAAGGAGAAAACACACACCTTGGTCAACAATCTGGACATCTTCACGTATGTCAACAGCAAATTTGTTTACGTGGAGAAGCACCTCCGGAAACAATTTTCTCAACTCTACAAAGATGTAATCCGTCAGAAGTGTGAGCTAGAGCGTCAGATTCTCCAGAACGCCCTCACATTATTACATTCAGCACCCGAAGAAGTTGCCACTGCCATCATGAAGGATGTCGGATTTATCGCAGTTCCAGCAGGAGAGGTAGTGCACATAATAAAGTGCATACCAGTCACGGTCCAAGTGAGGAAAACCGAACGGTGTTATGATGAGCTACCCATCACGTATCGGAACACATCAAAATTCCTGAAGCCAAGGGACCACATCATTTCAAATACGGGGACAGAAAAGCCATGCAATGAGCTACTTCCCCCATATTATAGACTGCACGGAACATGGTATCGCCTAACACCGTCATTGATGGAGGCCATCACTCCTTCGGAGCTTCACCCCCTCGCCAAGTCAACCTGGAAATACATAGATCCGAAGAACTTGGCAACGGGAGGCATTTATTCACAAGACGACCTGGACAAACTACAGGATCATATAATGTTTCCTGTAGAGAAGGTAGCAGTCATAAATTCAATCGCACAGGGTGCGACGGGAAGACAGTTTGCAGCGGGAAACATCAATATGTTCAACCTGCTCGATGAAAACTCCCTACAGCAGATAGCGGAGTCTACAGCACAGAAATTATGGTCCGGATTCACTACATTCGGATCAATAAGTGCTGGAATAATCGGAGTGTATGTAGCGATCCGCACGATCAAAACAATCATCAGTACGATCGTTAACGGCATCGCATTACACTCACTATACGGCTGGAGCCTGCATCTCGTTGTCGCCATCTGGAGTTCACTGACCCGGTTCTTTATATTCATGAAGCAGAGGGACAACAAGACTTCAGCGGCCATCGAGGACAAAGATAGTGATAGTGCCAGTGTCGGAGAATTCCGAACCCGTCCTCCCTTGACGAAACGAACGTTAATTTGCGATTCCCTTGACCCAGCGTTGCGAGACAGGGATGACATTTCAGTGCATCCTGTCTACCGCCACCCAGAGGCAGAGATTCCACTGCGTGAAATCTCTTCTCTAAGGGGGGAGGTGTGACGTCGGTCGCACCTCCGACGTTAGCTTTAAGACTACATGTAAAATTAGATACATAAGAGCGAGCGTTCCCCTTTAAAGATTCCAAACCTCCTAAAAATCCTTCATAACAATGAATCCTTAACACCACGTACATTTGATTGAAATCCATCAACATAACCTAAAATCCAAAATCTGTCAAAATCCTAAAATAGCCAAAAATGGCCCAAACTCGAAGATTGAAATATCATTGGACTCGTGAGCGAAAATCATGAAACTAACCTAAAAATTTGTAGGTTAGGTTCTCAATTCGCGTTTGTTTAGACTTTACCAAAATTTCGATTTTTGGTAATTTTCAAAAGTACTTAGAATATTTTCAAACATATGATCGGTCGACAAATGATGTCAACTAATCATATGACATATAAAATTTACATCGAAACGCCTTGCAAGAGCAAGCGCTCGAAAATATTCTAAGTCCCAATTTATTTAAATAAATAAATAGGTACGCCAATGGTTACCACTTAATTTTCGAGTCCTGCACCACTGGGAACGAAAACTGCTGACTCTAGTGCGGCGGCCATCGCGCTGTTTACGACGAAGACCGGCACAAAGAGGACACGGTCCCCTTTTGCGAAGTCAGCATTTTTCGGACGAACGTTATTCGTCGACGAACGTTCGATTCTCCCCAGTCCTCTCCGGGGACCCGAGTGGGTCAGTCGAGTTTTCGTCAATCTTCCAAGTCCAGACTATTTAGACATAGTCTTTCCAAATCCAGATTGTTTAGACACAATCTTTCCAAATCCATACTGTTTAGACACAGTCCCTAATACCATTCAATAATATCTTATTCTTATTCGTCTAATTCAAACATTACTTCGTTTATTCAATTAAACATTTTTATTGCGTTTCATATTTCGTACTTAGTACGTATTTCGATTTCGTTAATAATAAGCATCTTTACCTTTGTATTCTTTTACGTTTATAATATACTTTGTTTTACCAGAGTCAATCTAAATCCCAATTATTATTTCCTTGCTCCTAACTTCGTAGTTTGAAGTGACACGTTGTTAGTTAGAGATAGAGTTCTCACTGGAAAGTTCGCGAATAGTATTCCTTATTCAATTTCCTGTTACGTGTTCGCGTACGTGCGTGATAGTGATAGACTTGCTCGCATAGCAAGCTCCGCAGCATCCACGTCCGTTTTCTCGAATCAAAATATCGTCAACCACGCGGACGATATTCGCGAGATAAATTCACGGGATCGCACAGCGTCCACGCCCGTTTTCGCTAGTTAAAATATCGTCAATCACGCGGACGATATTCGTGAGTTAGATTCACGGTATCGTACAGCGTCCACGCCCGTTTCCTCAACGAGCGCATCCGTCTACAATACCGTAGCAGCCAGCTGTCAATCATTGGAGGTCGTTCCTGTCAAATATTGACGTGACAGAGTTTGGCGCAGTCGTCAATCCTTGAAGGTCGTTTCCAGCCATTTGGATCAACCCCTGTCAAGCAGAGCGGACCGCATTCAAGGCCATCAGCGCAACCGTAGCTGTTCATCCGTTGCGAATTCATGTCTCGTGTCAATCGACAAACAAGCGAAGCGTAAAAGTAAGTGGAACATATTACCGCGTATGTTTCAGGGTCGCGTGCATCATTCATCTGTGTAAGACTGCATGCAGGTGTCGGCATCGGGTCCTAGTCTGTTGATAAAAAGACCAACACTTTTATTAAATGTCAGTCAGTGGAAGAGTAGAGTAGCCGGGCCGCGGTATTCTCTTCTCTTGCTCTTATAGCCCCGCCAGGACGTGACAGTAGCAATATATTCTTGCCCAGGGTGGTTATGGGGTTTTAATAGCGTAATAGTCCCATCGCTGAGAACCATCACAGCCCCACAACATCGTGTGGTGCGTCGTGTGTTGCAACGATAAATATTTTCACTGCGATGATCTTTATTGTACACGTAATCGTTGTGTACAAAGACAAAAGAACCTTTCACTTTACCTGCGATTTTTTCCATCTATTAACAGTATGATTACTTTGAGAGAAACAAAATATTATCGGCAATACAATGAATTTTAAACAGCCATAATTCAACATATGTAAAAAAATTGGTAAAACATTGACGACACGGTAAAATTACGATTACACATTTTATAGAATGAATATGAAAATACGATCATTACCTAGAATATAATTGATTCTAACAATATTGTATTGTAATATTCGTTAGCTACGCGTTGCGTGTGTCAGATGAAATAACAAATGGTGGTCGCTGACTAAACAAATGATTCTGAAGAACATAAAAATGAAAATATGGTCGATGATATTATCGCTGACAAAGATAGGAACTTTCCGTAAAATTAGTTCTAACAAAGAATGTTGTTAAAAATTTGTTTGAATGCTGCACCGCGCGATACACAGCATACGACGACCGAACACAGCAGGTTGGATCCTGACATTTTACTATAACTCTTGAACCATCAGAGATATCGGGATGAAATTTGCACTAAAATTTATTAAAAAATGTTTCTTATCTACTGATAATTATTATTTATTCTTCATATTATGAATATTTCAAGACATACCTTTGTATTCTTTAATAGAAAGTTAAATTATCAATGCTTTTTACCGTAAGAACATTGTCATTGCAATAATCAGGATCTGACCGTGTGTTCCAATTAAAATAGTTCAGCTAGTAATTCTGCTTCGTACACCACATGTAAAAGAAAAATATAAAAAATCACAAAGTATTGTATTCATTACTCAGAAAAATGATTATATTTTATAGGCAAAAAATACTTATCTAAATTATCTTTTTCACACAGAATTATTCCGGAGCTGTGAAAGCAATTCTACATATTCGTGTAATTTTTCAGTCCTTCGCTCTTCGTTGTCACTATTTTAATTCGCAATCACATTAATTTCAAAAATTTAATAATCCACGAATTCCGTTGCATGTCTTATATTTACATTTAATTGATGTACTCTTCTTTCATAAACTTATATATTTTAACAGAACTGTTTAGAGTTGAGATTACTATATTCCCATTTTTTATTGTTATAGAAACTTATGTACGTATCTACATATTATAATTCTACAAATATATTTGAATTCTACCCAGTGTTACGTCGTCCGATGTACGACGTTGGCCTTGTACACACACTATGTATACAAGGTCTGATCTGCATAAGATCCACACACCGTCCCCTAGACATAAGAGCATAGTATTAAGAACTCATTATTCTATTGTTCTAATCCCTATCTCCGTCTCTATCCATCACCATAACTTCACCCTGATCAACACCTTACCTCAGTTTCAACCCATCACCACGACACATAATGCAATAAAGTATTGCATCACTCTGGAAGCATCTAGAAGCTTCTAGAAACATCGAGAAGTCCAAAGACTGCTGCATCAGCAGTCCCACGCTCGTAGAGGGCAATAGGACAGCCACGAGACTGCAGCGTCAGCAGAAATGCACGTGCAGTCCCCGGGAGCAAAGACGCTGCTGCGTCAGCGGTTCTCCCACTCCGACGACTGAAGAACAAAGAGACTGCAGCGTCAGCTATCCCCACTCCGACCGAAGGAGGCAAGGCAGAGCAGGCGCTTGCATCAGTCCGCCTTCAGCCAGCGACTCGCACAGACGTGCCTACCTGGCCTCAGAGTCAGTCCGGCTTCAAGAGCAGACGTGTTCAGTCTAGCTCCGCGATAGTGAAGTGTGTCGATCCTTCACTCCTAATTCCAATTCCAATTCCAACTCTAACTCAACTCAACTCAAGTCCTAATTCTCATACATTATTCCTATAACATATTACTATATCCATTATTCATTAATCCAATTACTACTTCTATTATAATACTACTTACATATTGTATACCAGTGTACTTACCAGTTCTTATTTAATATATCGTTGTTATACCAGTGCTTCGATCTTGTTATTCTTGTGTTAGTTCAACACCATCTTCCAATTCAGTTCTTGCATCGAATATATTAAACTCGTGACATATCCGGACTTGGTCTAAAGTGCGCAGTGGAAACGCTGAGCCGCCAATAAGGAATTTGAAGCGAGTCATAGAGAAGTTCTCGTGCCACGTCTAGAATTGGTCTAAAGTGCGCAGTGGAAACGCTGAGCCGCCACTATAGACGTGAAGCGAGTTAACTACCAAAAAGGTTAATAACAAGTGGAAGTTCATTTTCATTATATTATTAATATTCCATCATTACTATTCCTTACCCATGCGACGCCCACGTCGAGCGGGACGCAAGTATCAACTTGCTAAATTGAGACGCGCGTTGAGAAATAAAGCGGTGCTCGATCAAATCATTGCCACTACCGAGTGGACAGAACTTCTGGGAACCACCGAGCACATTCCGTGTGACGCGTCCGATTACGTTTCTGTATACGGTTGCCCTTGCAACCCTCCTAAAGAGGTCAACCACGCGGACCTCTCGCGAGCTCCGACGCCAGTTCTGCATCCGGTCGATCGTCCTGAGGTGATCGACATAGCCGACGACGACGACAGCCGAGACACGATCATCGTTCCCAGGGTCCGTTGCCGAATCATCCGTGACGTTCCTCTGCCAGCTCATCAACGTGTCATCTTGCGGCCAGCATCCAAGGGCACTAATGTCGTCCCGAGGAGAGCAGCAGCAACTCTGCCAGATCTTCCCCACCTCGAGGACATCTGTATAGAAGACCCGATGTACGACACCTACTGTCAGTACCGCCAGTTCCTGCTGCAACAATATTATTAGGCGTTAATACAGCATTGCGGTGAGTCATATAATGTCTTGTATAATTGCTGAATCCTGTAAACTCACCGTTTTCGTTGCATCATCTCGCGCGTGATTCTTGTCGGGACACTTCTTGTAACCGCGTCGGACGTTCTCTTCTTGACTGCATCCATAGCAATATCGGTTGTCCTAGTGCATATGACAGCCCGCGGCTGTCTCGGCACGAAAGACCACTCCTCATTTTAATCATAATATCTCAACCGTCCGTCTGTCACTGTTCTCTTTTCTCTCTCCTGGTACCTGTAACAAAAACACAGTGACGGACGTGACAAATTTGGCGCAGTCGGTAGGACATCGAAGTGGTCGCCGATATTTGCATTAATAAGCCCCGACGCGTGTCAGTGCGAAATTCACATTTCTTAAATCCCATTTATATCTTTCAAAATGTCTCGCCCAATCACGCGATCTCAAAAGGATCTCCGAGCAGATCCTAACGCAGACCTTCCTCCAATGACCGAGGAAGAGTTACTCCTATACGCACAAGACCTCGCCCGTAGAGAGCAATATTTTAAAGAGGAAACTGATTTTATTGCCAAATTGCGTCTCAAATATGAAGAAGACGCACAAAACCAAAAGAATATGCTCGACGAAATACGAAAAGAGCTTCGCAACATCCAAATCACGAGTCAAACCCTACGTCAACAATCGCCTACACCAGGCCCTAGTAACGTCTCTAATATGCGGGAACCTTCACCGCCAGAGCCACGCGAAATCCAACAGTATGAACCTACTGGTAATTTCGCTCTAAAACAAGCTGCCGAGCTTGTCCCTAGATTCGACGGAACTTCGTCTTCCGTCCTACAATTCATACGCGCATGCAAACGCGCGCGTGACACCGTACCGGCCACTGCAGAGCGTGCCCTCACAAAATTGCTCTGCAATAAACTCCACGATCGTGCTTATGCCGCTATAGAAGGCCAGCACATATTCACAATTTCTGCACTATGCGAGAAATTACGAACAGTACTGGGCCCATACAAATTCGTTGACCAGTACCGTGGCGATCTCGCGAGTGTACTCCAAGCTCCAAACGATTACATCCTAGACTTCATCAATCGCGTTAAAGACCTTCGAACCGCGATTCAAGATGCCACAGATATTGGCCTCGATTACGAAGAACTAGATCGCTTCGTAGTAGATTGTTTTCTACGAGGTCTCCTTCCCCAGCTGCGTGCCGAAGTGCTTCATTGCCCTTCGCGAAATCCTGCCACTGTTTTCGAAGCAGCCATCTCTGCTTACAGGCAGTATGAGTCAGACCAGACTCGTCGACGAGAACTGATCCGCGAAGAAAAACGAGTCAGCTTCTCTGATAACCGGCCGTATCGCCCGCGTTCCACGTACGAGTCCCCTCGTGACATTCCAGAGCGAACTCAAGAACGCCGCGATAACAGACCGGACTCGTCTCAGCAGTCCTCGAGAAACTTAAACCGGGACTCTTATCGCTCCCCGACGCCGCAACGGCGATGGGAAAATAATCCTCGCGACCAAAACACGTACCGCGATAGTCGCACAGATCGCCCTTCAAGCCCTAACAAATTTTGCAACTACTGCAAAGTCCCCGGGCACGATATTCACGAGTGCCGTAAGCGCGCTTTTAATAATAATAGGAGGTCGGGAAACGAGTCCGGCCTCCCGACCGAAGCCAACCCCAGGCGGGAGGCCGCATCTTCAACCCAAACTACAGCCCGCACCCAAACAGCTATCCGGACGAACGACCAGTCCGACGATTCGTCTCAGCAGTAAATCTTGCTGCAGACTCACCAATCCCGCGCGTAAAAATCTCCGCCCCTCAATTACAAAAGAAGTGTGAATTTTTGTTAGACACGGGTTCGGAGATCAATCTAATTCGTGCGTCAAGTCTAGAACCAAATCTACCTATAGATTATACGAACGTTATAGAAGTCCAAGGAATAACCGAGGGATCCATTCCAACTCTCGGTCAAATTAAAATACACTTACAGGGTAAAAACCCTATCGAATTTCATGTCTTGGAAGAAAACTTCCCAATTAACATCGACGGAATCCTCGGTTCTCCCTTCTTCAGAACAGGAGCCGAGATCTCCTTTGCGAATCAATCCATAACAATAGGAAACATTCGGGTTCCCTTCTCGAACCCTTGCGCGCCCACGGCTGAGCCTCGCGATGAATTGGCAGCAGAGGTTATTTCAATGCCTTCGTCTATGACCAACGATCTCGTTAAAACTCCAGCCGCCAAGCGTGAGGAACATTCGGTAAGGAACGTTCGAGTGTCTTCCTCAAATCCTCGTGCACCCGCGGTCAGACCTTGCAGAGCCCCGGTGACGGAGGTTATTTCAATGCCTCCTCGGGATTCGATCGAGTACTCCCTAGAGAAAAACGCCGTGAAAAGCCGGCCGGAATCGAAGGAGACTCGAGAGATATCGGAGTACACTGCGAGAAGTCGGATCGTGGAGCGTGAGGATCGAGTCCGAACAAAGACTCCTCTGAAATCCGAAGAATTCGTCCTCGAACCTCGTACCGTTGCGTGCATAGCGGTCGACGTCGAAGGACCTAAACAGGGATATATCCGCCGTGTTAACGTAGCGCCGGATGTATTCCTGGGTGACTGCGTTGTCACCAATCGTAAAGGCAAAGCGAGCCTCCGGTGTTTTAACACCTCGTCGGAAAGAGTTTCATTTCGATTGCCCCCATTGGAGATGGAAGAAATCGAGTCGTACTCTTCCGACCTTTCTAATTCCGGGTATCATCCCGACGCATTCGGTAACCATCCCGACCTTTCTACTTCCGGGTATCGTCCCGACGCATTCGGTAACCATCCCGACCTTTCTAATTCCGGGTATCATCCCGACGCATTCGGTAACCATCCCGACCTTTCTAATTCCGGGTATCATCCCGACGTATTCGGTAACCATCCCGACCTTTCTAATTCCGGGAACCATCCCGACGTATTCGGTAACCATCCCGACCTTTCTAACTCCGGTAACCAGCCCGATTCTCATACTAACTCTGGTAACCAGCCCGATTCTTATTCTAACTCCGGTAACCAGCCCGATTCTTATTCTAACTCCGGTAACCAGCCCGATCATTATTCTAACTCCGGTAACCATCCCGACGCATTCGGTAACCATCCCGACCTTTTCAATTCCGGTAACCATCCCGACGTATTCGGTAACCATCCCGACAATTTTAATCCAGAGTCCAAAGAAGACTCCCGCGAATTCAAACCTATGAAGGTTTATTCTACAAGCTCCGGTATCAAGTCCGATTGTTTCTATTCCGAGTCTAGGTTGAAAGGAAATGTCCCCGCCTTTGATTCTCTAAAGACGACAGAACGTCTACATAAAATAAAGCATAAAACTCTACCTCGTATAGACCGAGCATACGAGTCGATCATAAAAGATCATCCCGCGATAATTTCTAAATCAGAGTCAAAGAGAGTCTATATTTCATTTCAAAAACCTACCTCTGATTTTTCGCCGGAACATGATCTCTTCCAGTCTCAACGGTCAAGTATCCGTGCACCGCAAAGCGATTTCCATCCATCTAGGAATTATACGTCTGTAAAATACGCGTCAGCAAAAAGGAGAAACAAATTTCGTATTATACTATACCTTTGCAATAACCCGCGAACAATGATTGTAGAGTCTCCTGCGATTTGCGATAAGAAACCCTCCCAGGAGATTTCATTACAGTCCTCCGCTGACGCGAAATTAGAATCCGCGATAATCACGCGTCCGGTCAACACCGATAAGCGAGCGAAATCCGAAACCCAGCGTCGACAGAATCTCCTTCCACCGCCGGAAGATACAGAACAAACGACAGCAGCACTTCGAAGAAGTTCCTACAGCCAGAATCCCAGCCTGTTCCCAGCCGCCTACCACATCGTGTCCAGTATCCACAAACACGATCAACATGTGCGGACACTTACGACCGGCGAGACCATCGGCGAACAAAGCCGGAGACTTCATCTACAGATACCAGGGAATATTCTGCTACAATGGCAGACACAGAATCTCCCTAAATGGCAGAGAACTATGCCTTGCCTGCAGCCTCACTGCGGTAGTCAGGAGGGTCATCGTATACACGCACGTTCTTACAAGGAAAAGGAAGAACGCATGCGACGCGTGTACAAAACCCATATTGAGGGAAACCCCAATATTGGAATGCATCCACTGCAGCTTCCTCCTCGCACTGGATCGGGCAGCAACAGACACTGCCAGAATAAGAAGAGAAAGAGGCGAAATTCTCACGGACGACGAAGAAGAGGACGAAAACTCAAGCACCTCTTCCTCGGACGAAGACACCAATACTCAAGCAAATTAGAGATGCAGAGTGTTTGTGCCAAAGCCGTAATCTCGTCACCTGAGACAAAAGTGACAGTGACACCAGTGATTCCCCACCCACCCAAAACCCCAATTATAAAAAATGAACAAAGCGAAATAAGTTGCATAAAACCAGCCCCAGCCCCACGTGCCGACACCGACAACATTTCAGTGCGACCAGTGTTTCGTACAAATATAGGAAATACTCGCCGAGAACTGTGCTCCCTGCGCGGAGTACCCCCGGACGATGCATCGCATGAATGAGTGTGTGATCGAGTGTTGAGCGAGAAATTTCTTCCTTATAAGAAATTTCTTTTCCGCGTTGGGAGGTGTTACGTCGTCCGATGTACGACGTTGGCCTTGTACACACACTATGTATACAAGGTCTGATCTGCATAAGATCCACACACCGTCCCCTAGACATAAGAGCATAGTATTAAGATCTCATTATTCTATTGTTCTAATCCTTATCTCCGTCTCTACCCATCACCATAACTTCACCTTGATCAACACCTTACCTCAGTTTCAACCCATCACCACGACACATAATGCAATAAAGTATTGCATCACTCTGGAAGCATCTAGAAGCTTCTAGAAACGTCGAGAAATCCAAAGACTGCTGCATCAGCAGTCCCACGCTCGTAGAGGGCAATAGGACAGCCACGAGACTGCAGCGTCAGCAGAAATGCACGTGCAGTCCCCGGGAGCGAAGACGCTGCTGCGTCAGCGGTTCTCCCACTCCGACAACTGAAGAACAAAGAGACTGCAGCGTCAGCTATCCCCACTCCGACCGAAGGAGGCAAGGCAGAGCGGACGCTTGCATCAGTCCGCCTTCAGCCAGCGACTCGCACAGACGTGCCTACCTGGCCTCAGAGTCAGTCCGGCTTCAAGAGCAGACGTGTTCAGTCTAGCTCCGCGAAAGTGAAGTGTGTCGATCCTTCACTCCTAATTCCAATTCCAATTCCAACTCTAACTCAACTCAACTCAAGTCCTAATTCTCATACGTTATTCCTATAACATATTACAATATCCATTATTCATTAATCCAATTACTACTCCTATTATAATATTACTTACATATTGTATACCAGTGTACTGTTACGTCGGACGACCTCCGACGTTGGTCGAATCGAGGACCGTACCTCGATTCTAGGCTAAGATTAAATATTAAGTACATAATACCTCTTAAACCCATCGCTATCAAACTCTTGTTCTAAATCTAATATCTCTTAAACCCATCGCTATCAAACTCTTGTTCTAATTCTAATACATCTTAAACCCATCACTACTTCACCCACGACTTTTCCTAAACTTGTTCTAATACCCATCACTACTTAAATCTCGACTCTCCCAATTGTTCTAAACCCAACCACCACTCCAAACTCTCAATCTTACCTAACACTTGTTCAAACCCTCATCTACACTTATAACTTGTTTAAACCCTCATCTACACTTAACACTTGTTCAAACCCTCATCTACACTTACAACTTGTTCAAATCCTCAACTCCGCTCGAGTAAACGCCACCTCGAGAACAAAGAGATCGCAACGTCAGCAGTCTTGCACGCGTCACCACTCTGTCGAGAGCGAGGACAAAGAGACTGCAACGTCAGCAGTCTTGCACCCGTCACCACTCCGACGAGCGAGGACAAAGGGACTGCAGCGTCAGCAACCCCCACTCCGAGCGAAGGAGGCTACGCAGAGCTGCCTCTTGCATCAGTCTGGTGCTAGCCAGCGAAGTGAGCGGACGTTTCGGTCTGCGCTCACTCCATTCTCACACAACGACATCAGTCAGTCTGGCCCAAGCCAGCGAAGCGAGCAGACGTGTCGATCTGCTCTCTTCTAATTCGCGCTTCGACGTTCATCGACGTTTGTTCTACTATTCTATTCCAAATCCATTCCAATTCAATTCCTAAATCAATTCCAATTCTAACTCTTACTAACTCATACTCCGTATACGATTATTACGTTTAATTCATTCATTATTATACTACCAAGTTTATACTCAAGTGTACTCAACGTTCTTTATTTCAATATATATATTATATTTTACCAGTGCTACGTGAAGTTAATTTCCACATCATTCTACTAAATCCAGTGACAGTTTCTTTTCGAAATTCGAATCGTGCCCTCGTTAATCATACAGAACTCGGCTTGGAGGTCAGTTCGTCCGCTCCGCTGAGAAGTAGTGGTTGACGAGTAGACGTTTGGAAATAATAACTTTCCAAATCAGATAAACGCATTTAATATTAATAATAAATAATTGAGCTCTCGCTTACGTGTTCAACCTCGGTCACAAAGGGAGAAGCTTACAGCTCCGCCGAGGCAATACGTCAACGAGGTGACACTTAGTCAAAAGATTATCGAAGTTAAAGTGACAGTTTGTGAAAGGAAACATATCAGTGTCTAAAGTGAAGTGACTGTTTTAATAGTGCCCTCGTTGTCGCACGGTGACCCGGCTCGGAGGCCAGTTCGTCTGCTCTGCTGGGTAGTGCCGATTAACGAGTGGACATTTTCGAGTCAGGTAAATTACCTCTGGCCAGCGCCTACGGGGAACCCCTGGCCAATTTTTCTTTCACGTTTGGGACTTAGACAAAATCCGACAAAAGGATTTTCAGAGTATTAACTCTTCCGAAACAGTTCCTTCCATACCTATCCCTTATGCGTCGTACACGTCGTGCAGGCCGAAAGTATCAACAGAGATCAACCACGCGGATCTCTCGCGTTCCACGCCTGTCAACGTTACACCAGCTGCCCGCTATGAGATCATCGATCTCATAGACATCTCTGACGACGACGACGACGCCAGGAATACCATAAACCTGTCCAGTGACAACAACAACCCGCCTGCCGTTCGTTACGAGGTCATTGATCACGTCACCAGCTCTGATGACGATGACAGCAGGAGCACCATAATCTTGCCGCACGTTCGCTGTAGGATCATCAAGGACGAGTACCTACCGTCCAACAGACGCATTGTCGTGCGTACCCCAGCGAGACAGCTGCCAAACCTTCCTCATCTCGATGAGATCTGTCTGGACGACCCGTTATACCAGACCCATGCTGACCGACGAGCTCAGCTCCTTCAACAGTACTACTAAGATACAACAACTAACCGGTGAGAATTCGTATCTTTTGTAACCCCTTTTGTTCCATGTCAACTCACCGCGTTCGTTGCGTCAGCGTAGAAGTATCGCCATCCGCGTTGACTGCTAGCGGGTGTCGGTCTCAAATGACTATCGGTGTCCTAGCGCATATGACTGCCCGTCTGGCTGTCTTGGCGTAAAAGACCGTTTCCTCTTCAATTCCACGTGCCGCCTCCTGGGGTCATCTTCTTTGCCTAGGACGTGGGGCGTGACGTAACAGTACTTACCAGTTCTTATTCAATATATCGTTATTATACCAGTGCTTCGATCTTGTTATTCTTGTGTTAGTTCAACACCATCTTCCAATTCAGTTCTTGCATCGAATATATTAAACTCGTGACATATCCGGACTTGGTCTAAAGTGCGCAGTGGAAACGCTGAGCCGCCAATAAGGAATTTGAAGCGAGTCATAGAGAAGTTCTCGTGCCACGTCTAGAATTGGTCTAAAGAGCGCAGTGGAAACGCTGAGCCGCCACTATAGACGTGAAGCGAGTTAACTACCAAAAAGGTTAATAACAAGTGGAAGTTCATTTTCATTATATTATTAATATTCCATCATTACTATTCCTTACCCATGCGACGCCCACGTCGAGCGGGACGCAAGTATCAACTTGCTAAATTGAGACGCGCGTTGAGAAATAAAGCGGTGCTCGATCAAATCATTGCCACTACCGAGTGGACCGAACTTCTGGGAACCACCGAGCACATTCCGTGTGACGCGTCCGATTACGTTTCTGTATACGGTTGCCCTTGCAGCCTTCCTAAAGAGGTCAACCACGCGGACCTCTCGCGAGCTCCGACGCCAGTTCTGCATCCGGTCGATCGTCCAGAGGTGATCGACATAGCCGACGACGACGACAGCCGAGACACGATCATCGTCCCCAGGGTCCGTTGCCGAATCATCAGTGACGGCCCTCTGCCAACTCATCAACGTGTCGTCTTGCGGCCAGCATCCAAGGCCACTAACGTCGTCCCGAACCGAGCAGCAGCAACTCTGCCAGATCTTCCCCACCTCGAGGACATCTGTATAGAAGACCCGATGTACGACACCTACTGCCAGTACCGCCAGTTCCTGCTGCAACAATATTATTAGGCGTTAATACAACATTGCGGTGAGTCGTATAATATCTTGTATAATTGTTGAATCCTGTAAACTCACCGTTCTCGTTGCATCCTCTCGCGCGCGATTCTTGTCGGGACACTCCTTGTAACCGCGTCGGACGTTCTTTTCTTGACTGCATCCATAGCAATATCGGTTGTCCTAGTGCATATGACAGCCCGCGGCTGTCTCGGCACGAAAGACCACTCCTCATTTTAATCATAATATCTCAACCGTCCGTCTGTCACTGTTCTCTTTTCTCTCTCCTGGTACCTGTAACAAAAACACAGTGACGGACGTGACACGGGTTCGGAGATCAATTTAATTCGTGCGTCAAGTCTAGAACCAAATCTACCTATAGATCATACGAACATTATAGAAGTCCAAGGAATAACCGAGGGATCCATTCCAACTCTCGGTCAAATTAAAATACACTGTTACGTCACGCCCCACGTCCTAGGCAAAGAAGATGACCCCAGGAGGCGGCACGTGGAATTGAAGAGGAAACGGTCTTTTACGCCAAGACAGCCAGACGGGCAGTCATATGCGCTAGGACACCGATAGTCATTTGAGACCGACACCCGCTAGCAGTCAACGCGGATGGCGATACTTCTACGCTGACGCAACGAACGCGGTGAGTTGACATGGAACAAAAGGGGTTACAAAAGATACGAATTCTCACCGGTTAGTTGTTGTATCTTAGTAGTACTGTTGAAGGAGCTGAGCTCGTCGGTCAGCATGGGTCTGGTATAACGGGTCGTCCAGACAGATCTCATCGAGATGAGGAAGGTTTGGCAGCTGTCTCGCTGGGGTACGCACGACAATGCGTCTGTTGGACGGTAGGTACTCGTCCTTGATGATCCTACAGCGAACGTGCGGCAAGATTATGGTGCTCCTGCTGTCATCGTCATCAGAGCTGGTGACGAGATCAATGACCTCGTAACGAACGGCAGGCGGGTTGTTGTTGTCACTGGACAGGTTTATGGTATTCCTGACGTCGTCGTCGTCGTCAGAGATGTCAACGAGATCGGCTATCTCGTAGCGACCAGCAGACGGTTTGGTGACAGGTGAAGAACGCGAGAGGTCCGCGTGGTCGACCTCTGTGTTCGGAATCGGACGGCACGGACAACCGTATACCGATACGTAATCTGACGCGTCGCACTCGATATTCTCGGTCGTTCCGAGAAGTTCAGTCCAATCAGTCGAACTTAAGACGCGGTTTAAGATGGCTGTTTGATTTAATGCCCGTTTGAACTTGGCCAGTTGATACTTTCGGCCTGCACGACGTGTACGACGCATAAGGGATGGGTATGGAAGGAACTGTTTCGGAAGAGTTAATACTCTGAAAATCCTTTTGTCGGATTTTGTCTAAGTCCCAAACGTGAAAGAAAAATTGGCCAGGGGTTCCCCGTAGGCGCTGGCCAGAGGTAATTTACCTGACTCGAAAATGTCCACTCGTTAATCGGCACTACCCAGCAGAGCAGACGAACTGGCCTCCGAGCCGGGTCACCGTGCGACAACGAGGGCACTATTAAAACAGTCACTTCACTTTAGACACTGATATGTTTCCTTTCACAAACTGTCACTTTAACTTCGATAATCTTTTGACTAAGTGTCACCTCGTTGACGTATTGCCTCGGCGGAGCTGTAAGCTTCTCCCTTTGTGACCGAGGTTGAACACGTAAGCGAGAGCTCAATTATTTATTATTAATATTAAATGCGTTTATCTGATTTGGAAAGTTATTATTTCCAAACGTCTACTCGTCAACCACTACTTCTCAGCGGAGCGGACGAACTGACCTCCAAGCCGAGTTCTGTATGATTAACGAGGGCACGATTCGAATTTCGAAAAGAAACTGTCACTGGATTTAGTAGAATGATGTGGAAATTAACTTCACGTAGCACTGGTAAAATATAATATATATATTGAAATAAAGAACGTTGAGTACACTTGAGTATAAACTTGGTAGTATAATAATAAATGAATTAAACGTAATAATCGTATACGGAGTATGAGTTAGTAAGAGTTAGAATTGGAATTGATTTAGGAATTGAATTGGAATGGATTTGGAATAGAATAGTAGAACAAACGTCGATGAACGTCGAAGCGCGAATTAGAAGAGCGCAGATCGACCCGTCTGCTCGCTTCGCTGGCTTGGGCCAGACTGACTGATGTCGTTGTGTGAGAATGGAGTGAGCGCAGACCGACACGTCCGCTCACTTCGCTGGCTAGCACCAGACTGATGCAAGAGGCAGCTCTGCGTAGCCTCCTTCGCTCGGAGTGGGGGTTGCTGACGCTGCAGTCCCTTTGTCCTCGCTCGTCGGAGTGGTGACGGGTGCAAGACTGCTGACGTTGCAGTCTCTTTGTCCTCGCTCTCGACAGAGTGGTGACGCGTGCAAGACTGCTGACGTTGCGATCTCTTTGTTCTCGAGGTGGCGTTTACTCGAGCGGAGTTGAGGATTTGAACAAGTTGTAAGTGTAGATGAGGGTTTGAACAAGTGAAAGTAAGTTCGGAGTGATGGTTGGGTTTAGAACAATTGGGAGAGTCGAGATTTAAGTAGTGATGGGTATTAGAACAAGTTTCGGGAAAGTTGTGGGTGAAGTAGTGATGGGTTTAAGAGGTATTAGAATTAGAACAAGAGTTTGATAGCGATGGGTTTAAGAGATATTAGATTTAGAACAAGAGTTTGATAGCGATGGGTTTAAGAGGTATTATGTACTTAATATTTAATCTTAACCTAGAATCGAGGTACGGTCCTCGATTCGACCAACGTCGGAGGTCGTCCGACGTAACACCTCCCTCGCCGGAGAAGAGATTTCTCGGAGTGAAATCTCTCGGTCCGGGGTTGTGTTCGGTGAACGCTCGCATTACAATTTTTGGTCTTGAGACGCATCGTTAGTGAGCGATCCGCGCAGGGAGCTCAGTTCTCGGCGCACGTTGACTGTATTAACAGTACGAAACACTGGATGCACTGAGATGTTGTCTGATTCTGCGCGAGGAGTTGGGGTAGGTTTCGCAATGTCCGACAGTCTATAATCGCAATGTTCATTATTTGACTGTCTTTTATTGGGGTCTTGGGAGGGAATGGGCTCACTTATGTCATTTTCACTTTCACTTTTCCGATATCTGACAGCGTATGTGTATGTTTCGTCTCTTTGTTTCAGGAAAATGAAGAATCTTGTCAAGGAACTCCAGATGGCGACGATGAGGTGGAGGCTCCAGCCGTATAACGAATGGAGAGCGATGCCATTGATGATTGTGCTGATAATAGTTTTTATTGTGCGAATTGCCACATATATTCCTATTAATCCAGCGGTTACGGATCCGAACGTGGTAAATCCTGACCATAACTTCTGTGCGGTAGATTCAGCTATTTGTTGAAGCGACTCTTCGTCGAGCAGGTTGAACATGTTAATATTTCCTGCTGCGTATTGTCTACCTGAGGCGCCTTGTGCAATAGTATTTATTACGGCTACCTTTTCTACAGGGAACATTATGTGATCCTGCAGTTTGTCGAGGTCGTCTTGCGAATATATGCCTCCAGTCGCAAGGTTTTTGGGGTCCACGTATTTCCATGTGGCCTTAGAGATTGGATGGAGTTCTGACGGTGCAATAGTTTCTGTTAGTGATGGAGTGAGTCGGTACCATGTTCCATGTATTCTGTAATATGGAGATAGTAACTCGCTGCACGGCTTCTCTGTACCGGTGTTTGAAATAATGTGGTCCTTTGGTTTCAGGAATCTTGAAGAATTCTTGTACGTGACGGGCAGTTCGTCATAACAGCGTTCCGTTTTCCGGATCTGGACTGTCACTGGGATACATTTGATAATATGGACCACTTCACCTGCTGGGACTGCAATAAATCCAGCGTCTTTCATGATGGCGGTTGCCACTTCTTCAGGGGCTGTGTGCAGCTGAGTGAGTGCGTTCTGGAGAATTTGTCGTTCTAGTTCGCACTTTTGACGAATGACGTCCTTATATAGTTGAGAAAATTGTGTACGGAGATGTTTCTCTACGTAGACGAATTTGCTGTTGACATAGGTGAATATGTCGAGATTGTTGACGAGGGTGGGTGACTTCTCCTTGAATTTCCCTGACTTCCCCGTTTCTAGTATGAACAGTTTTGGATGTTCTGTACGGATTATGATAAATCCGCAGACTGAAGATCGTCCTGTCTCGGTTAGTGCAAATGTTGTATCCTGAGAGGCAACTGTATACAAGGTTGGCGAGGATTTTAACTGTGGGGATAGCTTGGTCGCTAGCCCTTCGTATAGAACATCGTAGTTGTTGAATCTGCATGAATCTGTTGGTGCGGGTTCCCAGAATGTGTATCCGTCCTGTGAATCGAGGCAGTTGCCTTTCTGAAGAGGACAGGTTTGTCCGGATTGTAAATGAATTTGTGCTGTGGATAGCTTTATCGGTGCAATGTAGTCCCGTATCGTGATGCGTATTATGGCTTGCACCACGACGTCCGTCCAGGTTCCAAAAGGATCGTTGTAGGTTGTGCCTGAGCAGCTTCCGTCATTCTTGATTTCTCCTGCCATTGTGAGGCTACGAGAGGTTGTGGAATTTGGCTGGACTCCTGTGATCTGTGCCGCTGGCGTAATATACAGAGTTCCAGTAGTGTGTAGATTAGAGCATGTTTCACTGGTGGTGGTTAGGAGATACTCTTGTCTACCATTGGCGACGACGGAATTATGCGAATGCATGCCACAGTAGTAGATCGTTCTGTCTTGTCACGTCCTGGCGGGGCTATAAGAGCAAGAGAAGAGAATACCGCGGCCCGGCTACTCTACTCTTCCACTGACTGACATTTAATAAAAGTGTTGGTCTTTTTATCAACAGACTAGGACCCGATGCCGACACCTGCATGCAGTCTTACACAGATGTATGATGCACGCGACCCTGAAACATACGCGGTAATATGTTCCACTTACTTTTACGCTTCGCTTGTTTGTCGATTGACACGAGACATGAATTCGCAACGGATGAACAGCTACGGTTGCGCTGATGGCCTTGAATGCGGTCCGCTCTGCTTGACAGGGGTTGATCCAAATGGCTGGAAACGACCTTCAAGGATTGACGACTGCGCCAAACTCTGTCACGTCAATATTTGACAGGAACGACCTCCAATGATTGACAGCTGGCTGCCACGGTATTGTAGACGGATGCGCTCGTTGAGGAAACGGGCGTGGACGCTGTACGATACCGTGAATCTAACTCACGAATATCGTCCGCGTGATTGACGATATTTTAACTAGCGAAAACGGGCGTGGACGCTGTGCGATCCCGTGAATTTATCTCGCGAATATCGTCCGCGTGGTTGACGATATTTTGATTCGAGAAAACGGACGTGGATGCTGCGGAGCTTGCTATGCGAGCAAGTCTATCACTATCACGCACGTACGCGAACACGTAACAGGAAATTGAATAAGGAATACTATTCGCGAACTTTCCAGTGAGAACTCTATCTCTAACTAACAACGTGTCACTTCAAACTACGAAGTTAGGAGCAAGGAAATAATAATTGGGATTTAGATTGACTCTGGTAAAACAAAGTATATTAATAACGTAAAAGAATACAAAGGTAAAGATGCTTATTATTAACGAAATCGAAATACGTACTAAGTACGAAATATGAAACGCAATAAAAATGTTTAATTGAATAAACGAAGTAATATTTGAATTAAACGAATAAGAATACGATATTACTGAATGGTATTAGGGACTGTGTCTAAACAGTATGGATTTGGGAAGATTGTGTCTAAACAATCTGGATTTGGAAAGACTATGTCTAAATAGTCTGGACTTGGAAGATTGACGAAAACTCGACTGACCCACTCGGGTCCCCGGAGAGGACTGGGGAAAATCGAACGTTCGTCGACGAACAACGTTCGTTCGAAAAATGCTGACTTCGCAAAAGGGGACCGTGTCCTCTTTGTGCCGGTCTTCGTCGTAAACAGCGCGATGGCCGCCGCACTAGAGTCAGCAGTTTTCGTTCCCAGTGGTGCAGGACTCGAAAATTAAGTGGTAACCATTGGCGTACCTATTTATTTATTTAAATAAATTGGGACTTAGAATATTTTCGAGCGCTTGCTCTTGCAAGGCGTTTCGATGTAAATTTTATATGTCATATGATTAGTTGACATCATTTGTCGACCGATCATATGTTTGAAAATATTCTAAGTACTTTTGAAAATTACCAAAAATCGAAATTTTGGTAAAGTCTAAACAAACGCGAATTGAGAACCTAACCTACAAATTTTTAGGTTAGTTTCATGATTTTCGCTCACGAGTCCAATGATATTTCAATCTTCGAGTTTGGGCCATTTTTGGCTATTTTAGGATTTTGACAGATTTTGGATTTTAGGTTATGTTGATGGATTTCAATCAGATGTACGTGGTGTTAAGGATTCATTGTTATGAAGGATTTTTAGGAGTTTTGGAATCTTTAAAGGGGAACGCTCGCTCTTATGTATCTAATTTTACATGTAGTCTTAAAGCTAACGTCGGAGGTGCGACCGACGTCACACCTCCCCCCTTAGAGAAGAGATTTCACGCAGTGGAATCTCTGCCTCTGGGTGGCGGTAGACAGGATGCACTGAAATGTCATCCCTGTCTCGCAACGCTGGGTCAAGGGAATCGCAAATTAACGTTCGTTTCGTCAAGGGAGGACGGGTTCGGAATTCTCCGACACTGGCACTATCACTGGCTTCCGCTTAAATGTCACCATTGTCTGAATCGGTGTCATCGCTGGAACTATCGGATATCCAGTCAGGGTCGTCCCGTTGTGCGATCCATCTTGCCGATAGAATCTGTCCGCAAGGGATGCACTCCAATACTGGTGTTTCGGTGCATAGCCTTATTCCGCAATACTCGCATCTATTTGGGATGTTATACATCCGCTGATGCTCCCATCGTTCCACTCTAACAATTCGGGTGTATTGGCTGCAGTTGCGGCACAGCAACTTGCCGTTGCAAGCCACTCGAACTATCCCATTGTAACAGATAGTGTTGTTGTATCGTCTCATGTATCGGTGAGCTTTCAGCACGGTCGGCCGTCTTCCTCCCATCGGTCCGCACATCTTTCTGTCGTGGATAGCTATGGGATCCGCAATGTGACTCGGAGCTTGATCGGATGAGGAGTGAAGAGTCTCGTAAGCTGACTCCTCTGGTTGGACCCTTGGCTCGCTATCGTCTTTCTTAGAAGGATCAGAGATTAAGTTTGCAGTTACAATATTTCGCTGACGCGTGTCCTGTCTCGGGCTACCTGGAAGACGTTTAATCTTATTTGCATGGACAATTTTGAAATGGTTTCCTATTCGTAATTTGACATTGTTCGTATCAAGCATTTCTATTATCTCATGCGGTCCAGTATATTGCGCGTCGAATTTTCCTTTACGAGGTTCTTTTAACAAGTATACCTGTTCGCCTACCGTGAACTGCACGGGGTTAATCTTCCTATCATAATAAGTCTTTGATTTCTGCTTTGCCGCTACTAAATTATCGCGCGCGCGGGATTGTGTCTCGCTTATCTTTCTTTGTAGGTCAAAGAGGTAACCTGCGTAGGACTCGTTCTCTACTGCGTAGAGATGGGAATCAGAGGAAGGAACACGGGCCAGGGAACCGAATACCAACTCGTGTGGGGTGAAGTCTGTTCCCTCGTGTACGCTGGTATTGTAGCTAAACATTGCCAAGTTTATCCATTTATCCCAGTTATTTTTGTTGACGTACTGCTTCAAATATTCCGTCAGTACATGATGCGATCTCTCAATGGATCCGTTGCTTTGTGGATGGAAAGCAGTGGTTTGGAGGCGTGTAATCCTGAATCTTTTTGCGATAGCCTTCATAAGGGAGCTTGTGAAGTTAGTCCCTTGATCCGTTAATATTGCCTTAGGCGTTCCAAAGCGACATATCAGGTGGTCGATGAAGGCGTTTGCTGTACTGACGGAGTCGGTAGATTTGAGCGGCACTGCGACGGAGTATTTTGTAAGAAGGTCTTGCATCGTCATTACATACGTGTTGCCATCTTCGGTAGTGGGTAATGGTCCCACGATGTCTAGCGAGACCTTATCAAACGCCCTGCCGGGCGTATCCGTTAACTTCATTGGTAGGCGAGTTTTTACTCTTGTTAACTTGTTACGCTGGCAACTCAGGCAATTGTTAACGTAGTTGGTTACGTCCTTTTTGAGGCTGTTCCACCAGTATTTTTCTCTTATCCTTTTGTATGTCTTGGTTATGCCTTTATGGCCGGCATACGCTGATACATGGTTCTCCGTGATGATCTCCATCCTTCTATCCTCAGCGGGGATTTGGACCTCGTTCGAACAGAGAAATATTTGGACTGGTGTGTCCTCGAATGTTTCTGTGAGTAGATTGATCACGTATTCTCTCGACAAATGGTCGAGGAATGTTTTAGAGATTGAAAAGGATTCCAACGCGAGCTCGTTGACAACGTCGATCAACGTTCTAAGACATTCTTTGAGGTCGTCTGCAGATACCTCATGAAGCGGCGATTGTTTAATCGGTATCTGGATTAACTTGTATTTACCGTGATCTGTTACCCTAGCTCTATGTAGGAGTAAGTCTTGGGATTTGGCCAGTTTGCCTTGTCTATAGAGATCTACGGCCCCGAGATCGATGGGCCGTCCGTCCATCGTTATGAAGCAAACTAAATTGTCCCTTCTCATTATTAATCGGTCCCTTGTATGAATTATTCTTCTTCTACGTGGTGTAGGATTGCTTTCTTCTTCTTCTTCTTCTTCTTCTTCTTCTTCTTCTTCTTCTGAGGGAATACTCTCTTCTCGCTCATCGAAGACATCTGGTCCGGTCAAGGAAGGCGGAAATATAGGAGAAAAGGAAAGAGTTTCTTCGACTCCCAGATCCCGTAGTAATCCTTGATCGGCGATTGAAATAAGAGGCGGGGATGCTGCGCGGGGGTCATCAGAATGCGATGGCGTACCCATCGATGGTCCCGGTGACGAGGCTGCCGATGATCTTCTCCTTTTTGGGGGCATTGACTTCGGTGGGGGCATGAGAATTGAATCGTCTCTATCTTTCTTCCTGCGGCGTGCGTCGAAAAGAGGAGTCCCCGGGCTTGACAATGGCGTCCTAGGCGGAGTCGTTTCCTCTGAATCGGTCCATGAGATGGGCAATGCCACCGGATTCCGGGATAGGGCATCCGCATTAGAGTTGGCTCTGCCAGGTTTGTAGATAACCTGGTATTCGAACTCTGCCAATTTTAATCTCCACCGGAGGAGCCGGGATGTGGGATCCTTTACGGATGTCATCCACACCAGCGGTCTGTGATCGGTGATGAGTAAGAATTTCCTGCCGTAAATGTACGGGCGGAAATATTGGACGGCGAATATTATGGCTAAACACTCCTTTTCTATTGTGGAGTAGTTTAGTTCAGCGCCGTGAAGGATACGTGACGCGTACGCGATAGGGCGATCCTTTCCCACGTCGCCTTGGCTTAGGACAGCGCCGATCGCGTACCCTGAGGCGTCGCAAGTTACGTTGAATGGTTTCCCAAAATCTGGGTACTGGAGGACAGGCTCCGTACACAATGCCTGTCGTAAAGTCTCGAAGGCTTCCTCCTGCTTTGACCCCCACACGAATTTCGTGTCCTTGGTAAGGAGTTGGGTGAGGGGTTTGGAAATATGAGCGAATCTATCTATGAATCTGCGGTAATAGCCCGCTAGACCTAAAAATTCGCGGACGTTCTTTGCGTTTTTCGGTCGAGGATAATTTTGGACCGCGTTAAATTTTTTAGGGCATGGCCGTACGCCATCCTCGCTAATCTGGTGTCCTAGGTAAGCTACCTCTCTGTGCAAAAACCCGCATTTAGACGGTTGTAATTTCAAATTGGCGGCTCTCAATCGGCGAGCCAATTTATCAAATTTCGCTTTGTGTTCTTCTAGGGAACGCGCGTATATGACTATATCGTCGAGATAAACGAAGAGTTCGTTACCCTGGGGACCGGTTAGGATCGTATCCATTAGTCGCTGGAACGTAGCCGGCGCATTACGCAATCCGAACGGCATTCTATTATACTGGTAGTGTCCGAACGGAGTTGAGAAGGCGGTTTTTGCGGCGTCCTCCTTTTCCATGCCTATTTGGTGAAACCCGCTTGCCAGATCAAATACGCTAAAATATTTGGCACTACCCAGCTGATCTAAGATCTCGTTTATGCTGGGCAGTGGATAAGCGTCTGCTATTGACTTCTCGTTTAAAGCGCGATAGTCAATTACCATTCTCCATTTCTTATTTCCTTCGGCATCCGCTTTCTTCGGTACGATCCACAAAGGGGAGTTATACGGTGAACTAGAGGGTGCGACTATATCATTTTGTAAGAGTTCACACATTTGTTTGTCGATCTCCTCTTTGTGAATCGGCGGATACCGGTATTGTTTGGTATGTACGGGGATGTCGTCCGTCGTGGGGATTTTATGTGTTACAGCGTTAGTTTTCCCCAGACGATCCCCTTGAAGGTGGAAGAGATCATTATTCTCCTCCAATAAAGATTTGACATGGTCTATCTCGTCGTGATCGAGGTGATCCATGGGAATAGTTTCCATAAGCTCATTAACGCGAGCATTACGGGACTTGGTAATGGAATGGACCCTTTTGGGTATGAATTCGAAGCCTTTCATAAGGGGTTTCGAGTATGAGTGATCGGGATGGCTACCGGAATCGTCGGGATGGTTACCGGAATTATTTAAAGAATCGGGATGGCTACCGGAATCGTCGGGATGGTTACCGGAATTATTTAAAGAATCGGGATGGCTACCGGAATCGTCGGGATGGTTACCGGAATTATTTAAAGAATCGGGATGGCTACCGGAATCGTCGGAATGGTTACCGGAATTATTTAAAGAATCGGGATGGCTACCGGAATCGTCGGGATGGTTACCGGAATTAATAGAAGACGCGAGTTGATCGTTAACGATCGTCTCGTGCGCGCGGCACGCACGAGCATTGAATAAGTCCGAATTGACTTCGGCTTGAATATTCGAAAAGGGAACCTCGATCTCTTCCACCTCCAACGTAGGCAGGGAGAAGGACGCCACTTCGGACGATGCGTTAAAGCATCGCAGGTATGCCTTTCCGTTACGGTTGGTGACTAAACAATCACCTAAGAACACATCGGGTTTTACATCTACTTTTCGCACATACCCTTCGCTTGGGCCCTTTACGTTGACGGCTATGCAGGCGGCGGTACGGCTTTCGACGGAATATTCCCGAGGATTCGAAAAGGGAATACGTAGGTTTTTATACTCTACGCATTCCTTCGCAAATGATATCTCTGCTCCCTCTCTGAAGAAGGGGGAGCCTAAGATACCATCTATATTAATTGGAAAACTGTCAGGCAGAACGTGTAGCGTGACTTTAATGGAATCTGCTAGCTCCGCATTGATATAACCGAGGGTCGCAATTTCTCCTTCTGTCACGCCATGGACGTGTATGACGCTGTCAGTTTTTAGATGAACGTCAGATTTGATACCAGACGCTCGGATTAAGTTGACCTCGGACCCGGTGTCCAAGAGGAACTCACACTCTTTTGAGAAGAGTGACGATTTTGCTTTTATTCGAGGGATAGGGGAGTCCGGCGCGAGATTTATTGCCGAGACTAATTTCGCGGATGGTCGTTCATTCTGCTGACCGTCCGGGTTATCTCTCCTATCTACTCGAATTTCATCTACTGCTGGTCGTCGCTGATGACGGCCAGCTGTGTTGCCTTTTGGCGATTCTCTTGGGATGCCTCCCGTCCTTTGGTCGCGTTTGTCGGGAGGCTTGATTCGTTTCCCGACTCATTTCTACTGTAATATTCGCGGCGGCGACATTCGTGTATGTCATGTCCCGTGCGCTTACAATATTTACAATACTTCCGACTCTCCGTAGGAAAGCGATCGCGACCTGGGGACTGGGAAGCGCGATCTTCGCATTTATACGTTTCGCGCTGATTTGATTGCGACGGTTCGTGACGTCGCGGAGGAGGAGAGCGATACGCGTCTCTGTTATCGGGTTTCCTGTCTCGCCAGGATTCACGAGGTGAAAAGGAAGGTCGTTGATCTTTCCTTTCCGAAGATCTATTGCGCTGCTCTGGCGCATTCCTATCATAAGGAGAGTTGCTTGATCGCTCTGGTGTGCGATTACGAGAGTCGGAGAATGCAACGCGGCGTCCGTCGTCGCGATAACGAACACGGTCAAGCTCGTACTGTTTGTACGCGGTTACTGCTTCATCGAATATTTTCTGTAATTCGAGTGACGCGCAGAGCCTGACCTCGGCTCGAAGCGCTGGGATAAGACCACGCATGAAACAATCAACTGTGAATTTGTCAATCTCGTCTAGATTGGGGACCCCGCGGCCTGAATCTATGATCGCCGTTCTAAGGTCCTTTACTCGCGTAATATAATTCAACACCTGCTCGGACTGTCCCTGGTGTATCGAAGCTAATTCTCCGCGATACTGATCGATGAATTTATATGGGCCTAGTACATCTTTCAGGCGATTGCACAATTCAGAGATTGTGTTAATATTTACGTCTTCAATCGCGGCGTATGCCTGTCCTCTAAGCTTATTGCATACTAATCTAGTGAGGGTACGCTCAGCTGTGGCTGGAACAGCTTCCAAGGCTCGCTTGCACGCGCGAACGAATTGTAGCACGGTTATGGAGGTGCCGTCAAAGGTAGGCACGAGTTCAACCGCTTGTTTAACGGTGAAATTCGAAGAATCGTGCATTATGGGTTCGCGGGGCGCAACGACTGGGCTAGCTGGAATTGATTGAGAATCTCTGGCCGATCGGATTTCTGCTATCTCGCGGCGTATATCCTCGTACGTTTCTCTCTGATCGCGCGTTTCTGTTTCGTATTGCAATTTGAGTTGAGTCAACGCGGCGGTTTGATTAATGAGAGCTGCTTCTCTACGAGCTAAATCTTTCTGGAATTCAATTAATTCCTCTTCCGTAGGAGGAACCTTCTTTCTAGCCTCGCTACGCGTTTCCATGATTGCGTCGCTTGAAAATTTCTAAGTATGAAATTCGCGAAAAATAATCCGACTATATAACGTGGGCGAAGGGGCGTTTTCTAAACCGCCCGTCGCACTTTAACGTTCACTAAAACTCTCGATGAATTTGTACTGAGTACGAACATCGCGAAAAATAATTTGAGTATGTAACGTGGGCGAAAGGGCATTTCCTTCACTGCCCGTCGCACTTTTAACTGACACTATGCTTTCACGGACTCTAAGTCTACTGCGTTAAATTGTCAAACAATGATGGAACGCGCAGGGGTTCGCGTGCTAACACTGATTCTATTTTTATTCCTCGATGCCGTGCTTCTAACATCGGTGACCAACGACTGTCCTACCGACTGCGCCAAATTTGTCACAACAAATTTTGGCAGAGGTAGGACACATGACGTATCCTACAAAAGTGTTGACGGTGTCTCTAACATCGGTGACCAACGAGTGTCCTACCGACTGCGCCAAATTTGTCACGTCCTGGCGGGGCTATAAGAGCAAGAGAAGAGAATACCGCGGCCCGGCTACTCTACTCTTCCACTGACTGACATTTAATAAAAGTGTTGGTCTTTTTATCAACAGACTAGGACCCGATGCCGACACCTGCATGCAGTCTTACACAGATGAATGATGCACGCGACCCTGAAACATACGCGGTAATATGTTCCACTTACTTTTACGCTTCGCTTGTTTGTCGATTGACACGAGACATGAATTCGCAACGGATGAACAGCTACGGTTGCGCTGATGGCCTTGAATGCGGTCCGCTCTGCTTGACAGGGGTTGATCCAAATGGCTGGAAACGACCTTCAAGGATTGACGACTGCGCCAAACTCTGTCACGTCAATATTTGACAGGAACGACCTCCAATGATTGACAGCTGGCTGCTACGGTATTGTAGACGGATGCGCTCGTTGAGGAAACGGGCGTGGACGCTGTACGATACCGTGAATCTAACTCACGAATATCGTCCGCGTGATTGACGATATTTTAACTAGCGAAAACGGGCGTGGACGCTGTGCGATCCCGTGAATTTATCTCGCGAATATCGTCCGCGTGGTTGACGATATTTTGATTCGAGAAAACGGACGTGGATGCTGCGGAGCTTGCTATGCGAGCAAGTCTATCACTATCACGCACGTACGCGAACACGTAACAGGAAATTGAATAAGGAATACTATTCGCGAACTTTCCAGTGAGAACTCTATCTCTAACTAACAACGTGTCACTTCAAACTACGAAGTTAGGAGCAAGGAAATAATAATTGGGATTTAGATTGACTCTGGTAAAACAAAGTATATTAATAACGTAAAAGAATACAAAGGTAAAGATGCTTATTATTAACGAAATCGAAATACGTACTAAGTACGAAATATGAAACGCAATAAAAATGTTTAATTGAATAAACGAAGTAATATTTGAATTAAACGAATAAGAATACGATATTACTGAATGGTATTAGGGACTGTGTCTAAACAGTATGGATTTGGGAAGATTGTGTCTAAACAATCTGGATTTGGAAAGACTATGTCTAAATAGTCTGGACTTGGAAGATTGACGAAAACTCGACTGACCCACTCGGGTCCCCGGAGAGGACTGGGGAAAATCGAACGTTCGTCGACGAACAACGTTCGTTCGAAAAATGCTGACTTCGCAAAAGGGGACCGTGTCCTCTTTGTGCCGGTCTTCGTCGTAAACAGCGCGATGGCCGCCGCACTAGAGTCAGCAGTTTTCGTTCCCAGTGGTGCAGGACTCGAAAATTAAGTGGTAACCATTGGCGTACCTATTTATTTATTTAAATAAATTGGGACTTAGAATATTTTCGAGCGCTTGCTCTTGCAAGGCGTTTCGATGTAAATTTTATATGTCATATGATTAGTTGACATCATTTGTCGACCGATCATATGTTTGAAAATATTCTAAGTACTTTTGAAAATTACCAAAAATCGAAATTTTGGTAAAGTCTAAACAAACGCGAATTGAGAACCTAACCTACAAATTTTTAGGTTAGTTTCATGATTTTCGCTCACGAGTCCAATGATATTTCAATCTTCGAGTTTGGGCCATTTTTGGCTATTTTAGGATTTTGACAGATTTTGGATTTTAGGTTATGTTGATGGATTTCAATCAGATGTACGTGGTGTTAAGGATTCATTGTTATGAAGGATTTTTAGGAGTTTTGGAATCTTTAAAGGGGAACGCTCGCTCTTATGTATCTAATTTTACATGTAGTCTTAAAGCTAACGTCGGAGGTGCGACCGACGTCACAGTGGACCAGTGCACAAAAGACGTACAGCCACGCAGAAGGCGAACCGTTACACATCACGCTACCGCAACTTAACTTGCTACAATGGCGTAATCATGGTCGCATGCGATGGTAGGGAATTATGCTATGATTGCAGCCTGACAACAACCATCGAGCACACAGAACGTTGGAGGCATCAAAGGATGATCAGTATAATGAATAACTGCAACAACTGCGGTGAGAAGATGTGCAGGGAAACACCTGTGTTGAACTGCATTCCATGCGGACAGATACTGGCTTCAAGATGGGCCATACAACATGACGACCCCGACCACGTTTCCGACAGCTCAGACGAGGATACGGACACGGAATAACTCACAAAAGTGAAAGTGAAAATGACATAAGTGAGCCCATTCCCTCCCAAGACCCCAATAAAAGACAGTCAAATAATGAACATTGCGATTATAGACTGTCGGACATTGCGAAACCTACCCCAACTCCTCGCGCAGAATCAGACAACATCTCAGTGCATCCAGTGTTTCGTACTGTTAATACAGTCAACGTGCGCCGAGAACTGAGCTCCCTGCGCGGATCGCTCACTAATGATGCGTCTCAAAACCAAAAATTGTAATGCGAGCGTTCACCGAACACAACCTCGGACCGAGAGATTTCACTCCGAGAAATCTCTTCTCCGGCGAGGGAGGTGTTACGTCGGACGACCTCCGACGTTGGTCAAATCGAGGACCGTACCTCGATTCTAGGTTAAGACTAAATACTAAGTACATAACAACCTCTTAAACCCATCGCTACCAAACTCTTGTTCTAATTCTAATATCTCTTAAACCCATTGCTATCAAACTCTTGTTCTAATTCTAATACCTCTTAAACCCATCACTACTTCACCCACAACTTTCCCTAAACTTGTTCTAATACCCATCACTACTTAAATCTCGACTCTCCCAATTGTTCTAAACCCAACCATCACTCCGAACTTACTTTCACTTGTTCAAACCCTCATCTACACTTACAACTTGTTCAAATCCTCAACTCCGCTCGAGTAAACGCCACCTCGAGAACAAAGAGATCGCAACGTCAGCAGTCTTGCACGCGTCACCACTCTGTCGAGAGCGAGGACAAAGAGACTGCAACGTCAGCAGTCTTGCACCCGTCACCACTCCGACGAGCGAGGACAAAGGGACTGCAGCGTCAGCAACCCCCACTCCGAGCGAAGGAGGCTACGCAGAGCTGCCTCTTGCATCAGTCTGGTGCTAGCCAGCGAAGTGAGCGGACGTGTCGGTCTGCGCTCACTCCATTCTCACACAACGACATCAGTCAGTCTGGCCCAAGCCAGCGAAGCGAGCAGACGTGTCGATCTGCGCTCTTCTAATTCGCGCTTCGACGTTCATCGACGTTTGTTCTACTATTCTATTCCAAATCCATTCCAATTCAATTCCTAAATCAATTCCAATTCTAACTCTTACTAACTCATACTCCGTATACGATTATTACGTTTAATTCATTTATTATTATACTACCAAGTTTATACTCAAGTGTACTCAACGTTCTTTATTTCAATATATATATTATATTTTACCAGTGCTACGTGAAGTTAATTTCCACATCATTCTACTAAATCCAGTGACAGTTTCTTTTCGAAATTCGAATCGTGCCCTCGTTAATCATACAGAACTCGGCTTGGAGGTCAGTTCGTCCGCTCCGCTGAGAAGTAGTGGTTGACGAGTAGACGTTTGGAAATAATAACTTTCCAAATCAGATAAACGCATTTAATATTAATAATAAATAATTGAGCTCTCGCTTACGTGTTCAACCTCGGTCACAAAGGGAGAAGCTTACAGCTCCGCCGAGGCAATACGTCAACGAGGTGACACTTAGTCAAAAGATTATCGAAGTTAAAGTGACAGTTTGTGAAAGGAAACATCAGTGTCTAAAGTGAAGTGACTGTTTTAATAGTGCCCTCGTTGTCGCACGGTGACCCGGCTCGGAGGCCAGTTCGTCTGCTCTGCTGGGTAGTGCCGATTAACGAGTGGACATTTTCGAGTCAGGTAAATTACCTCTGGCCAGCGCCTACGGGGAACCCCTGGCCAATTTTTCTTTCACGTTTGGGACTTAGACAAAATCCGACAAAAGGATTTTCAGAGTATTAACTCTTCCGAAACAGTTCCTTCCATGCCCATCCCTTATGCGTCGTACACGTCGTGCAGGCCGAAAGTATCAACTGGCCAAGTTCAAACGGGCATTAAATCAAACAGCCATCTTAAACCGCGTCTTAAGTTCGACTGATTGGACTGAACTTCTCGGAACGACCGAGAATATCGAGTGCGACGCGTCAGATTACGTATCGGTGTCACGTCCGTCACTGTGTTTTTGTTACAGGTACCAGGAGAGAGAAAAGAGAACAGTGACAGACGGACGGTTGAGATATGAAGATTAAAATGAGGAGTGGTCTTTCGTGCCGAGACAGCCGCGGGCTGTCATATGCACTAGGACAACCGATATTGCTATGGATGCAGTCAAGAAGAGAACGTCCGACGCGGTTACAAGGAGTGTCCCGACAAGAATCGCGCGCGAGAGGATGCAACGAGAACGGTGAGTTTACAAGATTCAGCAATTATACAAGACATTATACGACTCACCGCAATGCTGTATTAACGCCTAATAATATTGTTGCAGCAGGAACTGGCGGTACTGGCAGTAGGTGTCGTACATCGGGTCTTCTATACAGATGCCCTCGAGGTGGGGAAGATCTGGCAGAGTTGCTGCTGCTCGGTTCGGGACGACATTAGTGGCCTTGGATGCTGGCCGCAAGACGACACGTTGATGAGCTGGCAGAGGAACGTCACGGATGATTCGGCAACGGACCCTGGGAACGATGATCGTGTCTCGGCTGTCGTCGTCGTCGGCTATGTCGATTACCTCAGGACGATCGACCGGATGTAGAACTGGCGTCGGAGCTCGCGAGAGGTCCGCGTGGTTGACCTCTTTAGGAGGGTTGCAAGGGCAACCGTATACAGAAACGTAATCGGACGCGTCACACGGAATGTGCTCGGTGGTTCCCAGAAGTTCGGTCCACTCGGTAGTGGCAATGATTTGATCGAGCACCGTTTTATCTCTCAACGCGCGTCTCAATTTAGCAAGTTGATACTTGCGTCCCGCTCGACGTGGGCGTCGCATGGGTAAGGAATAGTAATGATGGAATAATAATAATATAATGAAAATGAACTTCCACTTGTTATTAACCTTTTTGGTAGTTAACTCGCTTCACGTCAATAGTGGCGGCTCAGCGTTTCCACTGCGCACTTTAGACCAATTCTAGACGTGGCACGAGAACTTCTCTATGACTCGCTTCAAATTCCTTATTGGCGGCTCAGCGTTTCCACTGCGCACTTTAGACCAAGTCCGGATATGTCACGAGTTTAATATATTCGATGCAAGAACTGAATTGGAAGATGGTGTTGAACTAACACAAGAATAACAAGATCGAAGCACTGGTATAACAACAATATATTAAATAAGAACTGGTAAGTACACTGGTATACAATATGTAAGTAGTATTATAATAGGAGTAGTAATTGGATTAATGAATAATGGATATTGTAATATGTTATAGGAATAACGTATGAGAATTAGGACTTGAGTTGAGTTGAGTTAGAGTTGGAATTGGAATTGGAATTAGGAGTGAAGGATCGACACACTTCACTTTCGCGGAGCTAGACTGAACACGTCTGCTCTTGAAGCCGGACTGGCGGCTGAGGCCAGGTAGGCACGTCTGTGCGAGTCGCTGGCTGAAGGCGGACTGATGCAAGCGTCCGCTCTGCCTTGCCTCCTTCGTTCGGAGTGGGGATAGCTGACGCTGCAGTCTCTTTGTTCTTCGGTCGTCGGAGTGGGAGAACCGCTGACGCAGCAGCGTCTTCGCTCCCGGGGACTGCACGTGCATTTCTGCTGACGCTGCAGTCTCGTGGCTGTCCTATTGCCCTCTACGAGCGTGGGACTGCTGATGCAGCAGTCTTTGGACTTCTCGACGTTTCTAGAAGCTTCTAGATGCTTCCAGAGTGATGCAATACTTTATTGCATTATGTGTCGTGGTGATGGGTTGAAACTGAGGTAAGGTGTTGATCAAGGTGAAGTTATGGTGATGGGTAGAGACGGAGATAAGGATTAGAACAATAGAATAATGAGATCTTAACATTATGTTCTTATGTCTAGGGGACGGTGTGTGGATCTTATGCAGATCAGACCTTGTATACATAGTGTGTGTACAAGGCCAACGTCGTACATCGGACGACGTAACACCTCCCAACGCGGAAAAGAAATTTCTTACAAGGAAGAAATTTCTCGCTCAACACTCGATATCACACTCATTCATGCGATGCATCGCCCGGGGGTACTCCGCGCAGGGAGCACAGTTCTCGGCGAGTATTTCCTATATTTGTACGAAACACTGGTCGCACTGAAATGTTGTCGGTGTCGGCACGTGGGGCTGGGGCTGGTTTTGTAATGTCCGACAAGTCGTATTCGCAATGTTCATTTTTCGACTGTCTTTTCTCGGGGTTTAGGGTGGGTGGGGAATCACTTTGTTCACTAACACTTTCACTTGCACTTTTCCTGTATCTTGCTGCATATTTTAATTGTTAGGTTCGGCTGTTCCGTCCTGGTCGGGATCCGCATTGTGGTCCCTGATGTCTGCAGCTATGTGTACCTTTGATGGCACCGTCCAGTCATCTTCGTCTGAAGTGGCGTCACTATCGCTGGTTTGGAGGTCTTCCGAGTCGGAATCAGAGTCGAAGTCAGTGTCGGAGTCGGAATTGGATTCAGAGTCGAAACTGAATTCTTCGATAACTGGCCTACGGCTGTGAGGGAAATCCGTCCTGGATCGCATACGAGCTATTTGGTAAGCGCATGGAGCACAGTCCCAGACTGGCTTTTCATCACAGATGTTCTCTTTGCATTGTTCACACGTGTTGTACATGCCGTACATTCTAACGTGATCGAAGCGTTCCGTTCTTCCTATCTTAGCAGGCAGACTGCATGTGCAGCATAATTGTTTTCCCTCGGAGGTTATGTAGATTGTTCCCGTGAAACAGATTACTTGGAGGTAGTTCTGTAGATACCTCTTGGCTCTACGGTCTGATGTCCTATGGATCTTGCCTTGTTTGCACATCTTGTTAGGTTGTCCCGCTTGGGTGCTGCTGTCGTGACGGTTCGTAACGTACTGACGGTCTTTCGTCAAGTTGCTAGTGTTGTCATTACTTTGGTGTTGCCTGTATCTCATCAGGGAGGTGGGGGCTACTGAGAACGGGCGGGGTTCTTTCCTTATCTTCTTCCACATGAGTGTCACGTTTCGCTGACGCGGGGTTTGCGTTAGATTATTCGGCGCACGCTTGAGTTTGTTTGCATGTACAATCTTAAAATTGTTCCCTACTTTAATTTTTACATTGTTTGAGTCTAGGATGTCGCAAATTTCGTGAGGACCCGTATATTGCGCATCGAATTTGCCCTTGCAGGGTTCTTTGAGTAGGAATACCTGTTCTATATCTTCCGGTGGTCGAAGGAGATTTTGCCGACGCTGGGCTTCGAATTTCGCTCGCTTATTCTCATAGGGGTATCCGTTATCGCGAGGGTACATGGATTTATATTTCATTCTTGCTGACTCGTATTTCGCCGTAGCGCAGAGATTAATTTTATCGTATTCGTTTCGCTTCGCATGGCAACGTGCAGATGGAAGTTGAAAGGAATCGAGTTTCTGTGGATCATCAAAGATATGATTTTGAAGTAAGTTAAGAAGTTCTTTTACTCTGGAGGCTTTGATATCCTTCTCTGGTTTAGAACTGTCGCTGGATTTATTGTGCAATATAGAACAGACCTGCTTACATATGGGTCTTGAAGATCTTTGATTGTCGTAAGAATGGAGTTGGTCTTGGAATTGATCGGGCTGGTTACCGGAGTTAGAATAAGGATCGGGCTGGTTACCGGAGTTAGAATAAGAATCGGGCTGGTTACCGGAGTTAGAATAAGAATCGGGCTGGTTACCGGAGTTAGTATAAGAATCGGGCTGGTTACCGGAGTTAGTAATGTCGGGATGGTTACCGAATACGTCGGGACGATACCCGGAATTAGAAAGGTCGGGATGGTTACCGAATACGTCGGGATGGTTCCCGGAAGTAGAAAGGTCGGAAGAGTACGACTCGATTTCTTCCATCTCCAATGGGGGCAATCGAAATGAAACTCTTTCCGACGAGGTGTTAAAACACCGGAGGCTCGCTTTGCCTTTACGATTGGTGACAACGCAGTCACCCAGGAATACATCCGGCGCTACGTTAACACGGCGGATATATCCCTGTTTAGGTCCTTCGACGTCGACCGCTATACACGCAACGGTACGAGGTTCGAGGACGAATTCTTCGGATTTCGGAGGAGTCTTTGTTCGGACTCGATCCTCACGCTCCACGATCCGACTTCTCGCAGTGTACTCCGATATCTCTCGAGTCTCCTTCGATTCCGGCCGGCTTTTCACGGCGTTTTTCTCTAGGGGGTACTCGATCGAATCCCGAGGAGGCATTGAAATAACCTCCGTCACCGGAGCTCTGCAAGGTCTGACCGCGGGTGCACGAGGATTTGAGGAAGACACTCGAACGTTCCTTGCCGAATGTTCCTCACGCTTGGCGGCTGGAGTTTTAACGAGATCGTTGGTCATAGACGAAGGCATTGAAATAACCTCTGCTGCCAATTTATCGCGAGGCTCAGCCGTGGGCGCGCAAGGGTTCGAGAAGGGAACCCGAATGTTTCCTATCGTTATGTATTCATTCGCAAAGGAGATCTCGGCTCCTGTTCTGAAGAAGGGAGAACCGAGGATTCCGTCGATGTTAATTGGGAAGTTTTCTTCCAAGACATGAAATTCAATAGGGTTTTGACCCTGTAAGTGTATTTTAATTTGACCGAGAGTTGGAATGGATCCCTCGGTTATTCCTTGGACTTCTATAGTGTTCGTATAATCTATAGGTAGATTTGGTTCTAGACTTGACGCACGAATTAAATTGATCTCCGAACCCGTGTCCAACAAAAATTCACACTTCTTTTGTAATTGAGGGGCGGAGATTTTTACGCGCGGAATTGGTGAGTCTGCAGCAAGATTTACTGCTGAGACGAATCGTCGGACTGGTCGTTCGTCCGGATAGCTGTTTGGGTGCGGGCTGTAGTTTGGGTTGAAGATGCGGCCTCCCGCCTGGGGTTGGCTTCGTTCGGGAGGCCGGACTCGTTTCCCGACCTCCTATTATTATTAAAAGCGCGCTTACGGCACTCGTGAATATTGTGCCCGGGGACTTTGCAGTAGTTGCAAAATTTGTTAGAGCTTGAGGGGCGATCTGTGCGACCATCGCGGTACGTGTTTTGGTCGCGAGGATTATTTTCCCATCGCCGTTGCGACGTCGGGGAGCGATAAGAGTCCCGGTTTAAGTTTCTCGAGGACTGCTGAGACGAGTCCGGTCTGTTATCGCGGCGTTCTTGAGTTCGCTCTGGAATGTCACGAGCGGACTCGTACGTGGAACGCTGGCGATACGGCCGGTTATCAGAGAAGCTGACTCGTTTTTCTTCGCGGATCAGTTCTCGTCGACGAGTCTGGTCTGACTCATACTGCCTGTAAGCAGAGATGGCTGCTTCGAAAACAGTGGCAGGATTTCGCGAAGGGCAATGAAGCACTTCGGCACGCAGCTGGGGAAGGAGACCTCGTAGAAAACAATCTACTACGAAGCGATCTAGTTCTTCGTAATCAAGGCCAATATCTGTGGCATCTTGAATCGCGGTTCGAAGGTCTTTAACGCGATTGATGAAGTCTAAGATGTGCTCGTTTGGAGCTTGGAGTACACTTGCGAGATCGCCACGGTACTGGTCCACGAATTTATATGGGCCCAGCACTGTACGTAACTTTTCGCATAGTGCAGAAATTGTGGATATGTGCTCGCCTTCTATAGCGGCATAAGCACGATCGTGGAGTTTATTGCAGAGCAATTTCGTGAGGGCACGCTCTGCAGTGGCCGGTACGGTGTCACGCGCGCGTTTGCATGCACGTATGAATTGTAGGACGGAAGACGAAGTTCCGTCGAATCTAGGGACAAGCTCGGCGGCTTGTTTTAGAGCGAAATTACCAGTAGGTTCATACTGTGGGATTTCGCGTGGCTCTGGCGGTGAAGGTTCCCGCATATTAGAGACGTTACTAGGGCCTGGTGTAGGCGTTTGTTGACGTAGGGTTTGACTCGTGATTTGGATGTTGCGAAGCTCTTTTCGTATTTCGTCGAGCATGTTCTTTTGGTTTTGTGCGTCTTCTTCATATTTGAGACGCAATTTGGCAATGAAATCTGTTTCCTCTTTGAGATATTGCTCTCTACGGGCGAGGTCTTGTGCGTATAGGAGTAGCTCTTCCTCGGTCATTGGGGGAAGGTCTGCGTTAGGATCTGCTTGGAGATCCCTTTGAGATCGCGTGATTGGGCGAGACATTTTGAAAGATATGAATGGGATTTAGAAATGTGAATTTCGCACTGACACGCGTCGGGCTTATTAATGCAAATATCGGCGACCACTTCGATGTCCTACCGACTGCGCCAAATTTGTCACGTCCGTCACTGTGTTTTTGTTACAGGTACCAGGAGAGAGAAAAGAGAACAGTGACAGACGGACGGTTGAGATATGAAGATTAAAATGAGGAGTGGTCTTTCGTGCCGAGACAGCCGCGGGCTGTCATATGCACTAGGACAACCGATATTGCTATGGATGCAGTCAAGAAGAGAACGTCCGACGCGGTTACAAGGAGTGTCCCGACAAGAATCGCGCGCGAGAGGATGCAACGAGAACGGTGAGTTTACAAGATTCAGCAATTATACAAGACATTATACGACTCACCGCAATGCTGTATTAACGCCTAATAATATTGTTGCAGCAGGAACTGGCGGTACTGGCAGTAGGTGTCGTACATCGGGTCTTCTATACAGATGCCCTCGAGGTGGGGAAGATCTGGCAGAGTTGCTGCTGCTCGGTTCGGGACGACATTAGTGGCCTTGGATGCTGGCCGCAAGACGACACGTTGATGAGCTGGCAGAGGAACGTCACGGATGATTCGGCAACGGACCCTGGGAACGATGATCGTGTCTCGGCTGTCGTCGTCGTCGGCTATGTCGATTACCTCAGGACGATCGACCGGATGTAGAACTGGCGTCGGAGCTCGCGAGAGGTCCGCGTGGTTGACCTCTTTAGGAGGGTTGCAAGGGCAACCGTATACAGAAACGTAATCGGACGCGTCACACGGAATGTGCTCGGTGGTTCCCAGAAGTTCGGTCCACTCGGTAGTGGCAATGATTTGATCGAGCACCGTTTTATCTCTCAACGCGCGTCTCAATTTAGCAAGTTGATACTTGCGTCCCGCTCGACGTGGGCGTCGCATGGGTTAGGAATAGTAATGATGGAATAATAATAATATAATGAAAATGAACTTCCACTTGTTATTAACCTTTTTGGTAGTTAACTCGCTTCACGTCAATAGTGGCGGCTCAGCGTTTCCACTGCGCACTTTAGACCAATTCTAGACGTGGCACGAGAACTTCTCTATGACTCGCTTCAAATTCCTTATTGGCGGCTCAGCGTTTCCACTGCGCACTTTAGACCAAGTCCGGATATGTCACGAGTTTAATATATTCGATGCAAGAACTGAATTGGAAGATGGTGTTGAACTAACACAAGAATAACAAGATCGAAGCACTGGTATAACAACAATATATTAAATAAGAACTGGTAAGTACACTGGTATACAATATGTAAGTAGTATTATAATAGGAGTAGTAATTGGATTAATGAATAATGGATATTGTAATATGTTATAGGAATAACGTATGAGAATTAGGACTTGAGTTGAGTTGAGTTAGAGTTGGAATTGGAATTGGAATTAGGAGTGAAGGATCGACACACTTCACTTTCGCGGAGCTAGACTGAACACGTCTGCTCTTGAAGCCGGACTGGCGGCTGAGGCCAGGTAGGCACGTCTGTGCGAGTCGCTGGCTGAAGGCGGACTGATGCAAGCGTCCGCTCTGCCTTGCCTCCTTCGTTCGGAGTGGGGATAGCTGACGCTGCAGTCTCTTTGTTCTTCGGTCGTCGGAGTGGGAGAACCGCTGACGCAGCAGCGTCTTCGCTCCCGGGGACTGCACGTGCATTTCTGCTGACGCTGCAGTCTCGTGGCTGTCCTATTGCCCTCTACGAGCGTGGGACTGCTGATGCAGCAGTCTTTGGACTTCTCGACGTTTCTAGAAGCTTCTAGATGCTTCCAGAGTGATGCAATACTTTATTGCATTATGTGTCGTGGTGATGGGTTGAAACTGAGGTAAGGTGTTGATCAAGGTGAAGTTATGGTGATGGGTAGAGACGGAGATAAGGATTAGAACAATAGAATAATGAGATCTTAACATTATGTTCTTATGTCTAGGGGACGGTGTGTGGATCTTATGCAGATCAGACCTTGTATACATAGTGTGTGTACAAGGCCAACGTCGTACATCGGACGACGTAACATCGGTATACGGTTGTCCGTGCCGTCCGATTCCGAACACAGAGGTCGACCACGCGGACCTCTCGCATTCTTCACCTGTCACCAAACCGTCTGCTGGTCGCTACGAGATAGCCGATCTCGTTGACATCTCTGACGACGACGACGACGTCAGGAATACCATAAACCTGTCCAGTGACAACAACAACCCGCCTGCCGCTCGTTACGAGGTCATTGATCTCGTCACCAGCTCTGATGACGATGACAGCAGGAGCACCATAATCTTGCCGCACGTTCGCTGTAGGATCATCAAGGACGAGTACCTACCGTCCAACAGACGCATTGTCGTGCGTACCCCAGCGAGACAGCTGCCAAACCTTCCTCATCTCGATGAGATCTGTCTGGACGACCCGTTATACCAGACCCATGCTGACCGACGAGCTCAGCTCCTTCAACAGTACTACTAAGATACAACAACTAACCGGTGAGAATTCGTATCTTTTGTAACCCCTTTTGTTCCATGTCAACTCACCGCGTTCGTTGCGTCAGCGTAGAAGTATCGCCATCCGCGTTGACTGCTAGCGGGTGTCGGTCTCAAATGACTATCGGTGTCCTAGCGCATATGACTGCCCGTCTGGCTGTCTTGGCGTAAAAGACCGTTTCCTCTTCAATTCCACGTGCCGCCTCCTGGGGTCATCTTCTTTGCCTAGGACGTGGGGCGTGACGTAACAGAAGAAAACTTCCCAATTAACATCGACGGAATCCTCGGTTCTCCCTTCTTCAGAACAGGAGCCGAGATCTCCTTTGCGAATGAATACATTATGATAGGAAACATTCGGGTTCCCTTCTCGAACCCTTGCGCGCCCACGGCTGAGCCTCGCGATAAATTGGCAGCAGAGGTTATTTCAATGCCTTCGTCTATGACCAACGATCTCGTTAAAACTCCAGCCGTCGAGCGTGAGGAACATTCGGCAAGGAACGTTCGAGTGTCTTCCTCAAATCCTCGTGCACCCGCGGTCAGACCTTGCAGAGCTCCGGTGACGGAGGTTATTTCAATGCCTCCTCGGGATTCGATCGAGTGCTCCCTAGAGAAAAACGCCGTGAAAAGCCGGCCGGAATCGAAGGAGACTCGAGAGATATCGGAGTACACTGCGAGAAGTCGGATCGTGGAGCGTGAGGATCGAGTCCGAACAAAGACTCCTCTGAAATCCGAAGAATTCGTCCTCGAACCTCGTACCGTTGCGTGTATAGCGGTCGACGTCGAAGGACCTAAACAGGGATATATCCGCCGTGTTAATGTAGCGCCGGATGTATTCCTGGGTGACTGCGTCGTCACCAATCGTAAAGGCAAAGCGAGCCTCCGGTGTTTTAACACCTCGTCGGAAAGAGTTTCATTTCGATTGCCCCCATTGGAGATGGAAGAAATCGAGTCGTACTCTTCCGACTTTTCTACTTCCGGGTATCATCCCGACGTATTCGGTAACCATCCCGACCTTACTAATTCCGGGTATCATCCCGACGTATTCGGTAACCATCCCGACCTTTCTAATTCCGGGTACTATCCCGACGTATTCGGTAACCATCCCGACCTTTCTACTTCCGGGTATCATCCCGACGCATTCGGTAACCATCCCGACATTACTAACTCCGGTAACCAGCCCGATTCTTATACTAACTCCGGTAACCAGCCCGATCATTATTCTAACTCCGGTAACCATCCCGACGCATTCGGTAACCATCCCGACCTTTTCAATTCCGGTAACCATCCCGACGTATTCGGTAACCATCCCGACAATTTTAATCCAGAGTCCAAAGAAGACTCCCGCGAATTCAAACCTATGAAGGTTTATTCTACAAGCTCCGGTATCAAGTCCGATTGTTTCTATTCCGAGTCTAGGTTGAAAGGAAATGTCCCCGCCTTTGATTCTCTAAAGACGACAGAACGTCTACATAAAATAAAGCATAAAACTCTACCTCGTATAGACCGAGCATACGAGTCGATCATAAAAGATCATCCCGCGATAATTTCTAAATCAGAGTCAAAGAGAGTCTATATTTCATTTCAAAAACCTACCTCTGATTTTTCGCCGGAACATGATCTCTTCCAGTCTCAACGGTCAAGTATCCGTGCACCGCAATGCGATTTCCATCCATCTAGGAATTATACGTCTGTAAAATACGCGTCAGCAAAAAGGAGAAACAAATTTCGTATTATACTATACCTTTGCAATAACCCGCGAACAATGATTGTAGCGTCTCCTGCGATTTGCGATAAGAAACCCTCCCAGGAGATTTCATTACAGTCCTCCGCTGACGCGAAATTAGAATCCGCGATAATCACGCGTCCGGTCAACACCGATAAGTGAGCGAAATCCGAAACCCAGCGTCGACAGAATCTCCTTCCACCGCCGGAAGATACAGAACAAACGACAGCAGCACTTCGAAGAAGTTCCTACAGCCAGAATCCCAGCCTGTTCCCAGCCGCCTACCACATCGTGTCCAGTATCCACAAACACGATCAACATGTGCGGACACTTACAACCGGCGAGACCATCGGCGAACAAAGCCGGAGACTTCATCTACAGATACCAGGGAATATTCTGCTACAATGGCAGACACAGAATCTCCCTAAATGGCAGAGAACTATGCCTTGCCTGCAGCCTCACTGCGGTAGTCAGGAGGGTCATCGTATACACGCACGTTCTTACAAGGAAAAGGAAGAACGCATGCGACGCGTGTACAAAACCCATATTGAGGGAAACTCCAATATTGGAATGCATCCACTGCAGTTTCCTCCTCGCACTGGATCGGGCAGCAACAGACACTGCCAGAATAAGAAGAGAAAGAGGCGAAATTCTCACGGACGACGAAGAAGAGGACGAAAACTCAAGCACCTCTTCCTCGGACGAAGACACCAATACTCAAGCAAATTAGAGATGCAGAGTGTTTGTGCCAAAGCCGTAATCTCGTCACCTGAGACAAAAGTGACAGTGACACCAGTGATTCCCCACCCACCCAAAACCCCAATTATGCAAAATGAACAAAGCGAAATAAGTTGCATAAAACCAGCCCCAGCCCCACGTGCCGACACCGACAACATTTCAGTGCGACCAGTGTTTCGTACAAATATAGGAAATACTCGCCGAGAACTGTGCTCCCTGCGCGGAGTACCTCCGGACGATGCGTCGCATGAATGAGTGTGAGATCGAGTGTTGAGCGAGAAATTTCTTCCTTGTAAGAAATTTCTTTTCCGCGTTGGGAGGTGTTACGTCGTCCGATGTACGACGTTGGCCTTGTACACACACTATGTATACAAGGTCTGATCTGCATAAGATCCACACACCGTCCCCTAGACATAAGAGCATAGTATTAAGAACTCATTATTCTATTGTTCTAATCCCTATCTCCGTCTCTATCCATCACCATAACTTCACCCTGATCAACACCTTACCTCAGTTTCAACCCATCACCACGACACATAATGCAATAAAGTATTGCATCACTCTGGAAGCATCTAGAAGCTTCTAGAAACATCGAGAAGTCCAAAGACTGCTGCATCAGCAGTCCCACGCTCGTAGAGGGCAATAGGACAGCCACGAGACTGCAGCGTCAGCAGAAATGCACGTGCAGTCCCCGGGAGCAAAGACGCTGCTGCGTCAGCGGTTCTCCCACTCCGACGACTGAAGAACAAAGAGACTGCAGCGTCAGCTATCCCCACTCCGACCGAAGGAGGCAAGGCAGAGCAGGCGCTTGCATCAGTCCGCCTTCAGCCAGCGACTCGCACAGACGTGCCTACCTGGCCTCAGAGTCAGTCCGGCTTCAAGAGCAGACGTGTTCAGTCTAGCTCCGCGATAGTGAAGTGTGTCGATCCTTCACTCCTAATTCCAATTCCAATTCCAACTCTAACTCAACTCAACTCAAGTCCTAATTCTCATACATTATTCCTATAACATATTACTATATCCATTATTCATTAATCCAATTACTACTTCTATTATAATACTACTTACATATTGTATACCAGTGTACTTACCAGTTCTTATTTAATATATCGTTGTTATACCAGTGCTTCGATCTTGTTATTCTTGTGTTAGTTCAACACCATCTTCCAATTCAGTTCTTGCATCGAATATATTAAACTCGTGACATATCCGGACTTGGTCTAAAGTGCGCAGTGGAAACGCTGAGCCGCCAATAAGGAATTTGAAGCGAGTCATAGAGAAGTTCTCGTGCCACGTCTAGAATTGGTCTAAAGTGCGCAGTGGAAACGCTGAGCCGCCACTATAGACGTGAAGCGAGTTAACTACCAAAAAGGTTAATAACAAGTGGAAGTTCATTTTCATTATATTATTAATATTCCATCATTACTATTCCTTACCCATGCGACGCCCACGTCGAGCGGGACGCAAGTATCAACTTGCTAAATTGAGACGCGCGTTGAGAAATAAAGCGGTGCTCGATCAAATCATTGCCACTACCGAGTGGACAGAACTTCTGGGAACCACCGAGCACATTCAAGAGGTCAACCACGCGGACCTCTCGCGAGCTCCGACGCCAGTTCTGCATCCGGTCGATCGTCCTGAGGTGATCGACATAGCCGACGACGACGACAGCCGAGACACGATCATCGTTCCCAGGGTCCGTTGCCGAATCATCCGTGACGTTCCTCTGCCAGCTCATCAACGTGTCATCTTGCGGCCAGCATCCAAGGGCACTAATGTCGTCCCGAGGAGAGCAGCAGCAACTCTGCCAGATCTTCCCCACCTCGAGGACATCTGTATAGAAGACCCGATGTACGACACCTACTGTCAGTACCGCCAGTTCCTGCTGCAACAATATTATTAGGCGTTAATACAGCATTGCGGTGAGTCATATAATGTCTTGTATAATTGCTGAATCCTGTAAACTCACCGTTTTCGTTGCATCATCTCGCGCGTGATTCTTGTCGGGACACTTCTTGTAACCGCGTCGGACGTTCTCTTCTTGACTGCATCCATAGCAATATCGGTTGTCCTAGTGCATATGACAGCCCGCGGCTGTCTCGGCACGAAAGACCACTCCTCATTTTAATCATAATATCTCAACCGTCCGTCTGTCACTGTTCTCTTTTCTCTCTCCTGGTACCTGTAACAAAAACACAGTGACGGACGTGACACCAGCACTGCTTATTTAATCTTTCCTTTAATTATTACATACATGCTTTCTAACTTTCTATATCTACTTACTTTCCTTTACTTATTTCATACATTGGCACGCACAAATTACGGAGCGGTTATGATAATTTAAAATACAAGAATTAAAACTCAACCGCAAGGTTTACTTCTCACATTATATTATGTAGTTAAAATGACAAGTAAAAGGGATTATGTATCTATATCAAAGAAGGTACATCTGATTGGGGAAATTCAGTATACATTTACAGTTATCATTCTAAACTGTGACATTACACGCTGATTAACTGGTTTAAAAAAGATTGTATAAAGCACGATCATATATGTCGCGTATAAACTTCAATTATTAATGCTTTCTATCTAAGAAAATGATGGTTTTCAAGATCACAAGTCACATATTACTCACCGTGAGAACATTTTCCTTGCAATAATCAGGATCTGACCGTGCGTTCCAATTAAAATAGATCAGCTAGTAGATCTGCTTCGTACACCACATGTAAAAGAATAATATAAAAAATCACAAAGTATCTTATCCATTACTCAGAAAAATGATTATATTTTATAGGCAAAAAATACTTATCTAAATTATCTTTTTCATACAGAATTATTCGGGAGCTGTGAAATCAATTCTATACATTCGTGTAATTTTTCAGTCCTTCGCTCTTCGTTGTCAATATTTTAATTCAAAATCACATTATTTTTAAAAATCGAACAATCTACTCATTTTTCCGTGGCACGTGTTATATCTACATATAATTAATGTAGTCTTCCTGCACAAATTTACTATCGAAACCATATATCGAGTAAAACATTATAACCTAAAATTTATTGCAGACTCCAAAAACCATTCATTTCTACACTTCAAACATTAATTGGTCCCGGTACATGCGACAGACCCATCACAAGAATTCCTAACAAACATTTGGCACTTCAGATCAAACACAGATAACACGACATTATGACAACGTGGTTGCAATTCCACGTATGTCAAACTTACAAAGACCAAAGCTTACACCACATTCGAAATCCACGAACCAGATTATTTACTTTATAAACAAGTATTTATAAATGAAAAAAAAACAGAACTGTTAAGAGTCGAGTTTACAATATTCCCATTTTTTATTGTTATAGAAACTTATGTACGTATCTACATATTATAATTCTACAAATATATTTGAATTCTACCCAGCACTGCTTATTTAATCTTTCCTTTAATTATTACATACATGCTTTCTTACTTTCTATATCTACTTACTTTCCTTTACTTATTTCATACATTGGCACGCACAAATTACGGAGCGGTTATGATAATTTAAAATACAAGAATTAAAACTCAACCGCAAGGCTTACTTCTCACATTATATTATGTAGTTAAAATGACAAGTAAAAGGGATTATGTATCTATATCAAAGAAGGTACATCTGATTGGGGAAATTCAATATACATTTACAGTTATCATTCTAAACGCTGCTGCGACATTACACGCTGATTAACTGGTTTAAAAAAGATTGTATAAAGCACGATCATATATGTCGCGTATAAACTTCAATTATTAATGCTTTCTATATAAGAATATAATGGTTTTCAAGATCACAAGCTACATATTACTCACCGTGAGAACATTATCCTTGCAATAATCAGGATCTGACCGTGCGTTCCAATTAAAATAGTACAGCTAGTAGATATGCTTCGTACACCACATGTAAAAGAAAAATATAAAAAATCACAAAGTATCGTATTCATAACTCAGAAAAATGATAATATTTTATAGGCAAAAAATACTTATCTAAATTATCTTTTTCACACAGAATTATTCGGGAGCTGTGAAATCAATTCTATACATTCGTGTAATTTTTCAGTCCTTCGCTCTTCGTTGTCAATATTTTAATTCACAATCACATTAATATTAAAAATCGAACAATCTACTCATTTTTCCGTGGCACGTGTTATATCTACATATAATCGCTGCTCTTGACCTCTCGCTGCCGATCATGTGGTCGACCACGACCGGCAACGGGAGGTCCATCCCAATAACTCCCCTTAGGTCTCTACGCGGTGCCGACCACGCTGGACATTCTTCCAGCATATGCCGCGCAGAGTCCTGGGCCTCCTCGCAGTGGTGGCACTGCGATCCTCCTAGTGCCAGTTATGAACACACAGTTTGAGGAAACGGCGGTATGCAGGTAATTTAACTTATGCGTGTCACGTCCGTCACTGTGTTTTTGTTACAGGTACCAAGAGAGAGAAAAGGATGGCACTCAAGAACAGTGACAGACGGACGGTGGAGATATGAAGATTAATTGTGGAGTGGTCTTTCGTGCCGAGACAGCCGCGGGCTGTCATATGCACTAGGACAACCGATATTGCTATGGATGCAGTCAAGAAGAGAACGTCCGACGCGGTTACAAGAAGTGTCCCGACAAGAATCACGCGCGAGATGATGCAACGAAAACGGTGAGTTTACAGGATTCAGCAATTATACAAGACATTATACGACTCACCGCAATGCTGTATTAACGCCTAATAATATTGTTGCAGCAGGAACTGGCGGTACTGACAGTAGGTGTCGTACATCGGGTCTTCTATACAGATGTCCTCGAGGTGGGGAAGATCTGGCAGAGTTGCTGCTGCTCGGTTCGGGACGACATTAGTGGCCTTGGATGCTGGCCGCAAGACGACACGTTGGTGAGCTGGCAGAGGAACGTCACGGATGATTCGGCAACGGACCCTGGGAACGATGATCGTGTCTTGGCTGTCGTCGTCGGCTATGTCGATTACCTCAGGACGATCGACCGGATGCAGAACTGGCGTCGGAGCTCGCGAGAGGTCCGCGTGGTTGACCTCTTTAGGAGGGTTGCAAGGGCAACCGTATACAGAAACGTAATCGGACGCGTCACACGGAATGTGCTCGGTGGTTCCTAGAAGTTCTGTCCACTCGGTAGTGGCAATGATTTGATCGAGCACCGCTTTATTTCTCAACGCGCGTCTCAATTTAGCAAGTTGATACTTGCGTCCCGCTCGACGTGGGCGTCGCATGGGTAAGGAATAGTAATGATGGAATATTAATAATATAATGAAAATGAACTTCCACTTGTTATTAACCTTTTTGGTAGTTAACTCGCTTCACGTCTATAGTGGCGGCTCAGCGTTTCCACTGCGCTCTTTAGACCAATTCTAGACGTGGCACGAGAACTTCTCTATGACTCGCTTCAAATTCCTTATTGGCGGCTCAGCGTTTCCACTGCGCACTTTAGACCAAGTCCGGATATGTCACGAGTTTAATATATTCGATGCAAGAACTGAATTGGAAGATGGTGTTGAACTAACACAAGAATAACAAGATCGAAGCACTGGTATAACAACGATATATTAAATAAGAACTGGTAAGTACACTGGTATACAATATGTAAGTAGTATTATAATAGGAGTAGTAATTGGATTAATGAATAATGGATATTGTAATATGTTATAGGAATAACGTATGAGAATTAGGACTTGAGTTGAGTTGAGTTAGAGTTGGAATTGGAATTGGAATTAGGAGTGAAGGATCGACACACTTCACTTTCGCGGAGCTAGACTGAACACGTCTGCTCTTGAAGTCGGAAGAAGCCGGACTGGCACGTCCGTGCGAGTCGCTCGCTTGGAGCGGACCGTTCGAGTCGCTGTCTGGAGGCGGACTGCTCGAGTCGCGAGATGGAGGCGGACTGATGCAAGCGTCCGCTCTGCCTTGCCTCCTTCGGTCGGAGTGGGGATAGCTGACGCTGCAGTCTCTTTGTTCTTCAGTCGTCGGAGTGGGAGAACCGCTGACGCAGCAGCGTCTTCGCTCCCGGGGACTGCACGTGCATTTCTGCTGACGGTGCAGTCTCGTGGCTGTCCTATTGCCCTCTACGAGCGTGGGACTGCTGATGCAGCAGTCTTTGGACTTCTCGACGTTTCTAGAAGCTTCTAGATGCTTCCAGAGTGATGCAATACTTTATTGCATTATGTGTCGTGGTGATGGGTTGAAACTGAGGTAAGGTGTTGATCAAGGAGAAGTTATGGTGATGGGTAGAGACGGAGATAAGGATTAGAACAATAGAATAATGAAATCTTAATACTATGCTCTTATGTCTAGGGGACGGTGTATGGATCTTATGCAGATCAGACCTTGTATACATAGTGTGTGTACAAGGCCAACGTCGTACATCGGACGACGTAACATGCGCATGCATTGCTGCAACTTGTGCTGTATAATTTAGAATTTTTGTTACCGCGCCATCCGATTTTTATACATGTGCAAATACTCGTACACGCTGCATCGTATTTTTTTCCGCACGCGACAAGGAGGGGACAGAGGCGAGTTCCGGCTCGCGTCTGTCCCCACCCCCCACCCACCCCCCTGGCAAACCGCATAAAACTTAAAAATATGATAAAATAAAAGATAAAATCAGGAAATGAAAAGGTGTGTCACGTCCTGGCGGGGCTATAAGAGCAAGAGAAGAGAATACCGCGGCCCGGCTACTCTGCTCTTCCACTGACTGACATTTAATAAAAGTGTTGGTCTTTTTATCAACAGACTAGGACCCGATGCCGACACCTGCATGCAGTCTTACACAGATGAATGATGCACGCGACCCTGAAACATACGCGGTAATATGTTCCACTTACTTTTACGCTTCGCTTGTTTGTCGATTGACACGAGACATGAATTCGCAACGGATGAACAGCTACGGTTGCGCTGATGGCCTTGAATACGGTCCGCTCTGCTTGACAGGCGTTGATCCAAATGGCTGGAAACGACCTTCAAGGATTGACGACTGCGCCAAACTCTGTCACGTCAATATTTGACAGGAACGACCTCCAATGGTTGACAGCTGGCGGCTACGGTATTGTAGACGGATGCGCTCGTTGAGGAAACGGGCGTGGACGCTGCACGATACCGTGAATCTAACTCACGAATATCGTCCGCGTGATTGACGATATTTTAACTAGCGAAAACGGGCGTGGACGCTGTGCGATCCCGTGAATTTATCTCGCGAATATCGTCCGCGTGGTTGACGATATTTTGATTCGAGAAAACGGACGTGGATGCTGCGGAGCTTGCTATGCGAGCAAGTCTATCACTATCACGCACGTACGCGAACACGTAACAGGAAATTGAATAAGGAATACTATTCGCGAACTTTCCAGTGAACTCTATCTCTAACTAACAACGTGTCACTTCAAACTACGAAGTTAGGAGCAAGGAAATAATAATTGGGATTTAGATTGACGCTGGTAAAACAAAGTATATTATAAACGTAAAAGAATACAAAGGTAAAGGTGCTTATTATTAACGAAATCGAAATACGTACTAAGTACGAAATATGAAACGCAATAAAAATGTTTAATTGAATAAACGAAGTAATGTTTGAATTAAACGAATAAGAATACGATATTACTGAATGGTATTAGGGACTGTGTCTAAACAGTATGGATTTGGAAAGATTGTGTCTAAACAATCTGGATTTGGAAAGACTATGTCTAAATAGTCTGGACTTGGAAGATTGACGAAAACTCGACTGACCCACTCGGGTCCCCGGAGAGGACTGTGGAGAATCGAACGTTCGTCGACGAATAATGTTCGTCCGAAAAATGCTGACTTCGCAAAAGGGGACCGTGTCCTCCTTGTGCCGGTCTTCGTCGTAAACAGCGCGATGGCCGCCGCACTAGAGTCAGCAGTTTTCGTTCCCAGTGGTGCAGGACTCGAAAATTAAGTGGTAACCATTGGCGTACCTATTTATTTATTTAAATAAATTGGGACTTAGAATATTTTCGAGCGCTTGCTCTTGCAAGGCGTTTCGATGTAAATTTTATATGTCATATGATTAGTTGACATCATTTGTCGACCGATCATATGTTTGAAAATATTCTAAGTACTTTTGAAAATTACCAAAAATCGAAATTTTGGTAAAGTCTAAACAAACGCGAATTGAGAACATAACCTACAAATTTTTAGGTTAGTTTCATGATTTTCGCTCACGAGTCCAATGATATTTCAATCTTCGAGTTTGGGCCATTTTTGGCTATTTTAGGATTTTGACAGATTTTGGATTTTAGGTTATGTTGATGGATTTCAATCAGATGTACGTGGTGTTAAGGATTCATTGTTATGAAGGATTTTTAGGAGTTTTGGAATCTTTAAAGGGGAACGCTCGCTCTTATGTATCTAATTTTACATGTAGTCTTAAAGCTAACGTCGGAGGTGCGACCGACGTCACACCTCCCCCCTTAGAGAAGAGATTTCACGCAGTGGAATCTCTGCCTCTGGGTGGCGGTAGACAGGATGCACTGAAATGTCATCCCTGTCTCGCAACGCTGGGTCAAGGGAATCGCAAATTAACGTTCGTTTCGTCAAGGGAGGACGGGTTCGGAATTCTCCGACACTGGCACTATCACTATCTTTGTCCTCGATGGCCGCTGAAGTCTTGTTGTCCCTCTGCTTCATGAATATAAAGAACCGGGTCAGTGAACTCCAGATGGCGACAACGAGATGCAGGCTCCAGCCGTATAGTGAGTGTAATGCGATGCCGTTAACGATCGTACTGATGATTGTTTTGATCGTGCGGATCGCTACATACACTCCGATTATTCCAGCACTTATTGATCCGAATGTAGTGAATCCGGACCATAATTTCTGTGCTGTAGACTCCGCTATCTGCTGTAGGGAGTTTTCATCGAGCAGGTTGAACATATTGATGTTTCCTGCTGCAAACTGTCTTCCCGTCGCACCCTGTGCGATTGAATTTATGACTGCTACCTTCTCTACAGGAAACATTATATGATCCTGTAGTTTGTCCAGGTCGTCTTGTGAATAAATGCCTCCCGTTGCCAAGTTCTTCGGATCTATGTATTTCCAGGTTGACTTGGCGAGGGGGTGAAGCTCCGAAGGAGTGATGGCCTCCATCAATGACGGTGTTAGGCGATACCATGTTCCGTGCAGTCTATAATATGGGGGAAGTAGCTCATTGCATGGCTTTTCTGTCCCCGTATTTGAAATGATGTGGTCCCTTGGCTTCAGGAATTTTGATGTGTTCCGATACGTGATGGGTAGCTCATCATAACACCGTTCGGTTTTCCTCACTTGGACCGTGACTGGTATGCACTTTATTATGTGCACTACCTCTCCTGCTGGAACTGCGATAAATCCGACATCCTTCATGATGGCAGTGGCAACTTCTTCGGGTGCTGAATGTAATAATGTGAGGGCGTTCTGGAGAATCTGACGCTCTAGCTCACACTTCTGACGGATTACATCTTTGTAGAGTTGAGAAAATTGTTTCCGGAGGTGCTTCTCCACGTAAACAAATTTGCTGTTGACATACGTGAAGATGTCCAGATTGTTGACCAAGGTGTGTGTTTTCTCCTTGAATTTTCCTGAACTTCCAACTTCCAGAATGAACAGCTTGGGGTGTTCCGTTCGGATTATGACATATCCGCAAACTGACGATCTGCCTGTCTCCGTGAGTGCAAAAGTCGTGTCCTGCGATGCTACGGTATACAGGGTTGGAGAAGGATTCACCTTGGAGGATAGTTTAGTGGCTATCCCTTCGTACAAGACATCATAATTATTGAATTTGCACGAGTCCGTCGGCGTGGTTTCCCAGAACGTATGGCCATCTTGTGCGTCTAAGCAGCTTCCTTTTTGAAGGGGGCAGGTTTGCCCAGTTTGTAGATGAATCTGTCCGGTTGACAATCTGATTGGAGCGATGTAGTCGCGGATCGTGATTCGGACTAAAGCTTGTACCACGACATCGGTCCAAGTCCCAAACGGATCACTATACGTGGTTCCAGCGCAGCTACCATCGTTCTGAATAACTCCTGCTAACGTGAGGCCGTGAGAGGAGGTCGAGTTCGGCTGAATACCTGTGATCTGGGCGGCTGGGGTGATGAATATTGTCCCCGTCGTGTGTAGGCTCGAACAGGTTTCGCTGGAGATCGGTAATATATAGTCTTGTCGACCATTGGATACTACCGAATTATGTGAATGCATGCCACAATAGTATATGGTTCTGTCTATTCCGATATGGCATTGCAAAACACGAGCTTGCGAGAATTCAGCTAGCTGCAGGAGCTGAATTCTTTCTAAATTTTCAGCTGGTGCGATGTCTTCTGGCTCGCAGTTAAGAGTGTCAATAGTTGAATACGTGGTAATATTCAAGGTTGAACCTCCACAGTCATATCCAATGAGTGTTGAGGCTTGCGTGGCAATAGAGAGCAAGATAGCTGCTTGTATCGGCTGCATGGTTGCTGTTATAGCGTTGTCGAGAGACTGATGATCTTCAGGGGTGACGGTTTCTCCTTGAAGATCTCGTTGCGTCGCAGGGATATCGTCTTCCTGCTGTGGAGTGGGGTGATGCTGACCAGAGGTTTTAAATTTCGCTCTTGGGTCGCTGCGATAGTTTATCGTTGGCGTAACGATATTGGAGACTCTGTTAACGCTAGGAAGATTGAATTCGTTTCGCAAGATACATAACGAAAGCTTATAATCAGACTTAGTTGTCTCGGGCGAGTATAATGTATCGGCTTTATTTCTTTTTCTTGCTGACGCGAATCTCGCGGAATTGTATTTGCCAGACGCATGGACTTTGTTTTCGGTCGCACGGATACCTGATCGTTGAAGCTGCAAGAGGTGTTGTTCCGGCGAGGATTTGAAGATAGGAGTTTGCGGCAAAACATAAACTCCTTTTGATTTAACTTTAGGAATAGAAATGTTTTCTAAATTGTTCTCATATGAACATTCTAAAAGTTCATCTGAGGCGAAGGCGTTGATGTTTCTTTCCACACAGGACTTTGAATATAAATCGTCGGGATGGTTACCGGAATCGTCGGGATGGTTACCGGAATTATTTAAAGAATCGGGATGCCTACCGGAATCGTCGGGATGGTTACCGGAATTATTTAAAGAATCGGGATGGCTACCGGAATCGTCGGAATGGTTACCGGAATTAATAGAAGACGCGAGTTGATCGTTAACGATCGTCTCGTGCGCGCGGCACGCACGAGCATTGAATAAGTCCGAATTGACTTCGGCTTGAATATTCGAAAAGGGAACCTCGATCTCTTCCACCTCCAACGTAGGCAGGGAGAAGGACGCCACTTCGGACGATGCGTTAAAGCATCGCAGGTATGCCTTTCCGTTACGGTTGGTGACTAAACAATCACCTAAGAACACATCGGGTTTTACATCTACTTTTCGCACATACCCTTCGCTTGGGCCCTTTACGTTGACGGCTATGCAGGCGGCGGTACGGCTTTCGATGGAATATTCCCGAGGATTCGAAAAGGGAATACGTAGGTTTTTATACTCTACGCATTCCTTCGCAAATGATATCTCTGCTCCCTCTCTGAAGAAGGGGGAGCCTAAGATACCATCTATATTAATTGGGAAACTGTCAGGCAGAACGTGTAGCGTGACTTTAATGGAATCTGCTAGCTCCGCATTGATATAACCGAGGGTCGCAATTTCTCCTTCTGTCACGCCATGGACGTGTATGACGCTGTCAGTTTTTAGATGAACGTCAGATTTGATACCAGACGCTCGGATTAAGTTGACCTCGGACCCGGTGTCCAAGAGGAACTCACACTCTTTTGAGAAGAGTGACGATTTTGCTTTTATTCGAGGGATAGGGGAGTCCGGCGCGAGATTTATTGCCGAGACTAATTTCGCGGATGGTAGTTCATTCTGCTGACCGTCCGGGTTATCTCTCCTATCTACTCGAATTTCATCTACTGCTGGTCGTCGTTGATGACGGCCAGCTGTGTTGCCTTTTGGCGATTCTCTTGGGATGCCTCCCGTCCTTTGGTCGCGTTTGTCGGGAGGCTTGATTCGTTTCCCGACTCATTTTTATTGTAATATTCCCGGCGGCGACATTCGTATATGTCATGTCCCGTGCGCTTACAATATTTACAATACTTCCGACTCTCCGTAGGAAAGCGATCGCGACCTGGGGACTGGGAAGCGCGATCTTCGCGTTTATATGTTTCGCGCTGATTTGATTGCGACGGTTCGTGACGTCGCGGAGGAGGAGAGCGATACGCGTCTCTGTTATCGGGTTTCCTGTCTCGCCAGGATTCACGAGGTGAAAAGGAAGGTCGTTGATCTTACCTTTCCGAAGATCTGTTGCGCTGCTCAGGCGCATTCCTATCATAATAAGAGTTGCTTGATCGCTCTGGTGTGCGATTACGAGAGTCGGAGAATGCAACGCGGCGTCCGTCGTCACGATAACGAACACGGTCAAGCTCGTACTGTTTGTACGCGGTTACTGTGTTACGTCGTCCGATGTACGACGTTGGCCTTGTACACACACTATGTATACAAGGTCTGATCTGCATAAGATCCACACACCGTCCCCTAGACATAAGAGCATAGTATTAAGATCTCATTATTCTATTGTTCTAATCCTTATCTCCGTCTCTACCCATCACCATAACTTCACCTTGATCAACACCTTACCTCAGTTTCAACCCATCACCACGACACATAATGCAATAAAGTATTGCATCACTCTGGAAGCATCTAGAAGCTTCTAGAAACGTCGAGAAGTCCAAAGACTGCTGCATCAGCAGTCCCACGCTCGTAGAGGGCAATAGGACAGCCACGAGACTGCAGCGTCAGCAGAAATGCACGTGCAGTCCCCGGGAGCGAAGACGCTGCTGCGTCAGCGGTTCTCCCACTCCGACGACTGAAGAACAAAGAGACTGCAGCGTCAGCTATCCCCACTCCGAACGAAGGAGGCAAGGCAGAGCAGGCGCTTGCATCAGTCCGCCTCCAGACAGCGACTCGAACGGTCCGCTCCAAGCGAGCGACTCGCACGGACGTGCCAGTCCGGCTTCTTCCGACTTCAAGAGCAGACGTGTTCAGTCTAGCTCCGCGAAAGTGAAGTGTGTCGATCCTTCACTCCTAATTCCAATTCCAATTCCAACTCTAACTCAACTCAACTCAAGTCCTAATTCTCATACGTTATTCCTATAACATATTACAATATCCATTATTCATTAATCCAATTACTACTCCTATTATAATACTACTTACATATTGTATACCAGTGTACTTACCAGTTCTTATTTAATATATCGTTGTTATACCAGTGCTTCGATCTTGTTATTCTTGTGTTAGTTCAACACCATCTTCCAATTCAGTTCTTGCATCGAATATATTAAACTCGTGACATATCCGGACTTGGTCTAAAGTGCGCAGTGGAAACGCTGAGCCGCCAATAAGGAATTTGAAGCGAGTCATAGAGAAGTTCTCGTGCCACGTCTAGAATTGGTCTAAAGAGCGCAGTGGAAACGCTGAGCCGCCACTATAGACGTGAAGCGAGTTAACTACCAAAAAGGTTAATAACAAGTGGAAGTTCATTTTCATTATATTATTAATATTCCATCATTACTATTCCTTACCCATGCGACGCCCACGTCGAGCGGGACGCAAGTATCAACTTGCTAAATTGAGACGCGCGTTGAGAAATAAAGCGGTGCTCGATCAAATCATTGCCACTACCGAGTGGACAGAACTTCTAGGAACCACCGAGCACATTCCGTGTGACGCGTCCGATTACGTTTCTGTATACGGTTGCCCTTGCAACCCTCCTAAAGAGGTCAACCACGCGGACCTCTCGCGAGCTCCGACGCCAGTTCTGCATCCGGTCGATCGTCCTGAGGTAATCGACATAGCCGACGACGACAGCCAAGACACGATCATCGTTCCCAGGGTCCGTTGCCGAATCATCCGTGACGTTCCTCTGCCAGCTCACCAACGTGTCGTCTTGCGGCCAGCATCCAAGGCCACTAATGTCGTCCCGAACCGAGCAGCAGCAACTCTGCCAGATCTTCCCCACCTCGAGGACATCTGTATAGAAGACCCGATGTACGACACCTACTGCCAGTACCGCCAGTTCCTGCTGCAACAATATTATTAGGCGTTAATACAGCATTGCGGTGAGTCGTATAATGTCTTGTATAATTGCCGAATCCTGTAAACTCACCGTTCTCGTTGCATCATCTCGCGCGTGATTCTTGTCGGGACACTTCTTGTAACCGCGTCGGACGTTCTCTTCTTGACTGCATCCATAGCAATATCGGTTGTCCTAGTGCATATGACAGCCCGCGGCTGTCTCGGCACGAAAGACCACTCCTCATTTTAATCTTCATATCTCAACCGTCCGTCTGTCACTGTTCTCTTTTCTCTCTCCTGGTACCTGTAACAAAAACACAGTGACGGACGTGACAACTGCTTCGTCGAATATTTTCTGTAATTCGAGTGACGCGCAGAGCCTGACCTCGGCTCGAAGCGCTGGGATAAGACCACGCATGAAACAATCAATTGTGAATTTATCAATCTCGTCTAGATTGGGGACCCCGCGGCCTGAATCTATGATCGCCGTTCTAAGGTCCTTTACTCGCGTAATATAATTCAACACGTGCTCGGACTGTCCCTGGTGTATCGAAGCTAATTCTCCGCGATACTGATCGATGAATTTATATGGGCCTAGTACATCTTTCAGGCGGTTGCACAATTCAGAGATTGTGTTAATATTTACGTCTTCAATCGCGGCGTATGCCTGTCCTCTAAGCTTATTGCATACTAATCTAGTGAGGGTACGCTCAGCTGTGGCTGGAACAGCCTCCAAGGCTCGCTTGCACGCGCGAACGAATTGTAGCACGGTTATGGAGGTGCCGTCAAAGGTAGGCACAAGTTCAACCGCTTGTTTAACGGTGAAATTCGAAGAATCGTGCATTATGGGTTCGCGGGGCGCAACGACTGGGCTAGCTGGAATTGATTGAGAATCTCTGGCCGATCGGATTTCTGCTATCTCGCGGCGTATATCCTCGTACGTTACTCTCTGCTCACGCGTTTCTGTTTCGTATTGCAATTTGAGTTGAGTCAACGCGGCGGTTTGATTAATGAGAGCTGCTTCTCTACGAGCTAAATCTTTCTGGAATTCAATTAATTCCTCTTCCGTAGGAGGAACCTTCTTTCTAGCCTCGCTACGCGTTTCCATGATTGCGTCGCTTGAAAATTTCTAAGTATGAAATTCGCGAAAAATAATCCGACTATATAACGTGGGCGAAGGGGCGTTTTCTAAACCGCCCGTCGCACTTTAACGTTCACTAAAACTCTCGATGAATTTGTACTGAGTACGAACATCGCGAAAAATAATTTGAGTATGTAACGTGGGCGAAAGGGCATTTCCTTCACTGCCCGTCGCACTTTTAACTGACACTATGCTTTCACGGACTCTAAGTCTACTGCGTTAAATTGTCAAACAATGATGGAACGCGCAGGGGTTCGCGTGCTAACACTGATTCTATTTTTATTCCTCGATGCCGTGCTTCTAACATCGGTGACCAACGACTGTCCTACCGACTGCGCCAAATTTGTCACAACAAATTTTGGCAGAGGTAGGACACATGACGTATCCTACAAAAGTGTTGACGGTGTCTCTAACATCGGTGACCAACGAGTGTCCTACCGACTGCGCCAAATTTGTCACGTCCTGGCGGGGCTATAAGAGCAAGAGAAGAGAATACCGCGGCCCGGCTACTCTACTCTTCCACTGACTGACATTTAATAAAAGTGTTGGTCTTTTTATCAACAGACTAGGACCCGATGCCGACACCTGCATGCAGTCTTACACAGATGAATGATGCACGCGACCCTGAAACATACGCGGTAATATGTTCCACTTACTTTTACGCTTCGCTTGTTTGTCGATTGACACGAGACATGAATTCGCAACGGATGAACAGCTACGGTTGCGCTGATGGCCTTGAATACGGTCCGCTCTGCTTGACAGGCGTTGATCCAAATGGCTGGAAACGACCTTCAAGGATTGACGACTGCGCCAAACTCTGTCACGTCAATATTTGACAGGAACGACCTCCAATGGTTGACAGCTGGCGGCTACGGTATTGTAGACGGATGCGCTCGTTGAGGAAACGGGCGTGGACGCTGCACGATACCGTGAATCTAACTCACGAATATCGTCCGCGTGATTGACGATATTTTAACTAGCGAAAACGGGCGTGGACGCTGTGCGATCCCGTGAATTTATCTCGCGAATATCGTCCGCGTGGTTGACGATATTTTGATTCGAGAAAACGGACGTGGATGCTGCGGAGCTTGCTATGCGAGCAAGTCTATCACTATCACGCACGTACGCGAACACGTAACAGGAAATTGAATAAGGAATACTATTCGCGAACTTTCCAGTGAACTCTATCTCTAACTAACAACGTGTCACTTCAAACTACGAAGTTAGGAGCAAGGAAATAATAATTGGGATTTAGATTGACTCTGGTAAAACAAAGTATATTATAAACGTAAAAGAATACAAAGGTAAAGGTGCTTATTATTAACGAAATCGAAATACGTACTAAGTACGAAATATGAAACGCAATAAAAATGTTTAATTGAATAAACGAAGTAATGTTTGAATTAAACGAATAAGAATACGATATTACTGAATGGTATTAGGGACTGTGTCTAAACAGTATGGATTTGGAAAGATTGTGTCTAAACAATCTGGATTTGGAAAGACTATGTCTAAATAGTCTGGACTTGGAAGATTGACGAAAACTCGACTGACCCACTCGGGTCCCCGGAGAGGACTGTGGAGAATCGAACGTTCGTCGACGAATAATGTTCGTCCGAAAAATGCTGACTTCGCAAAAGGGGACCGTGTCCTCCTTGTGCCGGTCTTCGTCGTAAACAGCGCGATGGCCGCCGCACTAGAGTCAGCAGTTTTCGTTCCCAGTGGTGCAGGACTCGAAAATTAAGTGGTAACCATTGGCGTACCTATTTATTTATTTAAATAAATTGGGACTTAGAATATTTTCGAGCGCTTGCTCTTGCAAGGCGTTTCGATGTAAATTTTATATGTCATATGATTAGTTGACATCATTTGTCGACCGATCATATGTTTGAAAATATTCTAAGTACTTTTGAAAATTACCAAAAATCGAAATTTTGGTAAAGTCTAAACAAACGCGAATTGAGAACATAACCTACAAATTTTTAGGTTAGTTTCATGATTTTCGCTCACGAGTCCAATGATATTTCAATCTTCGAGTTTGGGCCATTTTTGGCTATTTTAGGATTTTGACAGATTTTGGATTTTAGGTTATGTTGGTGGATTTCGATCAGATGTACGTGGTGTTTAGGATTCATTGTTATGAAGGATTTTTAGGAGTTTTGGAATCTTTAAAGGGGAACGCTCGCTCTTATGTATCTAATTTTACATGTAGTCTTAAAGCTAACGTCGGAGGTGCGACCGACGTCACACAATACAATATTGTTAGAATCAATTATATTCTAGGTAATGATCGTATTTTCATATTCATTCTATAAAATGTGTAATCGTAATTTTACCGTGTCGTCAATGTTTTACCAATTTTTTTACATATGTTGAATTATGGCTGTTTAAAATTCATTGTATTGCCGATAATATTTTGTTTCTCTCAAAGTAATCATACTGTTAATAGATGGAAAAAATCGCAGGTAAAGTGAAAGGTTCTTTTGTCTTTGTACACAACGATTACGTGTACAATAAAGATCATCGCAGTGAAAATATTTATCGTTGCAACACACGACGCACCACACGATGTTGTGGGGCTGTGATGGTTCTCAGCGATGGGACTATTACGCTATTAAAACCCCATAACCACCCTGGGCAAGAATATATTGCTACGCAGCATTTTATGATAGAGGAAATGATGAAGCTGAGTCGGGAGACACTGATCCCATTTAAACAAATATTTGATGATGTTTGTAGAAAGTGTTACGTCCCGTGACGTCTTCGCGATAAAAATATATAATTTTACGCGACTCGCGGATTCACGGAAGAAAACGTAATTGAAATTAATTTAAGCTTTCGGATCCACACGGCACGGTACGTCCGCGTCTAATCCGGGAACCACGATGATCGTCTCACGCGGCGACAGCACGCAATACAATAATAACAAATTACCGACCTCGAGATGTCTCTTAACAATTACGCGAATGATCCTTGATGCAGGAGCAGGAACTGACGGCGTCTCTCAGCGAGGACTCTCGATGCTCGTCCGCAGGTAGGCTGGTTGGATCGATCTCCATCGATTTGAGAAGAAATGCTCCTCGTAGACTGACTGGGCCTGGATGCTGAGCTCGTTCTTCGGATCGTTGATCGCGATTTGAATGATCGAGTGAATGTAGGACGATATTGAAGAACAACGAAATGACTTGAGAAACACTGAGTTTAGTTTAAAATATACTTGTTTTATTATAACCTCGTAGAATGTGTTACAATGATGTACGAGTGATATCCGTAATAGAATCGCATAAAATGAAAGAGCCGGATTGAAAGCCGAATAAGAGCCGGGAAGGATCAAGGGCGAAGCCCTTGATTTAATAAAGAGCCGGGAAAAGAGATCTTCTCGTCGGAGGAGAAGGATCTCGTCCGCGCTTGGCGGCTGGAGAGTGAAAACTTTCTGACTGTCTAGCTCCGCTGAGCTCTCCGGGCAGAGTGCCTCGGCGGAGTGGGGATGCGCCTAGAGTGGGGAGGCGCGTAACGCGGCGGCCTAGTGGCGAGCGTCTTCGGCGCTCGCGCGCACGCTGTCGCGTTTCGAACAGAATTTTATAAGACTCTTTAAAAATCGAAATATTGTAGTTACAGTTATGAAATTTTGTACAGAGGTTATTCGAACATTTCAGTACAGTATGGTGTAGGAATCAGAGGGGAATCTAAAGGTGAGTATTGAAGGTAAGTAGGAAACTGTAAGTAGGAAACTGTAGGTAAGTATGGAACTGTGGAAGTGTGGAACTGTGGAAGTGTGGAACTGTGGAAGTATAGAGGGTAGCATAACATAAGGGGCAATAGAATACAATCCTTAAGACTAACGCGTGTCGGAAGACACACAACACGTCAGCGGACGTGACAAAAGTATGTTTATGCTTACTTTTCTTATGTGTTTCTTTTATCAATTTTTTTTATGTTTTCTCCAAATATTTTGAACAAATATTTATCTATCTATCGATATGTGACACTCTTACAGATTTCAAAGATTTTTTAATATGTTGTAGAATTGATTTGGAATAGCAGATGTACACAGGAAAGAACAACCATATGCAGTTAGTTTGTGTTAAATTTTTAGAGTGTGTGGGGGTTTTCAAAACATATTAAGAAATCACTGAAATTAATTGTTGACAGTGTCACATATATATAAATTCACTGAAATGTTATACAAATATTTATTTAAAGACATCCAGATGCTGCAGCTTACTGTTCATTTTCAAAATTAAGACCAACGTTGCACAGACAGAGAGCTAATTTCAAACCCACAATTCCGCAATCCTTAGAAATTTTGTATGATCAGATGAAAACTTATCAACCATTGGAAAAACTAAAAATATCTGTTGTGAAGTCATTAAAAGACGAATTTGCTGTTATAATTACAACTGACGGCTTGCTAGAAGGATTAAAGTGTCACGTCCTGGCGGGGCTATAAGAGCAAGAGAAGAGAATACCGCGGCCCGGCTACTCTACTCTTCCACTGACTGACATTTAATAAAAGTGTTGGTCTTTTTATCAACAGACTAGGACCCGATGCCGACACCTGCATGCAGTCTTACACAGATGAATGATGCACGCGACCCTGAAACATACGCGGTAATATGTTCCACTTACTTTTACGCTTCGCTTGTTTGTCGATTGACACGAGACATGAATTCGCAACGGATGAACAGCTACGGTTGCGCTGATGGCCTTGAATACGGTCCGCTCTGCTTGACAGGGGTTGATCCAAATGGCTGGAAACGACCTTCAAGGATTGACGACTGCGCCAAACTCTGTCACGTCAATATTTGACAGGAACGACCTCCAATGATTGACAGCTGGCTGCTACGGTATTGTAGACGGATGCGCTCGTTGAGGAAACGGGCGTGGACGCTGTACGATACCGTGAATCTAACTCACGAATATCGTCCGCGTGGTTGACGATATTTTGATTCGAGAAAACGGACGTGGATGCTGCGGCGCTTGCTATGCGAGCAAGTCTATCACTATCACGCACGTACGCGAACACGTAACAGGAAATTGAATAAGGATTACTATTCGCGAACTTTCCAGTGAGAACTCTATCTCTAACTAACAACGTGTCACTTCAAACTACGAAGTTAGGAGCAAGGAAATAATAATTGGGATTTAGATTGACTCTGGTAAAACAAAGTATATTATAAACGTAAAAGAATACAAAGGTAAAGATGCTTATTATTAACGAAATCGAAATACGTACTAAGTACGAAATATGAAACGCAATAAAAATGTTTAATTGAATAAACGAAGTAATATTTGAATTAAACGAATAAGAATACGATATTACTGAATGGTATTAGGGACTGTGTCTAAACAGTATGGATTTGGAAAGATTGTGTCTAAACAATCTGGATTTGGAAAGACTATGTCTAAATAGTCTGGACTTGGAAGATTGACGAAAACTCGACTGACCCACTCGGGTCCCCGGAGAGGACTGTGGAAAATCGAACGTTCGTCGACGAACAACGTTCGTCCGAAAAATGCTGACTTCGCAAAAGGGGACCGTGTCCTCTTTGTGCCGGTCTTCGTCGTAAACAGCGCGATGGCCGCCGCACTAGAGTCAGCAGTTTTCGTTCCCAGTGGTGCAGGACTCGAAAATTAAGTGGTAACCATTGGCGTACCTATTTATTTATTTAAATAAATTGGGACTTAGAATATTTTCGAGCGCTTGCTCTTGCAAGGCGTTTCGATGTAAATTTTATATGTCATATGATTAGTTGACATCATTTGTCGACCGATCATATGTTTGAAAATATTCTAAGTACTTTTGAAAATTACCAAAAATCGAAATTTTGGTAAAGTCTAAACAAACGCGAATTGAGAACATAACCTACAAATTTTTAGGTTAGTTTCATGATTTTCGCTCACGAGTCCAATGATATTTCAATCTTCGAGTTTGGGCCATTTTTGGCTATTTTAGGATTTTGACAGATTTTGGATTTTAGGTTATGTTGATGGATTTCAATCAGATGTACGTGGTGTTAAGGATTCATTGTTATGAAGGATTTTTAGGAGTTTTGGAATCTTTAAAGGGGAACGCTCGCTCTTATGTATCTAATTTTACATGTAGTCTTAAAGCTAACGTCGGAGGTGCGACCGACGTCACAAAAGAATTCAAAAGAAATATTCGTTGATGGAACATTTGCAGTAAGTAGCATAAAACTCTTAGATATAATGTTTTTGTTTAACAATTTAATTAACTTAAACTCTATATATTACAGAAGCTATTTAACTTAAATGTTTATATCAAGAATATCAGACTTTTCAAAGTAAACTTACTGTGTGTATATATGATAATAATAGATAATAATAATAATAGTAGATAATAATAGTCGTCTGTAATTTTAGGTTTTACCCAAGAAGCCACACATGGGACAGCTCTACACCATCCATATACGCTACATGGATAATGTAAAACATAATTTATATTGGATTTACTTCTTAAATTGTATCCAATGCTCCTTCACAAACATAAAGAATTGCTTCTCTGCAGGGTATTGCAACTATACTTGTACTGTGCGAAACACGGACGGCTGCGATGTATACTGCCATATGGAAACAAATATTTACTTTAATACCCGAATTACCAAATAATATAAGATTCATAATGAGTGATTATGAAGCAGCTGCTGTTACAACTCTAAATGAGTTATTCCCTAATGCGCATATACATGGTTGCTGGTTTCACTATTGTCAGGTTGGTGATACTGTTTGAAGTTATATATTATCATATAAATTACAATTTTGTCTATGTATAGAAAGCTACATTTTTTGTCATACATATATGTACGATATATCGCAGGCTATTCTGCGAAAGTGGCGCAAACTTGGTTTGACTAATGTACCTAATACTGTTCTGCGTATGTCAATGTCTTTGGCTTTAGTACCTGAAACAAAATTTCAAGAAGCCTTATTAATTATACAAAAAGAGGCAGACAACATAGCAAGTAATTTCCCCAATGTTCTTTTATTTATGACTTACATGCGAATTAATTGGTTAAAAATGGCATCGCAAGTAAGCGTATACAATTGTCCGGTGCGCACTAACAATATTGCAGAGTCTTTCCATAATGTTGCTGGTCAAAAATTAGGAAAACAGAACATAAACGTTTGGGCATTTCTAGGTATAGTATTATTTAATTTTTTGCAATCAATTTATTTATAATTTAATAACTATATACTTACATCATTGTCATGTTACTCTAAATATGCGGCAGTATGTAGTTAAATGTTATTAAATTTTAGAAAAAATAAGAGATTTGCTTATGGATCAAGAATTAGATTTGAATCGGCTACAAAATGGTGTAGCGTCTCGAAAACCACGTACTCGTGAAAATATTAGTCGAAGGAAAAAAATTGCTAAAGCTCAAGCTGAATTTGATACTGGAAGGTTAACATTCTTTCTATTTATAATTATTTTTATTGTATATATGTTTATAAATTTATATGATTTTGTAGATTATCTCTAGAGGAGTTTTTAAATATATTTCATCATAAAGACACAATTTTTAAAATCAATCAAATCAGTGCATTGGCAGGTGTCACGTCCTGGCGGGGCTATAAGAGCAAGAGAAGAGAATACCGCGGCCCGGCTACTCTGCTCTTCCACTGACTGACATTTAATAAAAGTGTTGGTCTTTTTATCAACAGACTAGGACCCGATGCCGACACCTGCATGCGGTCTTACACAGATGAATGATGCACGCGACCCTGAAACATACGCGATAATATGTTCCACTTACTTTTGTTACGTCGTCCGATGTACGACGTTGGCCTTGTACACACACTATGTATACAAGGTCTGATCTGCATAAGATCCATACACCGTCCCCTAGACATAAGAGCATAGTGTGACGTCGGTCGCACCTCCGACGTTAGCTTTAAGACTACATGTAAAATTAGATACATAAGAGCGAGCGTTCCCCTTTAAAGATTCCAAACCTCCTAAAAATCCTTCATAACAATGAATCCTTAACACCACGTACATTTGATTGAAATCCATCAACATAACCTAAAATCCAAAATCTGTCAAAATCCTAAAATAGCCAAAAATGGCCCAAACTCGAAGATTGAAATATCATTGGACTCGTGAGCGAAAATCATGAAACTAACCTAAAAATTTGTAGGTTAGGTTCTCAATTCGCGTTTGTTTAGACTTTACCAAAATTTCGATTTTTGGTAATTTTCAAAAGTACTTAGAATATTTTCAAACATATGATCGGTCGACAAATGATGTCAACTAATCATATGACATATAAAATTTACATCGAAACGCCTTGCAAGAGCAAGCGCTCGAAAATATTCTAAGTCCCAATTTATTTAAATAAATAAATAGGTACGCCAATGGTTACCACTTAATTTTCGAGTCCTGCACCACTGGGAACGAAAACTGCTGACTCTAGTGCGGCGGCCATCGCGCTGTTTACGACGAAGACCGGCACAAAGAGGACACGGTCCCCTTTTGCGAAGTCAGCATTTTTCGGACGAACGTTATTCGTCGACGAACGTTCGATTCTCCCCAGTCCTCTCCGGGGACCCGAGTGGGTCAGTCGAGTTTTCGTCAATCTTCCAAGTCCAGACTATTTAGACATAGTCTTTCCAAATCCAGATTGTTTAGACACAATCTTTCCAAATCCATACTGTTTAGACACAGTCCCTAATACCATTCAGTAATATCGTATTCTTATTCGTTTAATTCAAACATTACTTCGTTTATTCAATTAAACATTTTTATTGCGTTTCATATTTCGTACTTAGTACGTATTTCGATTTCGTTAATAATAAGCACCTTTACCTTTGTATTCTTTTACGTTTATAATATACTTTGTTTTACCAGAGTCAATCTAAATCCCAATTATTATTTCCTTGCTCCTAACTTCGTAGTTTGAAGTGACACGTTGTTAGTTAGAGATAGAGTTCTCACTGGAAAGTTCGCGAATAGTATTCCTTATTCAATTTCCTGTTACGTGTTCGCGTACGTGCGTGATAGTGATAGACTTGCTCGCATAGCAAGCTCCGCAGCATCCACGTCCGTTTTCTCGAATCAAAATATCGTCAACCACGCGGACGATATTCGCGAGATAAATTCACGGGATCGCACAGCGTCCACGCCCGTTTTCGCTAGTTAAAATATCGTCAATCACGCGGACGATATTCGTGAGTTAGATTCACGGTATCGTACAGCGTCCACGCCCGTTTCCTCAACGAGCGCATCCGTCTACAATACCGTAGCAGCCAGCTGTCAATCATTGGAGGTCGTTCCTGTCAAATATTGACGTGACAGAGTTTGGCGCAGTCGTCAATCCTTGAAGGTCGTTTCCAGCCATTTGGATCAACCCCTGTCAAGCAGAGCGGACCGCATTCAAGGCCATCAGCGCAACCGTAGCTGTTCATCCGTTGCGAATTCATGTCTCGTGTCAATCGACAAACAAGCGAAGCGTAAAAGTAAGTGGAACATATTACCGCGTATGTTTCAGGGTCGCGTGCATCATTCATCTGTGTAAGACTGCATGCAGGTGTCGGCATCGGGTCCTAGTCTGTTGATAAAAAGACCAACACTTTTATTAAATGTCAGTCAGTGGAAGAGTAGAGTAGCCGGGCCGCGGTATTCTCTTCTCTTGCTCTTATAGCCCCGCCAGGACGTGACAAATTTGGCGCAGTCGGTAGGACACTCGTTGGTCACCGATGTTAGAGACACCGTCAACACTTTTGTAGGATACGTCATGTGTCCTACCTCTGCCAAAATTTGTTGTGACAAATTTGGCGCAGTCGGTAGGACAGTCGTTGGTCACCGATGTTAGAAGCACGGCATCGAGGAATAAAAATAGAATCAGTGTTAGCACGCGAACCCCTGCGCGTTCCATCATTGTTTGACAATTTAACGCAGTAGACTTAGAGTCCGTGAAAGCATAGTGTCAGTTAAAAGTGCGACGGGCAGTGAAGGAAATGCCCTTTCGCCCACGTTACATACTCAAATTATTTTTCGCGATGTTCGTACTCAGTACAAATTCATCGAGAGTTTTAGTGAACGTTAAAGTGCGACGGGCGGTTTAGAAAACGCCCCTTCGCCCACGTTATATAGTCGGATTATTTTTCGCGAATTTCATACTTAGAAATTTTCAAGCGACGCAATCATGGAAACGCGTAGCGAGGCTAGAAAGAAGGTTCCTCCTACGGAAGAGGAATTAATTGAATTCCAGAAAGATTTAGCTCGTAGAGAAGCAGCTCTCATTAATCAAACCGCCGCGTTGACTCAACTCAAATTGCAATACGAAACAGAAACGCGTGAGCAGAGAGTAACGTACGAGGATATACGCCGCGAGATAGCAGAAATCCGATCGGCCAGAGATTCTCAATCAATTCCAGCTAGCCCAGTCGTTGCGCCCCGCGAACCCATAATGCACGATTCTTCGAATTTCACCGTTAAACAAGCGGTTGAACTTGTGCCTACCTTTGACGGCACCTCCATAACCGTGCTACAATTCGTTCGCGCGTGCAAGCGAGCCTTGGAGGCTGTTCCAGCCAAAGCTGAGCGTACCCTCACTAGATTAGTATGCAATAAGCTTAGAGGACAGGCATACGCCGCGATTGAAGACGTAAATATTAACACAATCTCTGAATTGTGCAACCGCCTGAAAGATGTACTAGGCCCATATAAATTCATCGATCAGTATCGCGGAGAATTAGCTTCGATACACCAGGGACAGTCCGAGCACGTGTTGAATTATATTACGCGAGTAAAGGACCTTAGAACGGCGATCATAGATTCAGGCCGCGGGGTCCCCAATCTAGACGAGATTGATAAATTCACAATTGATTGTTTCATGCGTGGTCTTATCCCAGCGCTTCGAGCCGAGGTCAGGCTCTGCGCGTCACTCGAATTACAGAAAATATTCGACGAAGCAGTAACCGCGTACAAACAGTACGAGCTTGACCGTGTTCGTTATCGTGACGACGGACGCCGCGTTGCATTCTCCGACTCTCGTAATCGCACACCAGAGCGATCAAGCAACTCTTATTATGATAGGAATGCGCCTGAGCAGCGCAACAGATCTTCGGAAAGGAAAGATCAACGACCTTCCTTTTCACCTCGTGAATCCTGGCGAGACAGGAAACCCGATAACAGAGACGCGTATCGCTCTCCTCCTCCGCGACGTCACGAACCGTCGCAATCAAATCAGCGCGAAACATATAAACGCGAAGATCGCGCTTCCCAGTCCCCAGGTCGCGATCGCTTTCCTACGGAGAGTCGGAAGTATTGTAAATATTGTAAGCGCACGGGACATGACATATACGAATGTCGCCGCCGGGAATATTACAATAAAAATGAGTCGGGAAACGAATCAAGCCTCCCGACAAACGCGACCAAAGGACGGGAGGCATCCCAAGAGAATCGCCAAAAGGCAACACAGCTGGCCGTCATCAACGACGACCAGCAGTAGATGAAATTCGAGTAGATAGGAGAGATAACCCGGACGGTCAGCAGAATGAACTACCATCCGCGAAATTAGTCTCGGCAATAAATCTCGCGCCGGACTCCCCTATCCCTCGAATAAAAGCAAAATCGTCACTCTTCTCAAAAGAGTGTGAGTTCCTCTTGGACACCGGGTCCGAGGTCAACTTAATCCGAGCGTCTGGTATCAAATCTGACGTTCATCTAAAAACTGACAGCGTCATACACGTCCATGGCGTGACAGAAGGAGAAATTGCGACCCTCGGTTATATCAATGCGGAGCTAGCAGATTCCATTAAAGTCACGCTACACGTTCTGCCTGACAGTTTCCCAATTAATATAGATGGTATCTTAGGCTCCCCCTTCTTCAGAGAGGGAGCAGAGATATCATTTGCGAAGGAATGCGTAGAGTATAAAAACCTACGTATTCCCTTTTCGAATCCTCGGGAATATTCCATCGAAAGCCGTACCGCCGCCTGCATAGCCGTCAACGTAAAGGGCCCAAGCGAAGGGTATGTGCGAAAAGTAGATGTAAAACCCGATGTGTTCTTAGGTGATTGTTTAGTCACCAACCGTAACGGAAAGGCATACCTGCGATGCTTTAACGCATCGTCCGAAGTGGCGTCCTTCTCCCTGCCTACGTTGGAGGTGGAAGAGATCGAGGTTCCCTTTTCGAATATTCAAGCCGAAGTCAATTCGGACTTATTCAATGCTCGTGCGTGCCGCGCGCACGAGACGATCGTTAACGATCAACTCGCGTCTTCTATTAATTCCGGTAACCATTCCGACGATTCCGGTAGCCATCCCGATTCTTTAAATAATTCCGGTAACCATCCCGACGATTCCGGTAGCCATCCCGATTCTTTAAATAATTCCGGTAACCATCCCGACGATTCCGGTAACCATCCCGACGATTTATATTCAAAGTCCTGTGTGGAAAGAAACATCAACGCCTTCGCCTCAGATGAACTTTTAGAATGTTCATATGAGAACAATTTAGAAAACATTTCTATTCCTAAAGTTAAATCAAAAGGAGTTTATGTTTTGCCGCAAACTCCTATCTTCAAATCCTCGCCGGAACAACACCTCTTGCAGCTTCAACGATCAGGTATCCGTGCGACCGAAAACAAAGTCCATGCGTCTGGCAAATACAATTCCGCGAGATTCGCGTCAGCAAGAAAAAGAAATAAAGCCGATACATTATACTCGCCCGAGACAACTAAGTCTGATTATAAGCTTTCGTTATGTATCTTGCGAAACGAATTCAATCTTCCTAGCGTTAACAGAGTCTCCAATATCGTTACGCCAACGATAAACTATCGCAGCGACCCAAGAGCGAAATTTAAAACCTCTGGTCAGCATCACCCCACTCCACAGCAGGAAGACGATATCCCTGCGACGCAACGAGATCTTCAAGGAGAAACCGTCACCCCTGAAGATCATCAGTCTCTCGACAACGCTATAACAGCAACCATGCAGCCGATACAAGCAGCTATCTTGCTCTCTATTGCCACGCAAGCCTCAACACTCATTGGATATGACTGTGGAGGTTCAACCTTGAATATTACCACGTATTCAACTATTGACACTCTTAACTGCGAGCCAGAAGACATCGCACCAGCTGAAAATTTAGAAAGAATTCAGCTCCTGCAGCTAGCTGAATTCTCGCAAGCTCGTGTTTTGCAATGCCATATCGGAATAGACAGAACCATATACTATTGTGGCATGCATTCACATAATTCGGTAGTATCCAATGGTCGACAAGACTATATATTACCGATCTCCAGCGAAACCTGTTCGAGCCTACACACGACGGGGACAATATTCATCACCCCAGCCGCCCAGATCACAGGTATTCAGCCGAACTCGACCTCCTCTCACGGCCTCACGTTAGCAGGAGTTATTCAGAACGATGGTAGCTGCGCTGGAACCACGTATAGTGATCCGTTTGGGACTTGGACCGATGTCGTGGTACAAGCTTTAGTCCGAATCACGATCCGCGACTACATCGCTCCAATCAGATTGTCAACCGGACAGATTCATCTACAAACTGGGCAAACCTGCCCCCTTCAAAAAGGAAGCTGCTTAGACGCACAAGATGGCCATACGTTCTGGGAAACCACGCCGACGGACTCGTGCAAATTCAATAATTATGATGTCTTGTACGAAGGGATAGCCACTAAACTATCCTCCAAGGTGAATCCTTCTCCAACCCTGTATACCGTAGCATCGCAGGACACGACTTTTGCACTCACGGAGACAGGCAGATCGTCAGTTTGCGGATATGTCATAGTCCGAACGGAACACCCCAAGCTGTTCATTCTGGAAGTTGGAAGTTCAGGAAAATTCAAGGAGAAAACACACACCTTGGTCAACAATCTGGACATCTTCACGTATGTCAACAGCAAATTTGTTTACGTGGAGAAGCACCTCCGGAAACAATTTTCTCAACTCTACAAAGATGTAATCCGTCAGAAGTGTGAGCTAGAGCGTCAGATTCTCCAGAACGCCCTCACATTATTACATTCAGCACCCGAAGAAGTTGCCACTGCCATCATGAAGGATGTCGGATTTATCGCAGTTCCAGCAGGAGAGGTAGTGCACATAATAAAGTGCATACCAGTCACGGTCCAAGTGAGGAAAACCGAACGGTGTTATGATGAGCTACCCATCACGTATCGGAACACATCAAAATTCCTGAAGCCAAGGGACCACATCATTTCAAATACGGGGACAGAAAAGCCATGCAATGAGCTACTTCCCCCATATTATAGACTGCACGGAACATGGTATCGCCTAACACCGTCATTGATGGAGGCCATCACTCCTTCGGAGCTTCACCCCCTCGCCAAGTCAACCTGGAAATACATAGATCCGAAGAACTTGGCAACGGGAGGCATTTATTCACAAGACGACCTGGACAAACTACAGGATCATATAATGTTTCCTGTAGAGAAGGTAGCAGTCATAAATTCAATCGCACAGGGTGCGACGGGAAGACAGTTTGCAGCAGGAAACATCAATATGTTCAACCTGCTCGATGAAAACTCCCTACAGCAGATAGCGGAGTCTACAGCACAGAAATTATGGTCCGGATTCACTACATTCGGATCAATAAGTGCTGGAATAATCGGAGTGTATGTAGCGATCCGCACGATCAAAACAATCATCAGTACGATCGTTAACGGCATCGCATTACACTCACTATACGGCTGGAGCCTGCATCTCGTTGTCGCCATCTGGAGTTCACTGACCCGGTTCTTTATATTCATGAAGCAGAGGGACAACAAGACTTCAGCGGCCATCGAGGACAAAGATAGTGATAGTGCCAGTGTCGGAGAATTCCGAACCCGTCCTCCCTTGACGAAACGAACGTTAATTTGCGATTCCCTTGACCCAGCGTTGCGAGACAGGGATGACATTTCAGTGCATCCTGTCTACCGCCACCCAGAGGCAGAGATTCCACTGCGTGAAATCTCTTCTCTAAGGGGGGAGGTGTGACGTCGGTCGCACCTCCGACGTTAGCTTTAAGACTACATGTAAAATTAGATACATAAGAGCGAGCGTTCCCCTTTAAAGATTCCAAACCTCCTAAAAATCCTTCATAACAATGAATCCTTAACACCACGTACATTTGATTGAAATCCATCAACATAACCTAAAATCCAAAATCTGTCAAAATCCTAAAATAGCCAAAAATGGCCCAAACTCGAAGATTGAAATATCATTGGACTCGTGAGCGAAAATCATGAAACTAACCTAAAAATTTGTAGGTTAGGTTCTCAATTCGCGTTTGTTTAGACTTTACCAAAATTTCGATTTTTGGTAATTTTCAAAAGTACTTAGAATATTTTCAAACATATGATCGGTCGACAAATGATGTCAACTAATCATATGACATATAAAATTTACATCGAAACGCCTTGCAAGAGCAAGCGCTCGAAAATATTCTAAGTCCCAATTTATTTAAATAAATAAATAGGTACGCCAATGGTTACCACTTAATTTTCGAGTCCTGCACCACTGGGAACGAAAACTGCTGACTCTAGTGCGGCGGCCATCGCGCTGTTTACGACGAAGACCGGCACAAAGAGGACACGGTCCCCTTTTGCGAAGTCAGCATTTTTCGGACGAACGTTATTCGTCGACGAACGTTCGATTCTCCCCAGTCCTCTCCGGGGACCCGAGTGGGTCAGTCGAGTTTTCGTCAATCTTCCAAGTCCAGACTATTTAGACATAGTCTTTCCAAATCCAGATTGTTTAGACACAATCTTTCCAAATCCATACTGTTTAGACACAGTCCCTAATACCATTCAGTAATATCGTATTCTTATTCGTTTAATTCAAACATTACTTCGTTTATTCAATTAAACATTTTTATTGCGTTTCATATTTCGTACTTAGTACGTATTTCGATTTCGTTAATAATAAGCACCTTTACCTTTGTATTCTTTTACGTTTATAATATACTTTGTTTTACCAGAGTCAATCTAAATCCCAATTATTATTTCCTTGCTCCTAACTTCGTAGTTTGAAGTGACACGTTGTTAGTTAGAGATAGAGTTCTCACTGGAAAGTTCGCGAATAGTATTCCTTATTCAATTTCCTGTTACGTGTTCGCGTACGTGCGTGATAGTGATAGACTTGCTCGCATAGCAAGCTCCGCAGCATCCACGTCCGTTTTCTCGAATCAAAATATCGTCAACCACGCGGACGATATTCGCGAGATAAATTCACGGGATCGCACAGCGTCCACGCCCGTTTTCGCTAGTTAAAATATCGTCAATCACGCGGACGATATTCGTGAGTTAGATTCACGGTATCGTACAGCGTCCACGCCCGTTTCCTCAACGAGCGCATCCGTCTACAATACCGTAGCAGCCAGCTGTCAATCATTGGAGGTCGTTCCTGTCAAATATTGACGTGACAGAGTTTGGCGCAGTCGTCAATCCTTGAAGGTCGTTTCCAGCCATTTGGATCAACCCCTGTCAAGCAGAGCGGACCGCATTCAAGGCCATCAGCGCAACCGTAGCTGTTCATCCGTTGCGAATTCATGTCTCGTGTCAATCGACAAACAAGCGAAGCGTAAAAGTAAGTGGAACATATTACCGCGTATGTTTCAGGGTCGCGTGCATCATTCATCTGTGTAAGACTGCATGCAGGTGTCGGCATCGGGTCCTAGTCTGTTGATAAAAAGACCAACACTTTTATTAAATGTCAGTCAGTGGAAGAGTAGAGTAGCCGGGCCGCGGTATTCTCTTCTCTTGCTCTTATAGCCCCGCCAGGACGTGACAAATTTGGCGCAGTCGGTAGGACACTCGTTGGTCACCGATGTTAGAGACACCGTCAACACTTTTGTAGGATACGTCATGTGTCCTACCTCTGCCAAAATTTGTTGTGACAAATTTGGCGCAGTCGGTAGGACAGTCGTTGGTCACCGATGTTAGAAGCACGGCATCGAGGAATAAAAATAGAATCAGTGTTAGCACGCGAACCCCTGCGCGTTCCATCATTGTTTGACAATTTAACGCAGTAGACTTAGAGTCCGTGAAAGCATAGTGTCAGTTAAAAGTGCGACGGGCAGTGAAGGAAATGCCCTTTCGCCCACGTTACATACTCAAATTATTTTTCGCGATGTTCGTACTCAGTACAAATTCATCGAGAGTTTTAGTGAACGTTAAAGTGCGACGGGCGGTTTAGAAAACGCCCCTTCGCCCACGTTATATAGTCGGATTATTTTTCGCGAATTTCATACTTAGAAATTTTCAAGCGACGCAATCATGGAAACGCGTAGCGAGGCTAGAAAGAAGGTTCCTCCTACGGAAGAGGAATTAATTGAATTCCAGAAAGATTTAGCTCGTAGAGAAGCAGCTCTCATTAATCAAACCGCCGCGTTGACTCAACTCAAATTGCAATACGAAACAGAAACGCGTGAGCAGAGAGTAACGTACGAGGATATACGCCGCGAGATAGCAGAAATCCGATCGGCCAGAGATTCTCAATCAATTCCAGCTAGCCCAGTCGTTGCGCCCCGCGAACCCATAATGCACGATTCTTCGAATTTCACCGTTAAACAAGCGGTTGAACTTGTGCCTACCTTTGACGGCACCTCCATAACCGTGCTACAATTCGTTCGCGCGTGCAAGCGAGCCTTGGAGGCTGTTCCAGCCAAAGCTGAGCGTACCCTCACTAGATTAGTATGCAATAAGCTTAGAGGACAGGCATACGCCGCGATTGAAGACGTAAATATTAACACAATCTCTGAATTGTGCAACCGCCTGAAAGATGTACTAGGCCCATATAAATTCATCGATCAGTATCGCGGAGAATTAGCTTCGATACACCAGGGACAGTCCGAGCACGTGTTGAATTATATTACGCGAGTAAAGGACCTTAGAACGGCGATCATAGATTCAGGCCGCGGGGTCCCCAATCTAGACGAGATTGATAAATTCACAATTGATTGTTTCATGCGTGGTCTTATCCCAGCGCTTCGAGCCGAGGTCAGGCTCTGCGCGTCACTCGAATTACAGAAAATATTCGACGAAGCAGTAACCGCGTACAAACAGTACGAGCTTGACCGTGTTCGTTATCGTGACGACGGACGCCGCGTTGCATTCTCCGACTCTCGTAATCGCACACCAGAGCGATCAAGCAACTCTTATTATGATAGGAATGCGCCTGAGCAGCGCAACAGATCTTCGGAAAGGAAAGATCAACGACCTTCCTTTTCACCTCGTGAATCCTGGCGAGACAGGAAACCCGATAACAGAGACGCGTATCGCTCTCCTCCTCCGCGACGTCACGAACCGTCGCAATCAAATCAGCGCGAAACATATAAACGCGAAGATCGCGCTTCCCAGTCCCCAGGTCGCGATCGCTTTCCTACGGAGAGTCGGAAGTATTGTAAATATTGTAAGCGCACGGGACATGACATATACGAATGTCGCCGCCGGGAATATTACAATAAAAATGAGTCGGGAAACGAATCAAGCCTCCCGACAAACGCGACCAAAGGACGGGAGGCATCCCAAGAGAATCGCCAAAAGGCAACACAGCTGGCCGTCATCAACGACGACCAGCAGTAGATGAAATTCGAGTAGATAGGAGAGATAACCCGGACGGTCAGCAGAATGAACTACCATCCGCGAAATTAGTCTCGGCAATAAATCTCGCGCCGGACTCCCCTATCCCTCGAATAAAAGCAAAATCGTCACTCTTCTCAAAAGAGTGTGAGTTCCTCTTGGACACCGGGTCCGAGGTCAACTTAATCCGAGCGTCTGGTATCAAATCTGACGTTCATCTAAAAACTGACAGCGTCATACACGTCCATGGCGTGACAGAAGGAGAAATTGCGACCCTCGGTTATATCAATGCGGAGCTAGCAGATTCCATTAAAGTCACGCTACACGTTCTGCCTGACAGTTTCCCAATTAATATAGATGGTATCTTAGGCTCCCCCTTCTTCAGAGAGGGAGCAGAGATATCATTTGCGAAGGAATGCGTAGAGTATAAAAACCTACGTATTCCCTTTTCGAATCCTCGGGAATATTCCATCGAAAGCCGTACCGCCGCCTGCATAGCCGTCAACGTAAAGGGCCCAAGCGAAGGGTATGTGCGAAAAGTAGATGTAAAACCCGATGTGTTCTTAGGTGATTGTTTAGTCACCAACCGTAACGGAAAGGCATACCTGCGATGCTTTAACGCATCGTCCGAAGTGGCGTCCTTCTCCCTGCCTACGTTGGAGGTGGAAGAGATCGAGGTTCCCTTTTCGAATATTCAAGCCGAAGTCAATTCGGACTTATTCAATGCTCGTGCGTGCCGCGCGCACGAGACGATCGTTAACGATCAACTCGCGTCTTCTATTAATTCCGGTAACCATTCCGACGATTCCGGTAGCCATCCCGATTCTTTAAATAATTCCGGTAACCATCCCGACGATTCCGGTAGCCATCCCGATTCTTTAAATAATTCCGGTAACCATCCCGACGATTCCGGTAACCATCCCGACGATTTATATTCAAAGTCCTGTGTGGAAAGAAACATCAACGCCTTCGCCTCAGATGAACTTTTAGAATGTTCATATGAGAACAATTTAGAAAACATTTCTATTCCTAAAGTTAAATCAAAAGGAGTTTATGTTTTGCCGCAAACTCCTATCTTCAAATCCTCGCCGGAACAACACCTCTTGCAGCTTCAACGATCAGGTATCCGTGCGACCGAAAACAAAGTCCATGCGTCTGGCAAATACAATTCCGCGAGATTCGCGTCAGCAAGAAAAAGAAATAAAGCCGATACATTATACTCGCCCGAGACAACTAAGTCTGATTATAAGCTTTCGTTATGTATCTTGCGAAACGAATTCAATCTTCCTAGCGTTAACAGAGTCTCCAATATCGTTACGCCAACGATAAACTATCGCAGCGACCCAAGAGCGAAATTTAAAACCTCTGGTCAGCATCACCCCACTCCACAGCAGGAAGACGATATCCCTGCGACGCAACGAGATCTTCAAGGAGAAACCGTCACCCCTGAAGATCATCAGTCTCTCGACAACGCTATAACAGCAACCATGCAGCCGATACAAGCAGCTATCTTGCTCTCTATTGCCACGCAAGCCTCAACACTCATTGGATATGACTGTGGAGGTTCAACCTTGAATATTACCACGTATTCAACTATTGACACTCTTAACTGCGAGCCAGAAGACATCGCACCAGCTGAAAATTTAGAAAGAATTCAGCTCCTGCAGCTAGCTGAATTCTCGCAAGCTCGTGTTTTGCAATGCCATATCGGAATAGACAGAACCATATACTATTGTGGCATGCATTCACATAATTCGGTAGTATCCAATGGTCGACAAGACTATATATTACCGATCTCCAGCGAAACCTGTTCGAGCCTACACACGACGGGGACAATATTCATCACCCCAGCCGCCCAGATCACAGGTATTCAGCCGAACTCGACCTCCTCTCACGGCCTCACGTTAGCAGGAGTTATTCAGAACGATGGTAGCTGCGCTGGAACCACGTATAGTGATCCGTTTGGGACTTGGACCGATGTCGTGGTACAAGCTTTAGTCCGAATCACGATCCGCGACTACATCGCTCCAATCAGATTGTCAACCGGACAGATTCATCTACAAACTGGGCAAACCTGCCCCCTTCAAAAAGGAAGCTGCTTAGACGCACAAGATGGCCATACGTTCTGGGAAACCACGCCGACGGACTCGTGCAAATTCAATAATTATGATGTCTTGTACGAAGGGATAGCCACTAAACTATCCTCCAAGGTGAATCCTTCTCCAACCCTGTATACCGTAGCATCGCAGGACACGACTTTTGCACTCACGGAGACAGGCAGATCGTCAGTTTGCGGATATGTCATAGTCCGAACGGAACACCCCAAGCTGTTCATTCTGGAAGTTGGAAGTTCAGGAAAATTCAAGGAGAAAACACACACCTTGGTCAACAATCTGGACATCTTCACGTATGTCAACAGCAAATTTGTTTACGTGGAGAAGCACCTCCGGAAACAATTTTCTCAACTCTACAAAGATGTAATCCGTCAGAAGTGTGAGCTAGAGCGTCAGATTCTCCAGAACGCCCTCACATTATTACATTCAGCACCCGAAGAAGTTGCCACTGCCATCATGAAGGATGTCGGATTTATCGCAGTTCCAGCAGGAGAGGTAGTGCACATAATAAAGTGCATACCAGTCACGGTCCAAGTGAGGAAAACCGAACGGTGTTATGATGAGCTACCCATCACGTATCGGAACACATCAAAATTCCTGAAGCCAAGGGACCACATCATTTCAAATACGGGGACAGAAAAGCCATGCAATGAGCTACTTCCCCCATATTATAGACTGCACGGAACATGGTATCGCCTAACACCGTCATTGATGGAGGCCATCACTCCTTCGGAGCTTCACCCCCTCGCCAAGTCAACCTGGAAATACATAGATCCGAAGAACTTGGCAACGGGAGGCATTTATTCACAAGACGACCTGGACAAACTACAGGATCATATAATGTTTCCTGTAGAGAAGGTAGCAGTCATAAATTCAATCGCACAGGGTGCGACGGGAAGACAGTTTGCAGCAGGAAACATCAATATGTTCAACCTGCTCGATGAAAACTCCCTACAGCAGATAGCGGAGTCTACAGCACAGAAATTATGGTCCGGATTCACTACATTCGGATCAATAAGTGCTGGAATAATCGGAGTGTATGTAGCGATCCGCACGATCAAAACAATCATCAGTACGATCGTTAACGGCATCGCATTACACTCACTATACGGCTGGAGCCTGCATCTCGTTGTCGCCATCTGGAGTTCACTGACCCGGTTCTTTATATTCATGAAGCAGAGGGACAACAAGACTTCAGCGGCCATCGAGGACAAAGATAGTGATAGTGCCAGTGTCGGAGAATTCCGAACCCGTCCTCCCTTGACGAAACGAACGTTAATTTGCGATTCCCTTGACCCAGCGTTGCGAGACAGGGATGACATTTCAGTGCATCCTGTCTACCGCCACCCAGAGGCAGAGATTCCACTGCGTGAAATCTCTTCTCTAAGGGGGGAGGTGTGACGTCGGTCGCACCTCCGACGTTAGCTTTAAGACTACATGTAAAATTAGATACATAAGAGCGAGCGTTCCCCTTTAAAGATTCCAAACCTCCTAAAAATCCTTCATAACAATGAATCCTTAACACCACGTACATTTGATTGAAATCCATCAACATAACCTAAAATCCAAAATCTGTCAAAATCCTAAAATAGCCAAAAATGGCCCAAACTCGAAGATTGAAATATCATTGGACTCGTGAGCGAAAATCATGAAACTAACCTAAAAATTTGTAGGTTAGGTTCTCAATTCGCGTTTGTTTAGACTTTACCAAAATTTCGATTTTTGGTAATTTTCAAAAGTACTTAGAATATTTTCAAACATATGATCGGTCGACAAATGATGTCAACTAATCATATGACATATAAAATTTACATCGAAACGCCTTGCAAGAGCAAGCGCTCGAAAATATTCTAAGTCCCAATTTATTTAAATAAATAAATAGGTACGCCAATGGTTACCACTTAATTTTCGAGTCCTGCACCACTGGGAACGAAAACTGCTGACTCTAGTGCGGCGGCCATCGCGCTGTTTACGACGAAGACCGGCACAAAGAGGACACGGTCCCCTTTTGCGAAGTCAGCATTTTTCGGACGAACGTTATTCGTCGACGAACGTTCGATTCTCCCCAGTCCTCTCCGGGGACCCGAGTGGGTCAGTCGAGTTTTCGTCAATCTTCCAAGTCCAGACTATTTAGACATAGTCTTTCCAAATCCAGATTGTTTAGACACAATCTTTCCAAATCCATACTGTTTAGACACAGTCCCTAATACCATTCAGTAATATCGTATTCTTATTCGTTTAATTCAAACATTACTTCGTTTATTCAATTAAACATTTTTATTGCGTTTCATATTTCGTACTTAGTACGTATTTCGATTTCGTTAATAATAAGCACCTTTACCTTTGTATTCTTTTACGTTTATAATATACTTTGTTTTACCAGAGTCAATCTAAATCCCAATTATTATTTCCTTGCTCCTAACTTCGTAGTTTGAAGTGACACGTTGTTAGTTAGAGATAGAGTTCTCACTGGAAAGTTCGCGAATAGTATTCCTTATTCAATTTCCTGTTACGTGTTCGCGTACGTGCGTGATAGTGATAGACTTGCTCGCATAGCAAGCTCCGCAGCATCCACGTCCGTTTTCTCGAATCAAAATATCGTCAACCACGCGGACGATATTCGCGAGATAAATTCACGGGATCGCACAGCGTCCACGCCCGTTTTCGCTAGTTAAAATATCGTCAATCACGCGGACGATATTCGTGAGTTAGATTCACGGTATCGTACAGCGTCCACGCCCGTTTCCTCAACGAGCGCATCCGTCTACAATACCGTAGCAGCCAGCTGTCAATCATTGGAGGTCGTTCCTGTCAAATATTGACGTGACAGAGTTTGGCGCAGTCGTCAATCCTTGAAGGTCGTTTCCAGCCATTTGGATCAACCCCTGTCAAGCAGAGCGGACCGCATTCAAGGCCATCAGCGCAACCGTAGCTGTTCATCCGTTGCGAATTCATGTCTCGTGTCAATCGACAAACAAGCGAAGCGTAAAAGTAAGTGGAACATATTACCGCGTATGTTTCAGGGTCGCGTGCATCATTCATCTGTGTAAGACTGCATGCAGGTGTCGGCATCGGGTCCTAGTCTGTTGATAAAAAGACCAACACTTTTATTAAATGTCAGTCAGTGGAAGAGTAGAGTAGCCGGGCCGCGGTATTCTCTTCTCTTGCTCTTATAGCCCCGCCAGGACGTGACAAATTTGGCGCAGTCGGTAGGACACTCGTTGGTCACCGATGTTAGAGACACCGTCAACACTTTTGTAGGATACGTCATGTGTCCTACCTCTGCCAAAATTTGTTGTGACAAATTTGGCGCAGTCGGTAGGACAGTCGTTGGTCACCGATGTTAGAAGCACGGCATCGAGGAATAAAAATAGAATCAGTGTTAGCACGCGAACCCCTGCGCGTTCCATCATTGTTTGACAATTTAACGCAGTAGACTTAGAGTCCGTGAAAGCATAGTGTCAGTTAAAAGTGCGACGGGCAGTGAAGGAAATGCCCTTTCGCCCACGTTACATACTCAAATTATTTTTCGCGATGTTCGTACTCAGTACAAATTCATCGAGAGTTTTAGTGAACGTTAAAGTGCGACGGGCGGTTTAGAAAACGCCCCTTCGCCCACGTTATATAGTCGGATTATTTTTCGCGAATTTCATACTTAGAAATTTTCAAGCGACGCAATCATGGAAACGCGTAGCGAGGCTAGAAAGAAGGTTCCTCCTACGGAAGAGGAATTAATTGAATTCCAGAAAGATTTAGCTCGTAGAGAAGCAGCTCTCATTAATCAAACCGCCGCGTTGACTCAACTCAAATTGCAATACGAAACAGAAACGCGTGAGCAGAGAGTAACGTACGAGGATATACGCCGCGAGATAGCAGAAATCCGATCGGCCAGAGATTCTCAATCAATTCCAGCTAGCCCAGTCGTTGCGCCCCGCGAACCCATAATGCACGATTCTTCGAATTTCACCGTTAAACAAGCGGTTGAACTTGTGCCTACCTTTGACGGCACCTCCATAACCGTGCTACAATTCGTTCGCGCGTGCAAGCGAGCCTTGGAGGCTGTTCCAGCCAAAGCTGAGCGTACCCTCACTAGATTAGTATGCAATAAGCTTAGAGGACAGGCATACGCCGCGATTGAAGACGTAAATATTAACACAATCTCTGAATTGTGCAACCGCCTGAAAGATGTACTAGGCCCATATAAATTCATCGATCAGTATCGCGGAGAATTAGCTTCGATACACCAGGGACAGTCCGAGCACGTGTTGAATTATATTACGCGAGTAAAGGACCTTAGAACGGCGATCATAGATTCAGGCCGCGGGGTCCCCAATCTAGACGAGATTGATAAATTCACAATTGATTGTTTCATGCGTGGTCTTATCCCAGCGCTTCGAGCCGAGGTCAGGCTCTGCGCGTCACTCGAATTACAGAAAATATTCGACGAAGCAGTAACCGCGTACAAACAGTACGAGCTTGACCGTGTTCGTTATCGTGACGACGGACGCCGCGTTGCATTCTCCGACTCTCGTAATCGCACACCAGAGCGATCAAGCAACTCTTATTATGATAGGAATGCGCCTGAGCAGCGCAACAGATCTTCGGAAAGGAAAGATCAACGACCTTCCTTTTCACCTCGTGAATCCTGGCGAGACAGGAAACCCGATAACAGAGACGCGTATCGCTCTCCTCCTCCGCGACGTCACGAACCGTCGCAATCAAATCAGCGCGAAACATATAAACGCGAAGATCGCGCTTCCCAGTCCCCAGGTCGCGATCGCTTTCCTACGGAGAGTCGGAAGTATTGTAAATATTGTAAGCGCACGGGACATGACATATACGAATGTCGCCGCCGGGAATATTACAATAAAAATGAGTCGGGAAACGAATCAAGCCTCCCGACAAACGCGACCAAAGGACGGGAGGCATCCCAAGAGAATCGCCAAAAGGCAACACAGCTGGCCGTCATCAACGACGACCAGCAGTAGATGAAATTCGAGTAGATAGGAGAGATAACCCGGACGGTCAGCAGAATGAACTACCATCCGCGAAATTAGTCTCGGCAATAAATCTCGCGCCGGACTCCCCTATCCCTCGAATAAAAGCAAAATCGTCACTCTTCTCAAAAGAGTGTGAGTTCCTCTTGGACACCGGGTCCGAGGTCAACTTAATCCGAGCGTCTGGTATCAAATCTGACGTTCATCTAAAAACTGACAGCGTCATACACGTCCATGGCGTGACAGAAGGAGAAATTGCGACCCTCGGTTATATCAATGCGGAGCTAGCAGATTCCATTAAAGTCACGCTACACGTTCTGCCTGACAGTTTCCCAATTAATATAGATGGTATCTTAGGCTCCCCCTTCTTCAGAGAGGGAGCAGAGATATCATTTGCGAAGGAATGCGTAGAGTATAAAAACCTACGTATTCCCTTTTCGAATCCTCGGGAATATTCCATCGAAAGCCGTACCGCCGCCTGCATAGCCGTCAACGTAAAGGGCCCAAGCGAAGGGTATGTGCGAAAAGTAGATGTAAAACCCGATGTGTTCTTAGGTGATTGTTTAGTCACCAACCGTAACGGAAAGGCATACCTGCGATGCTTTAACGCATCGTCCGAAGTGGCGTCCTTCTCCCTGCCTACGTTGGAGGTGGAAGAGATCGAGGTTCCCTTTTCGAATATTCAAGCCGAAGTCAATTCGGACTTATTCAATGCTCGTGCGTGCCGCGCGCACGAGACGATCGTTAACGATCAACTCGCGTCTTCTATTAATTCCGGTAACCATTCCGACGATTCCGGTAGCCATCCCGATTCTTTAAATAATTCCGGTAACCATCCCGACGATTCCGGTAGCCATCCCGATTCTTTAAATAATTCCGGTAACCATCCCGACGATTCCGGTAACCATCCCGACGATTTATATTCAAAGTCCTGTGTGGAAAGAAACATCAACGCCTTCGCCTCAGATGAACTTTTAGAATGTTCATATGAGAACAATTTAGAAAACATTTCTATTCCTAAAGTTAAATCAAAAGGAGTTTATGTTTTGCCGCAAACTCCTATCTTCAAATCCTCGCCGGAACAACACCTCTTGCAGCTTCAACGATCAGGTATCCGTGCGACCGAAAACAAAGTCCATGCGTCTGGCAAATACAATTCCGCGAGATTCGCGTCAGCAAGAAAAAGAAATAAAGCCGATACATTATACTCGCCCGAGACAACTAAGTCTGATTATAAGCTTTCGTTATGTATCTTGCGAAACGAATTCAATCTTCCTAGCGTTAACAGAGTCTCCAATATCGTTACGCCAACGATAAACTATCGCAGCGACCCAAGAGCGAAATTTAAAACCTCTGGTCAGCATCACCCCACTCCACAGCAGGAAGACGATATCCCTGCGACGCAACGAGATCTTCAAGGAGAAACCGTCACCCCTGAAGATCATCAGTCTCTCGACAACGCTATAACAGCAACCATGCAGCCGATACAAGCAGCTATCTTGCTCTCTATTGCCACGCAAGCCTCAACACTCATTGGATATGACTGTGGAGGTTCAACCTTGAATATTACCACGTATTCAACTATTGACACTCTTAACTGCGAGCCAGAAGACATCGCACCAGCTGAAAATTTAGAAAGAATTCAGCTCCTGCAGCTAGCTGAATTCTCGCAAGCTCGTGTTTTGCAATGCCATATCGGAATAGACAGAACCATATACTATTGTGGCATGCATTCACATAATTCGGTAGTATCCAATGGTCGACAAGACTATATATTACCGATCTCCAGCGAAACCTGTTCGAGCCTACACACGACGGGGACAATATTCATCACCCCAGCCGCCCAGATCACAGGTATTCAGCCGAACTCGACCTCCTCTCACGGCCTCACGTTAGCAGGAGTTATTCAGAACGATGGTAGCTGCGCTGGAACCACGTATAGTGATCCGTTTGGGACTTGGACCGATGTCGTGGTACAAGCTTTAGTCCGAATCACGATCCGCGACTACATCGCTCCAATCAGATTGTCAACCGGACAGATTCATCTACAAACTGGGCAAACCTGCCCCCTTCAAAAAGGAAGCTGCTTAGACGCACAAGATGGCCATACGTTCTGGGAAACCACGCCGACGGACTCGTGCAAATTCAATAATTATGATGTCTTGTACGAAGGGATAGCCACTAAACTATCCTCCAAGGTGAATCCTTCTCCAACCCTGTATACCGTAGCATCGCAGGACACGACTTTTGCACTCACGGAGACAGGCAGATCGTCAGTTTGCGGATATGTCATAGTCCGAACGGAACACCCCAAGCTGTTCATTCTGGAAGTTGGAAGTTCAGGAAAATTCAAGGAGAAAACACACACCTTGGTCAACAATCTGGACATCTTCACGTATGTCAACAGCAAATTTGTTTACGTGGAGAAGCACCTCCGGAAACAATTTTCTCAACTCTACAAAGATGTAATCCGTCAGAAGTGTGAGCTAGAGCGTCAGATTCTCCAGAACGCCCTCACATTATTACATTCAGCACCCGAAGAAGTTGCCACTGCCATCATGAAGGATGTCGGATTTATCGCAGTTCCAGCAGGAGAGGTAGTGCACATAATAAAGTGCATACCAGTCACGGTCCAAGTGAGGAAAACCGAACGGTGTTATGATGAGCTACCCATCACGTATCGGAACACATCAAAATTCCTGAAGCCAAGGGACCACATCATTTCAAATACGGGGACAGAAAAGCCATGCAATGAGCTACTTCCCCCATATTATAGACTGCACGGAACATGGTATCGCCTAACACCGTCATTGATGGAGGCCATCACTCCTTCGGAGCTTCACCCCCTCGCCAAGTCAACCTGGAAATACATAGATCCGAAGAACTTGGCAACGGGAGGCATTTATTCACAAGACGACCTGGACAAACTACAGGATCATATAATGTTTCCTGTAGAGAAGGTAGCAGTCATAAATTCAATCGCACAGGGTGCGACGGGAAGACAGTTTGCAGCAGGAAACATCAATATGTTCAACCTGCTCGATGAAAACTCCCTACAGCAGATAGCGGAGTCTACAGCACAGAAATTATGGTCCGGATTCACTACATTCGGATCAATAAGTGCTGGAATAATCGGAGTGTATGTAGCGATCCGCACGATCAAAACAATCATCAGTACGATCGTTAACGGCATCGCATTACACTCACTATACGGCTGGAGCCTGCATCTCGTTGTCGCCATCTGGAGTTCACTGACCCGGTTCTTTATATTCATGAAGCAGAGGGACAACAAGACTTCAGCGGCCATCGAGGACAAAGATAGTGATAGTGCCAGTGTCGGAGAATTCCGAACCCGTCCTCCCTTGACGAAACGAACGTTAATTTGCGATTCCCTTGACCCAGCGTTGCGAGACAGGGATGACATTTCAGTGCATCCTGTCTACCGCCACCCAGAGGCAGAGATTCCACTGCGTGAAATCTCTTCTCTAAGGGGGGAGGTGTGACGTCGGTCGCACCTCCGACGTTAGCTTTAAGACTACATGTAAAATTAGATACATAAGAGCGAGCGTTCCCCTTTAAAGATTCCAAACCTCCTAAAAATCCTTCATAACAATGAATCCTTAACACCACGTACATTTGATTGAAATCCATCAACATAACCTAAAATCCAAAATCTGTCAAAATCCTAAAATAACCAAAAATGGCCCAAACTCGAAGATTGAAATATCATTGGACTCGTGAGCGAAAATCATGAAACTAACCTAAAAATTTGTAGGTTAGGTTCTCAATTCGCGTTTGTTTAGACTTTACCAAAATTTCGATTTTTGGTAATTTTCAAAAGTACTTAGAATATTTTCAAACATATGATCGGTCGACAAATGATGTCAACTAATCATATGACATATAAAATTTACATCGAAACGCCTTGCAAGAGCAAGCGCTCGAAAATATTCTAAGTCCCAATTTATTTAAATAAATAAATAGGTACGCCAATGGTTACCACTTAATTTTCGAGTCCTGCACCACTGGGAACGAAAACTGCTGACTCTAGTGCGGCGGCCATCGCGCTGTTTACGACGAAGACCGGCACAAAGAGGACACGGTCCCCTTTTGCGAAGTCAGCATTTTTCGGACGAACGTTATTCGTCGACGAACGTTCGATTCTCCCGAGTCCTCTCCGGGGACCCGAGTGGGTCAGTCGAGTTTTCGTCAATCTTCCAAGTCCAGACTATTTAGACATAGTCTTTCCAAATCCAGATTGTTTAGACACAATCTTTCCAAATCCATACTGTTTAGACACAGTCCCTAATACCATTCAGTAATATCGTATTCTTATTCGTTTAATTCAAACATTACTTCGTTTATTCAATTAAACATTTTTATTGCGTTTCATATTTCGTACTTAGTACGTATTTCGATTTCGTTAATAATAAGCACCTTTACCTTTGTATTCTTTTACGTTTATAATATACTTTGTTTTACCAGAGTCAATCTAAATCCCAATTATTATTTCCTTGCTCCTAACTTCGTAGTTTGAAGTGACACGTTGTTAGTTAGAGATTGAGTTCTCACTGGAAAGTTCGCGAATAGTATTCCTTATTCAATTTCCTGTTACGTGTTCGCGTACGTGCGTGATAGTGATAGACTTGCTCGCATAGCAAGCTCCGCAGCATCCACGTCCGTTTTCTCGAATCAAAATATCGTCAACCACGCGGACGATATTCGCGAGATAAATTCACGGGATCGCACAGCGTCCACGCCCGTTTTCGCTAGTTAAAATATCGTCAATCACGCGGACGATATTCGTGAGTTAGATTCACGGTATCGTACAGCGTCCACGCCCGTTTCCTCAACGAGCGCATCCGTCTACAATACCGTAGCAGCCAGCTGTCAATCATTGGAGGTCGTTCCTGTCAAATATTGACGTGACAGAGTTTGGCGCAGTCGTCAATCCTTGAAGGTCGTTTCCAGCCATTTGGATCAACCCCTGTCAAGCAGAGCGGACCGCATTCAAGGCCATCAGCGCAACCGTAGCTGTTCATCCGTTGCGAATTCATGTCTCGTGTCAATCGACAAACAAGCGAAGCGTAAAAGTAAGTGGAACATATTACCGCGTATGTTTCAGGGTCGCGTGCATCATTCATCTGTGTAAGACTGCATGCAGGTGTCGGCATCGGGTCCTAGTCTGTTGATAAAAAGACCAACACTTTTATTAAATGTCAGTCAGTGGAAGAGTAGAGTAGCCGGGCCGCGGTATTCTCTTCTCTTGCTCTTATAGCCCCGCCAGGACGTGACAATAGTATTAAGATTTCATTATTCTATTGTTCTAATCCTTATCTCCGTCTCTACCCATCACCATAACTTCACCTTGATCAACACCTTACCTCAGTTTCAACCCATCACCACGACACATAATGCAATAAAGTATTGCATCACTCTGGAAGCATCTAGAAGCTTCCAGAAACGTCGAGAAGTCCAAAGACTGCTGCATCAGCAGTCCCACGCTCGTAGAGGGCAATAGGACAGCCACGAGACTGCACCGTCAGCAGAAATGCACGTGCAGTCCCCGGGAGCGAAGACGCTGCTGCGTCAGCGGTTCTCCCACTCCGACGACTGAAGAACAAAGAGACTGCAGCGTCAGCTATCCCCACTCCGAACGAAGGAGGCAAGGCAGAGCGGACGCTTGCATCAGTCCGCCTCCATCTCGCGACTCGAGCAGTCCGCCTTCAGCCAGCGACTCGCACAGACGTGCCTACCTGGCCTCAGCCGCCAGTCCGGCTTCTTCCGACTTCAAGAGCAGACGTGTTCAGTCTAGCTCCGCGAAAGTGAAGTGTGTCGATCCTTCACTCCTAATTCCAATTCCAATTCCAACTCTAACTCAACTCAACTCAAGTCCTAATTCTCATACGTTATTCCTACAACATATTACTATATCCATTATTCATTAATCCAATTACTACTCCTATTATAATACTACTTACATATTGTATACCAGTGTACTTACCAGTTCTTATTTAATATATCGTTGTTATACCAGTGCTTCGATCTTGTTATTCTTGTGTTAGTTCAACACCATCTTCCAATTCAGTTCTTGCATCGAATATATTAAACTCGTGACATATCCGGACTTGGTCTAAAGTGCGCAGTGGAAACGCTGAGCCGCCAATAAGGAATTTGAAGCGAGTCATAGAGAAGTTCTCGTGCCACGTCTAGAATTGGTCTAAAGAGCGCAGTGGAAACGCTGAGCCGCCACTATAGACGTGAAGCGAGTTAACTACCAAAAAGGTTAATAACAAGTGGAAGTTCATTTTCATTATATTATTAATATTCCATCATTACTATTCCTTACCCATGCGACGCCCACGTCGAGCGGGACGCAAGTATCAACTTGCTAAATTGAGACGCGCGTTGAGAAATAAAGCGGTGCTCGATCAAATCATTGCCACTACCGAGTGGACAGAACTTCTGGGAACCACCGAGCACATTCCGTGTGACGCGTCCGATTACGTTTCTGCATACGGTTGCCCTTGCAACCCTCCTAAAGAGGTCAACCACGCGGACCTCTCGCGAGCTCCGACGCCAGTTCTACATCCGGTCGATTGTCCAGAGGTGATCGACATAGCCGACGACAACGACAGCCGAGACACGATCATCGTTCCCAGGGTCCGTTGCCGAATCATCCGTGACGTTCCTCTGCCAGCTCATCAACGTGTCGTCTTGCGGCCAGCATCCAAGGCCACTAATGTCGTCCCGAACCGAGCAGCAGCAACTCTGCCAGATCTTCCCCACCTCGAGGACATCTGTATAGAAGACCCGATGTACGACACCTACTGCCAGTACCGCCAGTTCCTGCTGCAACAATATTATTAGGCGTTAATACAGCATTGCGGTGAGTCGTATAATGTCTTGTATAATTGCTGAATCCTGTAACTCACCGTTTTCGTTGCATCATCTCGCGCGTGATTCTTGTCGGGACACTTCTTGTAACCGCGTCGGACGTTCTCTTCTTGACTGTGTCACGTCCGTCACTGTGTTTTTGTTACAGGTACCAGGAGAGAGAAAAGAGAACAGTGACAGACGGACGGTTGAGATATATGACAAGTAATTGAGGAGTGGTCTTTCGTGCCGAGACAGCCGCGGGCTGTCATATGCACTAGGACAACCGATATTGCTATGGATGCAGTCAAGAAGAGAACGTCCGACGCGGTTACAAGAAGTTCCGACAAGAATCACGCGCGAGATGATGCAACGAAAACGGTGAGTTTACAGGATTCAGCAATTATACAAGACATTATACGACTCACCGCAATGCTGTATTAACGCCTAATAGTAGTGTTGCAGTAGGAACTGGCGGTACTGGCAGTAGGTGTCGTACATCGGGTCTTCTATACAGATGTCCTCGAGGTGGGGAAGATCTGGCAGAGTTGCTGCTGCTCGGTTCGGGACGACATTAGTGGCCTTGGATGCCGGCCGCAAGACGACACGTTGATGAGTTGGCAGAGGAACGTCACTGATGATTCGGCAACGGACCCTGGGAACGATGATCGTGTCTTGGCTGTCGTCGTCATCGGCTATGTCGATCACCTCTGGACAATCGACCGGATGCAGAACTGGCGTCGGAGCTCGCGAGAGGTCCGCGTGGTTGACCTCTTTAGGAGGGTTGCAAGGGCAACCGTATACAGAAACGTAATCGGACGCGTCACACGGAATGTGCTCGGTGGTTCCCAGAAGTTCGGTCCACTCGGTAGTGGCAATGATTTGATCGAGCACCGCTTTATTTCTCAACGCGCGTCTCAATTTAGCAAGTTGATACTTGCGTCCCGCTCGACGTGGGCGTCGCATGGGTAAGGAATAGTAATGATGGAATATTAATAATATAATGAAAATGAACTTCCACTTGTTATTAACCTTTTTGGTAGTTAACTCGCTTCACGTCTATAGTGGCGGCTCAGCGTTTCCACTGCGCTCTTTAGACCAATTCTAGACGTGGCACGAGAACTTCTCTATGACTCGCTTCAAATTCCTTATTGGCGGCTCAGCGTTTCCACTGCGCACTTTAGACCAAGTCCGGATATGTCACGAGTTTAATATATTCGATGCAAGAACTGAATTGGAAGATGGTGTTGAACTAACACAAGAATAACAAGATCGAAACACTGGTATAACAACGATATATTAAATAAGAACTGGTAAGTACACTGGTATACAATATGTAAGTAGTATTATAATAGGAGTAGTAATTGGATTAATGAATAATGGATATTGTAATATGTTGTAGGAATAATGTATGAGAATTAGGAGTTGAGTTGAGTTGAGTTAGAGTTGGAATTGGAATTGGAATTAGGAGTGAAGGATCGACACACTTCACTATCGCGGAGCTAGACTGAACACGTCTGCTCTTGAAGTCGGAAGAAGCCGGACTGACTCTGAGGCCAGGTAGGCACGTCTGTGCGAGTCGCTGGCTGAAGGCGGACTGTTCGAGTCGCTGTCTGAAGGCGGACTGATGCAAGCGCCTGCTCTGCCTTGCCTCCTTCGGTCGGAGTGGGGATAGCTGACGCTGCAGTCTCTTTGTTCTTCAGTCGTCGGAGTGGGAGAACCGCTGACGCAGCAGCGTCTTTGCTCCCGGGGACTGCACGTGCATTTCTGCTGACGCTGCAGTCTCGTGGCTGTCCTATTGCCCTCTACGAGCGTGGGACTGCTGATGCAGCAGTCTTTGGACTTCTCGACGTTTCTAGAAGCGTCTAGATGCTTCCAGAGTGATGCAATACTTTATTGCATTATGTGTCGTGGTGATGGGTTGAAACTGAGGTAAGGTGTTGATCAAGGAGAAGTTATGGTGATGGGTAGAGACGGAGATAAGGATTAGAACAATACAATAATGAGATCTTAATACTATGCTCTTATGTCTAGGGGACGGTGTGTGGATCTTATGCAGATCAGACCTTGTATACATAGTGTGTGTACAGGGCCAACGTCGTACATCGGACGACGTAACACCTCCCAACGCGGAAAAGAAATTTCTTACAAGGAAGAAATTTCTCGCTCAACACTCGATCACACACTTATTCATGCGACGCATCGTCCGGAGGTACTCCGCGCAGGGAGCACAGTTCTCGGCGAGTATTTCCTATATTTGTACGAAACACTGGTCGCACTGAAATGTTGTCGGTGTCGGCACGTGGGGCTGGGGCTGGTTTTATGCAATTTATTTCGCTTTGTTCATTTTGCATAATTGGGTTTTGGGTGGGTGGGGAATCACTGGTGTCACTGTCACTTTTGTCTTTTCTTATCTTCTTCCAGATGAGTGTCACGTTTCGCTGACGCGGGGTTTGCGTTGGATTATTCGGCGTACGCTTGAGTTTGTTTGCATGTACAATCTTAAAATGGTTCCCTACTTTAATTTTTACATTGTTTGAGTCTAAGATGTCGCAAATTTCGTGAGGACCCGTATATTGCGCATCGAATTTGCCCTTGCAGGGTTCTTTGAGTAGGAATACCTGTTCTATATCTTCCGGTGGTCGAAGGAGATTTTGCCGATGCTGGGCTTCGAATTTCGCTCGCTTATTCTCATAGGGATATCCTTTATCGCGAGGGTACTCGGATTTATATTGCTTTCTTGCTGACGCGTATTTCGCTGTAGCGCAGAGATTAATTTTATCGTATTCGTTTCGCTTCGCATGGCAACGTGCAGATGGAAGTTGAAAGGAATCGAGTTTCTGTGGATCATCAAAGATATGATTGTGAAGTAAGTTATGAAGTTCTTTTACTCTGGAGGCTTTGATATCCTTCTCTGGTTTAGAACTGTCACTGGGTTTATTGTGCAATATAGAACAGACCTGCTTACATATGGGTCTTGAAGATCTTTGATTGTCGTAGGAATGGAGTTGGTCTTGGAATTGATCGGGCTGGTTACCGGAGTTAGAATAAGAATCGGGCTGGTTACCGGAGTTAGTATAAGAATCGGGCTGGTTACCGGAGTTAGAATAAGGATCGGGCTGGTTACCGGAGTTAGAAAGGTCGGGATGGTTACCGAATACGTCGGGATGATACCCGGAATTAGAAAGGTCGGGATGGTTACCGAATACGTCGGGATGGTACCCGGAATTGGAAAGGTCGGGATGGTTACCGAATACGTCGGGTGTTACGTCGTCCGATGTACGACGTTGGCCTTGTACATACACTATGTATACAAGGTCTGATCTGCATAAGATCTATACACCGTCCCCTAGACATAAGAGCATAGTATTAAGATCTCATTATTCTATTGTTCTAATCCTTATCTCCGTCTCTACCCATCACCATAACTTCACCTTGATCAACACCTTACCTCAGTTTCAACCCATCACCACGACACAAAATGCAATAAAGTATTGCATCACTCTGGAAGCATCTAGAAGCTTCTAGAAACGTCGAGAAGTCCAAAGACTGCTGCATCAGCAGTCCCACGCTCGTAGAGGGCAATAGGACAGCCACGAGACTGCAGCGTCAGCAGAAATGCACGTGCAGTCCCCGGGAGCAAAGACGCTGCTGCGTCAGCAGTTCTCCCACTCCGACGACTGAAGAACAATGAGACTGCAGCGTCAGCTATCCCCACTCCGAACGAAGGAGGCAAGGCAGAGCGGACGCTTGCATCAGTCCGCCTTCAGCCAGCGACTCGCACAGACGTGCCTACCTGGCCTCAGCCGCCAGTCCGGCTTCTTCCGACTTCAAGAGCAGACGTGTTCAGTCTAGCTCCGCGAAAGTGAAGTGTGTCGATCCTTCACTCCTAATTCCAATTCCAATTCCAACTCTAACTCAACTCAACTCAAGTCCTAATTCTCATACGTTATTCCTATAACACATTACAATATCCATTATTCATTAATCCAATTACTACTCCTATTATAATATTACTTACATATTGTATACCAGTGTACTTACCAGTTCTTATTTAATATATCGTTGTTATACCAGTGCTTCGATCTTGTTATTCTTGTGTTAGTTCAACACCATCTTCCAGTTCAGTTCTTACATTGAATGTATTATACTCGTGACATATCCGGACTTGGTCTAAAGTGCGCAGTGGAAACGCTGAGCCGCCAATAAGGAATTTGAAGCGAGTCATAGAGAAGTTCTCGTGCCACGTCTAGAATTGGTCTAAAGAGCGCAGTGGAAACGCTGAGCCGCCACTATAGACGTGAAGCGAGTTAACTACCAAAAAGGTTAATAACAAGTGGAAGTTCATTTTCATTATATTATTAATATTCCATCATTACTATTCCTTACCCATGCGACGCCCACGTCGAGCGGGACGCAAGTATCAACTTGCTAAATTGAGACGCGCGTTGAGAAATAAAGCGGTGCTCGATCAAATCATTGCCACTACCGAGTGGACCGAACTTCTGGGAACCACCGAGCACATTCCGTGTGACGCGTCCGATTACGTTTCTGTATACGGTTGCCCTTGCAACCCTCCTAAAGAGGTCAACCACGCGGACCTCTCGCGAGCTCCGACGCCAGTTCTGCATCCGGTCGATTGTCCAGAGGTGATCGACATAGCCGATGACGACGACAGCCAAGACACGATCATCGTTCCCAGGGTCCGTTGCCGAATCATCCGTGACGTTCCTCTGCCAGCTCATCAACGTGTCGTCTTGCGGCCAGCATCCAAGGCCACTAACGTCGTCCCGAACCGAGCAGCAGCAACTTTGCCAGATCTTCCCCACCTCGAGGACATCTGTATAGAAGATCCGATGTACGACACCTACTGTCAGTACCGCCAGTTCCTGCTGCAACAATATTATTAGGCGTTAATACAACATTGCGGTGAGTCGTATAATATCTTGTATAATTGTTGAATCCTGTAAACTCACCGTTTTCGTTGCACCATCTCGCGCGTGATTCTCGTCGGGACACTTCTTGTAACCGCGTCGGACGTTCTCTTCTTGACTGCATCCATAGCAATATCGGTTGTCCTAGTGCATATGACAGCCCGCGGCTGTCTCGGCACGAAAGACCACTCCTCAATTACTTTTCATATATCCACCGTCCGTCTGTCACTGTTCTTGAGTGCCATCCTTTTCTCTCTCTTGGTACCTGTAACAAAAACACAGTGATGGACGTGACACGGGATGGTTCCCGGAATTAGAAAGGTCGGGATGGTTACCGAATACGTCGGGATGGTACCCGGAATTAGAAAGGTCGGAAGAGTACGACTCGATTTCTTCCATCTCCAATGGGGGCAATCGAAATGAAACTCTTTCCGACGAGGTGTTAAAACACCGGAGGCTCGCTTTGCCTTTACGATTGGTGACAACGCAGTCACCCAGGAATACATCCGGCGCTACATTAACACGGCGGATATATCCCTGTTTAGGTCCTTCGACGTCGACCGCTATGCACGCAACGGTACGAGGTTCGAGGACGAATTCTTCGGATTTCGGAGGAGTCTTTGTTCGGACTCGATCCTCACGCTCCACGATCCGACTTCTCGCAGTGTACTCCGATATCCCTCGAGTCTCCTTCGATTCCGGCCGGCTTTTCACGGCGTTTTTCTCTAGGGAGTACTTGATCGAATCCCGAGGAGGCATTGAAATAACCTCCGTCACCGGAGCTCTGCAAGGTCTGACCGCGGGTGCACGAGGATTTGAGGAAGACACTCGAACGTTCCTTGCCGAATGTTCCTCACGCTTGGCGGCTGGAGTTTTAACGAGATCGTTGGTCATAGACGAAGGCATTGAAATAACCTCTGCTGCCAATTCATCGCGAGGCTCAGCCGTGGGCGCGCAAGGGTTCGAGAAGGGAACCCGAATGTTTCCTATCGTTATGGATTCATTCGCAAAGGAGATCTCGGCTCCTGTTCTGAAGAAGGGAGAACCGAGGATTCCGTCGATGTTAATTGGGAAGTTTTCTTCCAAGACATGAAATTCAATAGGGTTTTGACCCTGTAAGTGTATTTTAATTTGACCGAGAGTTGGAATGGATCCCTCGGTTATTCCTTGGACTTCTATAGTGTTCGTATGATCTATAGGTAGATTTGGTTCTAGACTTGACGCACGAATTAAATTGATCTCCGAACCCGTGTCCAACAAAAATTCACACTTCTTTTGTAATTGAGGGGCGGAGATTTTTACGCGCGGAATTGGTGAGTCTGCAGCAAGATTTACTGCTGAGACGAATCGTCGGACTGGTCGTTCGTCCGGATAGCTGTTTGGGTGCGGGCTGTAGTTTGGGTTGAAGATGCGGCCTCCCGCCTGGGGTTGGCTTCGGTCGGGAGGCCGGACTCGTTTCCCGACCTCCTATTATTATTAAAAGCGCGCTTACGGCACTCGTGAATATCGTGCCCGGGGACTTTGCAGTAGTTGCAAAATTTGTTAGGGCTTGAGGGGCGATCTGTGCGACCATCGCGGTACGTGTTTTGGTCGCGAGGATTATTTTCCCATCGCCGTTGCGGCGTCGGGGAGCGATAAGAGTCCCGGTTTGAGTTTCTCGAGGACTGCTGAGACGAGTCCGGTCTGTTATCGCGGCGTTCTTGAGTTCGCTCTGGAATGTCACGAGCGGACTCGTACGTGGAACGCTGGCGATACGGCCGGTTATCAGAGAAGCTGACTCGTTTTTCTTCGCGGATCAGTTCTCGTCGACGAGTCTGGTCTGACTCATACTGCCTGTAAGGAGAGATGGCTGCTTCGAAAACAGTGGCAGGATTTCGCGAAGGGCAATGAAGCACTTCGGCACGCAGCTGGGGAAGGAGACCTCGTAGAAAACAATCTACTACGAAGCGATCTAGTTCTTCGTAATCAAGGCCAATATCTGTGGCATCTTGAATCGCGGTTCGAAGGTCTTTGACGCGATTGATGAAGTCTAGGATGTGCTCGTTTGGAGCTTGGAGTACACTCGCGAGATCGCCACGGTACTGGTCAACGAATTTGTATGAGCCCAGTACTGTTCGTAATTTCTCGCATAGTGCAGAAATTGTGAATATGTGCTCGCCTTCTATAGCGGCATAAGCACGATCGTGGAGTTTATTGCAGAGCAATTTCGTGAGGGCACGCTCTGCATTGGCCGGTACGGTGTCACGCGCGCGTTTGCATGCACGTATGAATTGTAGGACGGAAGACGAAGTTCCGTCGAATCTAGGGACAAGCTCGGCGGCTTGCTTTAGAGCAAAATTGCCAGTAGGTTCATACTGTGGGATTTCGCGTGGCTCTGGCGGTGAAGGTTCCCGCATATTAGAGACGTTACTAGGGCCTGGTGTAGGCGATTGTTGACGTAGGGTTTGACTCGTGATTTGGATGTTATGAAGCTCTTTTCGTATTTCGTCGAGCATATTCTTTTGGTTTTGTGCGTCTTCTTCATATTTGAGACGCAATTTGGCAATAAAATCAGTTTCCTCTTTGAGATATTGCTCTCTACGGGCGAGGTCTTGCGCATAAAGGAGTAGCTCTTCCTCGGTCATTGGAGGAAGGTCTGCGTTAGGATCTGCTCGGAGATCCTTTTGAGATCGCGTGATTGGGCGAGACATTTTGAAAGATATAAATGGGATTTAAGAAATGTGAACTTCGTACTGACACGCGTCGGGCCTTATTAATGCAAATATCGGCGACCACTTCGTTGTCCTACCGACTGCGCCAAATTTGTCACGTCCGTCACTGTGTTTTTGTTACAGGTACCAGGAGAGAGAAAAGAGAACAGTGACAGACGGACGGTTGAGATATATGACAAGTAATTGAGGAGTGGTCTTTCGTGCCGAGACAGCCGCGGGCTGTCATATGCACTAGGACAACCGATATTGCTATGGATGCAGTCAAGAAGAGAACGTCCGACGCGGTTACAAGAAGTTCCGACAAGAATCACGCGCGAGATGATGCAACGAAAACGGTGAGTTTACAGGATTCAGCAATTATACAAGACATTATACGACTCACCGCAATGCTGTATTAACGCCTAATAGTAGTGTTGCAGTAGGAACTGGCGGTACTGGCAGTAGGTGTCGTACATCGGGTCTTCTATACAGATGTCCTCGAGGTGGGGAAGATCTGGCAGAGTTGCTGCTGCTCGGTTCGGGACGACATTAGTGGCCTTGGATGCCGGCCGCAAGACGACACGTTGATGAGTTGGCAGAGGAACGTCACTGATGATTCGGCAACGGACCCTGGGAACGATGATCGTGTCTTGGCTGTCGTCGTCATCGGCTATGTCGATCACCTCTGGACAATCGACCGGATGCAGAACTGGCGTCGGAGCTCGCGAGAGGTCCGCGTGGTTGACCTCTTTAGGAGGGTTGCAAGGGCAACCGTATACAGAAACGTAATCGGACGCGTCACACGGAATGTGCTCGGTGGTTCCCAGAAGTTCGGTCCACTCGGTAGTGGCAATGATTTGATCGAGCACCGCTTTATTTCTCAACGCGCGTCTCAATTTAGCAAGTTGATACTTGCGTCCCGCTCGACGTGGGCGTCGCATGGGTAAGGAATAGTAATGATGGAATATTAATAATATAATGAAAATGAACTTCCACTTGTTATTAACCTTTTTGGTAGTTAACTCGCTTCACGTCTATAGTGGCGGCTCAGCGTTTCCACTGCGCTCTTTAGACCAATTCTAGACGTGGCACGAGAACTTCTCTATGACTCGCTTCAAATTCCTTATTGGCGGCTCAGCGTTTCCACTGCGCACTTTAGACCAAGTCCGGATATGTCACGAGTTTAATATATTCGATGCAAGAACTGAATTGGAAGATGGTGTTGAACTAACACAAGAATAACAAGATCGAAACACTGGTATAACAACGATATATTAAATAAGAACTGGTAAGTACACTGGTATACAATATGTAAGTAGTATTATAATAGGAGTAGTAATTGGATTAATGAATAATGGATATTGTAATATGTTGTAGGAATAATGTATGAGAATTAGGAGTTGAGTTGAGTTGAGTTAGAGTTGGAATTGGAATTGGAATTAGGAGTGAAGGATCGACACACTTCACTATCGCGGAGCTAGACTGAACACGTCTGCTCTTGAAGTCGGAAGAAGCCGGACTGACTCTGAGGCCAGGTAGGCACGTCTGTGCGAGTCGCTGGCTGAAGGCGGACTGTTCGAGTCGCTGTCTGAAGGCGGACTGATGCAAGCGCCTGCTCTGCCTTGCCTCCTTCGGTCGGAGTGGGGATAGCTGACGCTGCAGTCTCTTTGTTCTTCAGTCGTCGGAGTGGGAGAACCGCTGACGCAGCAGCGTCTTTGCTCCCGGGGACTGCACGTGCATTTCTGCTGACGCTGCAGTCTCGTGGCTGTCCTATTGCCCTCTACGAGCGTGGGACTGCTGATGCAGCAGTCTTTGGACTTCTCGACGTTTCTAGAAGCGTCTAGATGCTTCCAGAGTGATGCAATACTTTATTGCATTATGTGTCGTGGTGATGGGTTGAAACTGAGGTAAGGTGTTGATCAAGGAGAAGTTATGGTGATGGGTAGAGACGGAGATAAGGATTAGAACAATACAATAATGAGATCTTAATACTATGCTCTTATGTCTAGGGGACGGTGTGTGGATCTTATGCAGATCAGACCTTGTATACATAGTGTGTGTACAGGGCCAACGTCGTACATCGGACGACGTAACAACTGCATCCATAGCAATATCGGTTGTCCTAGTGCATATGACAGCCCGCGGCTGTCTCGGCACGAAAGACCACTCCTCAATTACTTTTCATATATCCACCGTCCGTCTGTCACTGTTCTTGAGTGCCATCCTTTTCTCTCTCTTGGTACCTGTAACAAAAACACAGTGACGGACGTGACAAATTTGGCGCAGTCGGTAGGACAACGAAGTGGTCGCCGATATTTGCATTAATAAGCCCCGACGCGTGTCAGTGCGAAGTTCACATTTCTTAAATCCCATTTATATCTTTCAAAATGTCTCGCCCTATCACGCGATCTCAAAGGGATCTCCAAGCAGATCCTAACGCAGACCTTCCCCCAATGACCGAGGAAGAGCTACTCCTATACGCACAAGACCTCGCCCGTAGAGAGCAATATCTCAAAGAAGAAACTGATTTTATTGCCAAATTGCGTCTCAAATATGAAGAAGACGCACAAAACCAAAAGAATATGCTCGACGAAATACGAAAAGAGCTTCATAACATCCAAATCACAAGTCAAACCCTACGTCAACAAACGCCTACACCAGGCCCTAGTAACGTCTCTAATATGCGGGAACCTTCACCGCCAGAGCCACGCGAAATCCCACAGTATGAACCTACTGGCAATTTCGCTCTAAAACAAGCCGCCGAGCTTGTCCCTAGATTCGACGGAACTTCGTCTTCCGTCCTACAATTCATACGTGCATGCAAACGCGCGCGTGACACCGTACCGGCCACTGCAGAGCGTGCCCTCACGAAATTGCTCTGCAATAAACTCCACGATCGTGCTTATGCCGCTATAGAAGGCGAGCACATATCCACAATTTCTGCACTATGCGAAAAGTTACGTACAGTACTGGGCCCATACAAATTCGTGGACCAGTACCGTGGCGATCTCGCGAGTGTACTCCAAGCTCCAAACGAGCACATCCTAGACTTCATCAATCGCGTCAAAGACCTTCGAACCGCGATTCAAGATGCCACAGACATTGGCCTCGATTACGAAGAACTAGATCGCTTCGTAGTAGATTGCTTCCTACGAGGTCTCCTTCCCCAGCTGCGTGCCGAAGTGCTTCATTGCCCTTCGCGAAATCCTGCCACTGTTTTCGAAGCAGCCATCTCTGCTTACAGGCAGTATGAGTCAGACCAGACTCGTCGACGAGAACTGATCCGCGAAGAAAAACGAGTCAGCTTCTCTGATAACCGGCCGTATCGCCCGCGTTCCACGTACGAGTCCGCTCGTGACATTCCAGAGCGAACCCAAGAACGCCGCGATAGCAGACCGGACTCGTCTCAGCAGTCCTCGAGAAACTTAAACCGGGACTCTTATCGCTCCCCGACGCCGCAACGGCGATGGGAAAATAATCCTCGCGACCAAAACACGTACCGCGATGGTCGCACAGATCGCCCCTCAAGCCCTAACAAATTTTGCAACTACTGCAAAGTCCCCGGGCACGATATTCACGAGTGCCGTAAGCGCGCTTTTAATAATAATAGGAGGTCGGGAAACGAGTCCGGCCTCCCGACCGAAGCCAACCCCAGGCGGGAGGCCGCATCTTCAACCCAAACTACAGCCCGCACCCAAACAGCTATCCGGACGAACGACCAGTCCGACGATTCGTCTCAGCAGTAAATCTTGCTGCAGACTCACCAATTCCGCGCGTAAAAATCTCCGCCCCTCAATTACAAAAGAAGTGTGAATTTTTGTTAGACACGGGTTCGGAGATCAATCTAATTCGTGCGTCAAGTCTGGAACCAAATCTACCTATAGATTATACGAACACTATAGAAGTCCAAGGAATAACCGAGGGATCCATTCCAACTCTCGGTCAAATTAAAATACACTTACAGGGTCAAAACCCTATCGAATTTCATGTCTTGGAAGAAAACTTCCCAATTAACATCGACGGAATCCTCGGTTCTCCCTTCTTCAGAACAGGAGCCGAGATCTCCTTTGCGAATGAATACATTACGATAGGAAACATTCGGGTTCCCTTCTCGAACCCTTGCGCGCCCACGGCTGAGCCTCGCGATGAATTGGCAGCAGAGGTTATTTCAATGCCTTCGTCTATGACCAACGATCTCGTTAAAACTCCAGCCGCCAAGCGTGAGGAACATTCGGCAAGGAACGTTCGAGTGTCTTCCTCAAATCCTCGTGCACCCGCGGTCAGACCTTGCAGAGCTCCGGTGACGGAGGTTATTTCAATGCCTCCTCGGGATTCGATCGAGTGCTCCCTAGAGAAAAACGCCGTGAAAAGCCGGCCGGAATCGAAGGAGACTCGAGAGATATCGGAGTACACTGCGAGAAGTCGGATCGTGGAGCGTGAGGATCGAGTCCGAACAAAGACTCCTCCGAAATCCGAAGAATTCGTCCTCGAACCTCGTACCGTTGCGTGCATAGCGGTCGACGTCGAAGGACCCAAACAGGGATATATCCGCCGTGTTAATGTAGCGCCGGATGTATTCCTGGGTGACTGCGTCGTCACCAATCGTAAAGGCAAAGCGAGCCTCCGGTGTTTTAACACCTCGTCGGAAAGAGTTTCATTTCGATTGCCCCCATTGGAGATGGAAGAAATCGAGTCGTACTCTTCCGACCTTTCTAATTCCGGGAACCATCCCGACGCATTCGGTAACCATCCCGACCTATCTAACTCCGGGAATCATCCCGACGTATTCGGTAACCATCCCGACCTTTCTAATTCCGGGAATCATCCCGACGCATTCGGTAACCATCCCGACCTTACTAACTCCGGTAACCAGCCCGATTCTTATACTAACTCCGGTAACCAGCCCGATTCTTATTCTAACTCCGGTAACCAGCCCGATTCTCATACTAACTCCGGTGTTACGTCGGACGACCTCCGACGTTGGTCGAATCGAGGACCGTACCTCGATTCTAGGTTAAGACTAAATATTAAGTACATAACAACCTCTTAAACCCATCGCTACCAAACTCTTGTTCTAATTCTAATATCTCTTAAACCCATTGCTATTGTTACGTCGGACGACCTCCGACGTTGGTCGAATCGAGGACCGTACCTCGATTCTAGGTTAAGACTAAATACTAAGTACATAACAACCTCTTAAACCCATCGCTATCAAACTCTTGTTCTAATTCTAATACATCTTAAACCCATCACTACTTCACCCACGACTTTTCCTAAACTTGTTCTAATACCCATCACTACTTAAATCTCGACTCTCCCAATTGTTCTAAACCCAACCACCACTCCAAACTCTCAATCTTACCTAACACTTGTTCAAACCCTCATCTACACTTATAACTTGTTTAAACCCTCATCTACACTTAACACTTGTTCAAACCCTCATCTACACTTACAACTTGTTCAAATCCTCAACTCCGCTCGAGTAAACGCCACCTCGAGAACAAAGAGATCGCAACGTCAGCAGTCTTGCACGCGTCACCACTCCGACGAGCGAGGACAAAGGGACTGCAGCGTCAGCAACCCCCACTCCGAGCAAGGGAGGCAACGCAGAGCTGCCTCTTGCATCAGTCTGGTGCTAGCCAGCGAAGTGAGCGGACGTGTCGGTCTGCGCTCACTCCATTCTCACACAACGACATCAGTCAGTCTGGCCCAAGCCAGCGAAGCGAGCAGACGTGTCGATCTGCGCTCTTCTAATTCGCGCTTCGACGTTCATCGACGTTTGTTCTACTATTCTATTCCAAATCCATTCCAATTCAATTCCTAAATCAATTCCAATTCTAACTCTTACTAACTCATACTCCGTATACGATTATTACGTTTAATTCATTTATTATTATACTACCAAGTTTATACTCAAGTGTACTCAACGTTCTTTATTTCAATATATATATTATATTTTACCAGTGCTACGTGAAGTTAATTTCCACATCATTCTACTAAATCCAGTGACAGTTTCTTTTCGAAATTCGAATCGTGCCCTCGTTAATCATACAGAACTCGGCTTGGAGGTCAGTTCGTCCGCTCCGCTGAGAAGTAGTGGTTGACGAGTAGACGTTTGGAAATAATAACTTTCCAAATCAGATAAACGCATTTAATATTAATAATAAATAATTGAGCTCTCGCTTACGTGTTCAACCTCGGTCACAAAGGGAGAAGCTTACAGCTCCGCCGAGGCAATACGTCAACGAGGTGACACTTAGTCAAAAGATTATCGAAGTTAAAGTGACAGTTTGTGAAAGGAAACATATCAGTGTCTAAAGTGAAGTGACTGTTTTAATAGTGCCCTCGTTGTCGCACGGTGACCCGGCTCGGAGGCCAGTTCGTCTGCTCTGCTGGGTAGTGCCGATTAACGAGTGGACATTTTCGAGTCAGGTAAATTACCTCTGGCCAGCGCCTACGGGGAACCCCTGGCCAATTTTTCTTTCACGTTTGGGACTTAGACAAAATCCGACAAAAGGATTTTCAGAGTATTAACTCTTCCGAAACAGTTCCTTCCATACCCATCCCTTATGCGTCGTACACGTCGTGCAGGCCGAAAGTATCAACTGGCCAAGTTCAAACGGGCATTAAATCAAACAGCCATCTTAAACCGCGTCTTAAGTTCGACTGATTGGACTGAACTTCTCGGAACGACCGAGAATATCGAGTGCGACGCGTCAGATTACGTATCGGTATACGGTTGTCCGTGCCGTCCGATTCCGAACACAGAGGTCGACCACGCGGACCTCTCGCGTTCTTCACCTGTCACCAAACCGTCTGCTGGTCGCTACGAGATAGCCGATCTCGTTGACATCTCTGACGACGACGACGACGTCAGGAATACCATAAACCTGTCCAGTGACAACAACAACCCGCCTGCCGTTCGTTACGAGGTCATTGATCTCGTCACCAGCTCTGATGACGATGACAGCAGGAGCACCATAATCTTGCCGCACGTTCGCTGTAGGATCATCAAGGACGAGTACCTACCGTCCAACAGACGCATTGTCGTGCGTACCCCAGCGAGACAGCTGCCAAACCTTCCTCATCTCGATGAGATCTGTCTGGACGACCCGTTATACCAGACCCATGCTGACCGACGAGCTCAGCTCCTTCAACAGTACTACTAAGATACAACAACTAACCGGTGAGAATTCGTATCTTTTGTAACCCCTTTTGTTCCATGTCAACTCACCGCGTTCGTTGCGTCAGCGTAGAAGTATCGCCATCCGCGTTGACTGCTAGCGGGTGTCGGTCTCAAATGACTATCGGTGTCCTAGCGCATATGACTGCCCGTCTGGCTGTCTTGGCGTAAAAGACCGTTTCCTCTTCAATTCCACGTGCCGCCTCCTGGGGTCATCTTCTTTGCCTAGGACGTGGGGCGTGACGTAACAAAATTTGGCGCAGTCGGTAGGACACGAAAACGGTCGCCGGTAGTTGAACCATTAACAAATTGTTTTCGTACGTCTGACATTTGTTCTCTATATCGTGTGTCGAGTAAGAATTCACACTAATATCGCAAAATGTCTCGCCCAATCACACGATCCCAAACGGATCCCCGAGCGGATCCTAATCAAGACCTTCCTCCGCCAACCGAGGAAGAGCTACTTCTTTACGCGCAAGATCTCGCCCGTAAAGAGGAATATTTAAAAGAGCAAACCGAATTCATTGCTAAATTGCGTCTTAAATATGAAGAAGACGCACAGAATCAAAATAACATGCTCGATGAAATACGCAAAGAGCTCCACAATATTCAAGCCTTGAACCTGTTACGTCACGCCCCACGTCCTAGGCAAAGAAGATGACCCCAGGAGGCGGCACGTGGAATTGAAGAGGAAACGGTCTTTTACGCCAAGACAGCCAGACGGGCAGTCATATGCGCTAGGACACCGATAGTCATTTGAGACCGACACCCGCTAGCAGTCAACGCGGATGGCGATACTTCTACGCTGACGCAACGAACGCGGTGAGTTGACATGGAACAAAAGGGGTTACAAAAGATACGAATTCTCACCGGTTAGTTGTTGTATCTTAGTAGTACTGTTGAAGGAGCTGAGCTCGTCGGTCAGCATGGGTCTGGTATAACGGGTCGTCCAGACAGATCTCATCGAGATGAGGAAGGTTTGGCAGCTGTCTCGCTGGGGTACGCACGACAATGCGTCTGTTGGACGGTAGGTACTCGTCCTTGATGATCCTACAGCGAACGTGCGGCAAGATTATGGTGCTCCTGCTGTCATCGTCATCAGAGCTGGTGACGAGATCAATGACCTCGTAACGAGCGGCAGGCGGGTTGTTGTTGTCACTGGACAGGTTTATGGTATTCCTGACGTCGTCGTCGTCGTCAGAGATGTCAACGAGATCGGCTATCTCGTAGCGACCAGCAGACGGTTTGGTGACAGGTGAAGAACGCGAGAGGTCCGCGTGGTCGACCTCTGTGTTCGGAATCGGACGGCACGGACAACCGTATACCGATACGTAATCTGACGCGTCGCACTCGATATTCTCGGTCGTTCCGAGAAGTTCAGTCCAATCAGTCGAACTTAAGACGCGGTTTAAGATGGCTGTTTGATTTAATGCCCGTTTGAACTTGGCCAGTTGATACTTTCGGCCTGCACGACGTGTACGACGCATAAGGGATGGGTATGGAAGGAACTGTTTCGGAAGAGTTAATACTCTGAAAATCCTTTTGTCGGATTTTGTCTAAGTCCCAAACGTGAAAGAAAAATTGGCCAGGGGTTCCCCGTAGGCGCTGGCCAGAGGTAATTTACCTGACTCGAAAATGTCCACTCGTTAATCGGCACTACCCAGCAGAGCAGACGAACTGGCCTCCGAGCCGGGTCACCGTGCGACAACGAGGGCACTATTAAAACAGTCACTTCACTTTAGACACTGATATGTTTCCTTTCACAAACTGTCACTTTAACTTCGATAATCTTTTGACTAAGTGTCACCTCGTTGACGTATTGCCTCGGCGGAGCTGTAAGCTTCTCCCTTTGTGACCGAGGTTGAACACGTAAGCGAGAGCTCAATTATTTATTATTAATATTAAATGCGTTTATCTGATTTGGAAAGTTATTATTTCCAAACGTCTACTCGTCAACCACTACTTCTCAGCGGAGCGGACGAACTGACCTCCAAGCCGAGTTCTGTATGATTAACGAGGGCACGATTCGAATTTCGAAAAGAAACTGTCACTGGATTTAGTAGAATGATGTGGAAATTAACTTCACGTAGCACTGGTAAAATATAATATATATATTGAAATAAAGAACGTTGAGTACACTTGAGTATAAACTTGGTAGTATAATAATAAATGAATTAAACGTAATAATCGTATACGGAGTATGAGTTAGTAAGAGTTAGAATTGGAATTGATTTAGGAATTGAATTGGAATGGATTTGGAATAGTAGAACAAACGTCGATGAACGTCGAAGCGCGAATTAGAAGAGCGCAGATCGACACGTCTGCTCGCTTCGCTGGCTTGGGCCAGACTGACTGATGTCGTTGTGTGAGAATGGAGTGAGCGCAGACCGACACGTCCGCTCACTTCGCTGGCTAGCACCAGACTGATGCAAGAGGCAGCTCTGCGTAGCCTCCTTCGCTCGGAGTGGGGGTTGCTGACGCTGCAGTCCCTTTGTCCTCGCTCGTCGGAGTGGTGACGGGTGCAAGACTGCTGACGTTGCAGTCTCTTTGTCCTCGCTCTCGACAGAGTGGTGACGCGTGCAAGACTGCTGACGTTGCGATCTCTTTGTTCTCGAGGTGGCGTTTACTCGAGCGGAGTTGGGGATTTGAACAAGTTGTAAGTGTAGATGAGGGTTTGAACAAGTGTTAGGTAAGATTGAGAGTTTGGAGTGGTGGTTGGGTTTAGAACAATTGGGAGAGTCGAGATTTAAGTAGTGATGGGTATTAGAACAAGTTTAGGAAAAGTCGTGGGTGAAGTAGTGATGGGTTTAAGATGTATTAGAATTAGAACAAGAGTTTGATAGCGATGGGTTTAAGAGGTTGTTATGTACTTAGTATTTAATCTTAACCTAGAATCGAGGTACGGTCCTCGATTCGACCAACGTCGGAGGTCGTCCGACGTAACACCTCCCTCGCCGGAGAAGAGATTTCTCGGAGTGAAATCTCTCGGTCCGAGGTTGTGTTCGGTGAGCGCTCGCATTACAATTTTTGGTCTTGAGACGCATCGTTAGTGAGCGATCCGCGCAGGGAGCTCAGTTCTCGGCGCACGTTGACTGTATTAACAGTACGAAACACTGGATGCACTGAGATGTTGTCTGATTCTGCGCGAGGAGTTGGGGTAGGTTTCGCAATGTCCGACAGTCTATAATCGCAATGTTCATTATTTGACTGTCTTTTATTGGGGTCTTGGGAGGGAATGGGCTCACTTATGTCATTTTCACTTTCACTTTTCCGATATCTGACAGCGTATGTGTATGTTTCGTCTCTTTGTTTCAGGAAAATGAAGAATCTTGTCAAGGAACTCCAGATGGCGACGATGAGGTGGAGGCTCCAGCCGTATAACGAATGGAGAGCGATGCCATTGATGATTGTGCTGATAATAGTTTTTATTGTGCGAATTGCCACATATATTCCTATTAATCCAGCGGTTACGGATCCGAACGTGGTAAATCCTGACCATAACTTCTGTGCGGTAGATTCAGCTATTTGTTGAAGCGACTCTTCGTCGAGCAGGTTGAACATGTTAATATTTCCTGCTGCGTATTGTCTACCTGAGGCGCCTTGTGCAATAGTATTTATTACGGCTACCTTTTCTACAGGGAACATTATGTGATCCTGCAGTTTGTCGAGGTCGTCTTGCGAATATATGCCTCCAGTCGCAAGATTTTTGGGGTCCACGTATTTCCATGTGGCCTTAGAGATTGGATGGAGTTCTGACGGTGCAATAGTTTCTGTTAGTGATGGAGTGAGTCGGTACCATGTTCCATGTATTCTGTAATATGGAGATAGTAACTCGCTGCACGGCTTCTCTGTACCGGTGTTTGAAATAATGTGGTCCTTTGGTTTCAGGAATCTTGAAGAATTCTTGTACGTGACGGGCAGTTCGTCATAACAGCGTTCCGTTTTCCGGATCTGGACTGTCACTGGGATACATTTGATAATATGGACCACTTCACCTGCTGGGACTGCAATAAATCCAGCGTCTTTCATGATGGCGGTTGCAGAATGACTGCTCTTCTGCTTTGTTTGTTCGATGTAGGTTAGTGGGGGGTGAGCAAGTCCAACCGGCAGGGGAATACTGAGTATGGATAAGTAATCTCCCTGTTGACTCGGCATTTTGCTCCCCTTGTTGGTTAGAGTAATCACTCTTGTCTCTGGTGACGAGATTACGGCTTTGGCACAAACACTCTGCATCTCTAATTTGCTTGAGTATTGGTGTCTTCGTCCGAGGAAGAGGTGCTTGAGTTTTCGTCCTCTTCTTCGTCGTCCGTGAGAATTTCGCCTCTTTCTCTTCTTATTCTGGCAGTGTCTGTTGCTGCCCGATCCAGTGCGAGGAGGAAGCTGCAGTGGATGCATTCCAATATTGGGGTTTCCCTCAATATGGGTTTTGTACACGCGTCGCATGCGTTCTTCTTTTTCCTTGTAAGAACGTGCGTGTATACGATGACCCTCCTGACTACCGCAGTGAGGCTGCAGGCAAGGCATAGTTCTCTGCCATTTAGGGAGATTCTGTGTCTGCCATTGTAGCAGAATATTCCCTGGTATCTGTAGACGAAGTCTCCGGCTTTGTTCGCCGATGGTCTCGCCGGTTGTAAGTGTCCGCACATGTTGATTGTGTTTGTGGATACTGGACACGATGTGGTAGGCGGCTGGGAACAGGCTGGGATTCTGGCTGTAGGAACTTCTTCGAAGTGCTGCTGTCGTTTGTTCTGTATCTTCCGGCGGTGGAAGGAGATTCTGTCGACGCTGGGTTTCGGATTTCGCTCGCTTATCGGTGTTGACCGGACGCGTGATTATCGCGGATTCTAATTTCGCGTCAGCGGAGGACTGTAATGAAATCTCCTGGGAGGGTTTCTTATCGCAAGTCGCAGGAGATGCTACAATCATTGTTCGCGGGTTATCGCAGAGGTATAGTATAATACGAAATTTGTTTCTCCTTTTTGCTGACGCGTATTTTACAGACGTATAATTCCTAGATGGATGAAACTCGCTTTGCGGTGCACGGATACTTGACCGTTTAGATTGGAAGAGATCATGTTCCGGCGAAAAATCAGAGGTAGGTTTTTGAAATGAAATATAGACTCTCTTTGACTCTGATTTAGAAATTATCGCGGGATGATCTTTTATGATCGACTCGTATACTCGGTCTATACGAGGTAGAGTTTTATGCTTTACTTTATGTAGACGTTCTGTCGTCTTTAGAGAATCAAAGGCGGGGACATTTCCTTTCAACCTAGACTCGGAATAGAAAAAATCGGACTTGATACCGGAGCTTGTAGAATAAACCTTCATAGGTTTGAATTCGTGGGAGTCTTCTTTGGACTCTGGATTAAAATTGTCGGGATGGTTACCGAATACGTCGGGATGGTTACCGGAATTGAAGTGGTCGGGATGGTTACCGAATGCGTCGGGATGGTTACCGGAATTAGAAAGGTCGGGATGGTTACCGAATACGTCGGGATGGTTACCGGAATTAGAAAGGTCGGGATGGTTACCGAATGCGTCGGGATGGTTACCGGAATTAGAAAGGTCGGGATGGTTACCGAATGCGTCGGGATGGTACCCGGAATTAGAAAGGTCGGGATGGTTACCGAATGCGTCGGGATGGTTACCGGAATTAGAAAGGTCGGGATGGTTACCGAATACGTCGGGATGGTTACCGGAATTAGAAAGGTCGGGATGGTTACCGAATACGTCGGGATAGTGCCCGGAATTAGTTGAATAACGCTCGATCTCTTCCACCTCTAACACGGGTAATCGGAATGAGATCGGACGCGGAGATGTGTTGAAACATCTGAGGCTCGCTTTGCCTCCGCGATTAGTGACTACACAGTCACCGAGGAATACATCCGGCGCTACGCTGACGCGGCGGATATATCCCTGTTTCGGGCCCTGTACGCTGACTGCAATGCAGGCGGCTGTTCGGGGCTCAACGGCAAACTCATTAGAGTCTGCTGCAGTCCTTGATTCGGACTGTTGATTTTGATTTTTGCGCTTATCGACCGGTTCCTCTACGATATTATTCGATGTGATACGAATCTCTCCCGGTTGCACCCGACGTTTTGAGAGAGGGAATGTTTCTTCCTCTGTCCTTGCGGCGTGCTTTTCAAGAGAGACCTCCGTTTTCGGAGAAGGCATTGAAATAACCCTCGTCATTGAACTATCGCGGGGCTCAGTCGGCAGTGCGCGTGAATTAGAGAACGGAATAGAAATGTTTCCGATTAAAACAAATTGCCTTGCAAAGGAAATCTCAGCTCCTCCTATAAAGAAGGGCGAGCCGAGAATTCCGTTAACACTGACTGGAAAATCGTCCCCGAGCACGTGGAATTTGACAGGGATTGTCCCTTGAATGAATATAACGACTTCGCCGAGTGTTACTATGGAACCCTCGGTTATTCCATGAACTTCGATCGTGCTCGTGGGATCAATGGTTATCCCAGGTTTTAAACTAGACGCGCGTATCAAATTGACTTCCGAGCCCGTGTCTAATAAGAATTCACTTTTTTCGCGAAGCTGAGGGGCGGAGATTTGTACGCGCGGGATCGGCGAGTCTACTGCGAGGTTAACTGCAGAGACGAATCGTCGATCTGGTCTTCGGGGAGCTCGTTCGTTCGAACGGCGGTCTGCGTGAATGTTTGGTTGCGCTTTGTTGGGGCGGCCTCCCGCTGTTGATTCGTTCCTGTCGGGAGGCCTGACTCGTTTCTCGAGCGCAGGTTATTGTTATAGGCTCTTTTTCGACATTCGTGAATGTCATGCCCGGGAGTTTTGCAATAATTGCAAAACTTGCGGGGCTCTCCCGAACGTCTGTCGCGATTTGAATTCGGGTCCCGGTTTTCGCGCTGCGGGTTTTGTTCGCGAGGGGTTTCGGATCGCCACTGCGGAGTTGGAGAACGATAAGAGTTGCGGTTCGAGTTTCTCCACGAGTCTCGACGTTGGTCGGACCCGTTATCGCGACGCTCATCCGGTCTGTTGTCGCGACGTTCAGGGATGCGTTCGCGAGAATTGAAATTGTCAGAAGAGCGTGGGCGATAGGAGCTTCTGTTATCTGAGAAGCTTACCTTGCGGGAATCGTCACGATTAGATTCGCGACGACGGTTTTGATACAGCTCATATTGCTTATATGCAGAGATGGCTGCTTCGAAGATCTCTGCCGAATTCTGAGAACGGCAATGCAAAACTTCGCTGCGAAGTTGTGGGAGTAGACCGCGAAGGAAGCACTCGACTGTGAAACGATCGATTTCTCTGTAGTCGTAATGTCCTTCGGTAGAATCGCTGATGGCGGTTCGTAAATCTTTGACTCGATTTATGAAGTCAAGAATATGCTCATTGTTGCCCTGGGCTACGCTTGCCAATTCGCCACGGTACTGATCCACGAATTTGTAGGGTCCCAGTACTGTTCGTAGCTTATCGCAAAGTTGTGAGATCGTACGTATGTTTTCGCCTTCAATGGCAGCGTACGCACGATCGGAAAGTTTATTGCAGATTAGTTTAGTAAGGGCACGTTCTATGGATTCGGGGATAGAATCACGCGCGCGTTTGCAGGCGCGGATGAATTTTAGGACGGGAATCGATGTTCCGTCGAATTTGGGTACGAGTTCTGCGGCTTGTTTCAACGCGAAATTTCCTGTTGGCTCATATTGCGGGGTTTCGCGTGGCTCTGATAATGAAGGTTCTCGCGTGTTAGAGACGTTACTGGGGCCTGGTGTAGGCGCTTGGTGACGTAAGTTTTGGTTCAAGGTTTGAATATTGTGGAGCTCTTTGCGTATTTCATCGAGCATGTTATTTTGATTCTGTGCGTCTTCTTCATATTTAAGACGCAATTTAGCAATGAATTCGGTTTGCTCTTTTAAATATTCCTCTTTACGGGCGAGATCTTGCGCGTAAAGAAGTAGCTCTTCCTCGGTTGGCGGAGGAAGGTCTTGATTAGGATCCGCTCGGGGATCCGTTTGGGATCGTGTGATTGGGCGAGACATTTTGCGATATTAGTGTGAATTCTTACTCGACACACGATATAGAGAACAAATGTCAGACGTACAAAAACAATTTGTTAATGGTTCAACTACCGGCGACCGTTTTCGTGTCCTACCGACTGCGCCAAATTTTGTTACGTCACGTCCCACGTCCTAGGCAAAGGAGATGACCCCAGGAGGCGGCACGTGGAATTGATGAGGAAACGGTCTTTTACGCCAAGACAGCCAGACGGGCAGTCATATGCGCTAGGACACCGATAGTCATTTGGAAAATCGGCACCCGCTTGCAGTCAACGCGGATGGCGATACTTATACGTAAACGCAACGAACGCGGTGAGTTGACATGGGGTAAAGATGGATACAAGATACTGATTCTCACCGGTTTGTTGTTACGCCTTAATAATACTGTCGCAGGAGTTGTTTCCTCTGCGCTGCGTAGACCTCGTACTGTGGGTCCTCGATGCAAATATCTTCCAGGCGAGGAAGATTGGGAAGACGCAACGTAATACGTTGACGTGGTGACAGGAACGTGCTGTTGGTGATGACGCAACGAGGACGTGGCAGGATCACTGTGTCCTGGCTGTCGTCGTCGTCAGAGATGTCTATGAGATCGATGATCTCATAGCGGGCAGCTGGTGTAACGTTGACAGGCGTGGAACGCGAGAGATCCGCGTGGTTGATCTCTGTGTTCGGAATCGGACGGCACGGACGACCGTATACCGATACGTAATCTGACGCGTCACACTCGATATTCTCGGTCGTGACGTGTTCGACGCATGAGGAGAGAGGAGCGAAAGGAACTTGGTTTAACAACTCCTTCTCAAGAAATCCTTTATAGGAATTTTGTCTATGTTCTGAATGAAAAAGGGAAAATTGGCCAGGGGTTCCCCGGAGGCGCTGGCCAGCGGTATTCCACCTGTGACTTTAATAAAATGTAGTTATTGAAAAGGTCCGCTCGTTCATTGACACTACCCAAGCGGAGCGGACGAACTGGCCTCCAAGCCGGGTCACTGTGTAACGAACGAGGGCACTGTTAGAACTGTCACTATAGATCTAGCACTGCACGTATTCCTTGTGTGAACTGTCACTTGATGGAGACTTGATCGAACACTTGACCGAGAAAACACTTGACCGATCAAAATGTCGCTTGCAGACGTATTGTCTCGGCGGAGCTGTAAGCTTCTCCCTTTGTGACCGAGTTTCAATACTCAACAAGTGCACGATTGCTAATGGAAACAATTGTTCAAAATGTCGCTTGCAGACGTATTGTCTCGGCGGAGCTGTAAGCTTCTCCCTTTGTGACCGAGTTTCAATACTCTACAAGTGCACGATAACGAAGATATAGTTTGAATATCGGAGAGAAATAGGTCACTGAATTGATTGAATTGTAAGAGAAGTCACTCGCGAAGTTCTGGTAAAATAAGATATATTATAATAATAACTTGGTTACACTTGGTTACAATTGTATTAATATAAATGTGAATATGAATTAAGTGAATTAATTGCGTAGGAGTTAGTAAATGAATTAGTGTTGGAATAGAGACTGCGTTGAGTCGGAATTGGTATTGAGTTTGAATTAGAATTGGAATTAGAATTGGAATTGGAATTGTAGAACAAACGTCGATGAACGTCGAAGCGCGAATTAGAAGAGCGCAGGTCGACACGTCTGCTCGCTTCGCTGGCTTGGGCCAGACTGACTGATGTCGTTGTGTGAGAATGGAGTGAGCGCAGACCGACACGTCCGCTCACTCCGCTGGCTAGGACCAGACTGATGCAAGAGGCAGCTCTGCGTAGCCTCCTTCGCTCGGAGTGGGGGTTGCTGACGCTGCAGTCCCTTTGTCCTCGCTCGTCGGAGTGGTGACGGGTGCAAGACTGCTGACGTTGCAGTCTCTTTGTCCTCGCTCTCGACAGAGTGGTGACGCGTGCAAGACTGCTGACGTTGCGATCTCTTTGTTCTCGAGGTGGCGTTTACTCGAGCGGAGTTGAGGATTTGAACAAGTTGTAAGTGTAGATGAGGGTTTGAACAAGTGTTAAGTGTAGATGAGGGTTTAAACAAGTTATAAGTGTAGATGAGGGTTTGAACAAGTGTTAGGTCAGATTGAGAGTTTGGAGTGGTGGTTGGGTTTAGAACAATTGGGAGAGTCGAGATTTAAGTAGTGATGGGTATTAAAACAAGTTTAGGGAAAGTTGTGGGTGAAGTAGTGATGGGTTTAAGATGTATTAGAATTAGAACAAGAGTTTGATAGCGATGGGTTTAAGAGGTTGTTATGTACTTAATATTTAGTCTTAACCTAGAATCGAGGTACGGTCCTCGATTCGACCAACGTCGCACAGTGGTCCCTTTCAGCGATTTAGCTGGCCAAAAGTCGATTTCAAAAATTTACCTAAAGTGTGAAAGTTTTGGTGCTTGCTATAGTTTAATATATATGGGGGACAATGTACTAATATTGTTTTAATCATTCAGGCACCCATGAAGTGCTGTACTTCATCGAAAGTTAAAGATTTTCGTAGTACGTGTCTTACTGCTAAAATTCGATGAGACAGTTTTTATATGTTTCAAGTAAGTTGTTCACATTTCTTTCCAGTATAAAAGTTTTGCAAGTAAATATGGATTATACTTTCAACAATTTTGTATCTTTTTATCGCATATCTTATGGTAATTATTTACATTTCAACACGATTAGTATGTAAATAAGATTTGTTACGATTGTAACACTTTATGAGTAACTATGTTGTATATCAGGTTGCGTCCGAGAATTTTTTTAAGCGCGGTTGTAATTGTCAAAGGTTTGGGCTTACAGCAAAACAAAAAAAAGTTGCACGAGTCTGCACCTTTTTTTTACAGCATTTTGTTTATCGCGCCAAGCGGTCCTTGCGTTTCGGGCGCGCACGCTTTCCAGACGTAAACACTTGAGATGAAATGATGTTTTTAAAATACTTAAACAAATACAAAATGATACTATATGTGATTTGAAAACGTTGCGGGATCATTAAACATTATAAATAATTTTGGCCAGCTAAATTCAATGAAAAGGTTCGGTTCGGAAGCTTTTCGGTGCAAATGCCCAATTGTCACCACGATGTTTTGAACATTTCGGATAATCTGGCAAGAAAATGTTTCGAACAAAAGTTAATCGATACTCAGTCATTTATAAATCCCAATAAAAACATTTCACAAAATTTTTTTTTAATAAAAAAATATAATTATGTTAATTTTTTTAAACGCCACTAAGTATTTTTTATTACATATTGTTGTAGCTGATGTCAAGACGAATCCAATGACCTACTTAACTACGGCTTTAAGTCTTAAAATAATGCTAGAATAATTTTGTCCAGCTAAATGGCCCGTTTAGACCACTGTGCGTCGGAGGTCGTCCGACGTAACATGGGTAGTGCCGATTAACGAGTGGACATTTTCGAGTCAGGTAAATTACCTCTGGCCAGCGCCTACGGGGAACCCCTGGCCAATTTTTCTTTCACGTTTGGGACTTAGACAAAATCCGACAAAAGGATTTTCAGAGTATTAACTCTTCCGAAACAGTTCCTTCCATACCCATCCCTTATGCGTCGTACACGTCGTGCAGGCCGAAAGTATCAACTGGCCAAGTTCAAACGGGCATTAAATCAAACAGCCATCTTAAACCGCGTCTTAAGTTCGACTGATTGGACTGAACTTCTCGGAACGACCGAGAATATCGAGTGCGACGCGTCAGATTACGTATCGGTATACGGTTGTCCGTGCCGTCCGATTCCGAACACAGAGGTCGACCACGCGGACCTCTCGCGTTCTTCACCTGTCACCAAACCGTCTGCTGGTCGCTACGAGATAGCCGATCTCGTTGACATCTCTGACGACGACGACGACGTCAGGAATACCATAAACCTGTCCAGTGACAACAACAACCCGCCTGCCGTTCGTTACGAGGTCATTGATCTCGTCACCAGCTCTGATGACGATGACAGCAGGAGCACCATAATCTTGCCGCACGTTCGCTGTAGGATCATCAAGGACGAGTACCTACCGTCCAACAGACGCATTGTCGTGCGTACCCCAGCGAGACAGCTGCCAAACCTTCCTCATCTCGATGAGATCTGTCTGGACGACCCGTTATACCAGACCCATGCTGACCGACGAGCTCAGCTCCTTCAACAGTACTACTAAGATACAACAACTAACCGGTGAGAATTCGTATCTTTTGTAACCCCTTTTGTTCCATGTCAACTCACCGCGTTCGTTGCGTCAGCGTAGAAGTATCGCCATCCGCGTTGACTGCTAGCGGGTGTCGGTCTCAAATGACTATCGGTGTCCTAGCGCATATGACTGCCCGTCTGGCTGTCTTGGCGTAAAAGACCGTTTCCTCTTCAATTCCACGTGCCGCCTCCTGGGGTCATCTTCTTTGCCTAGGACGTGGGGCGTGACGTAACACCGGTAACCAGCCCGATTCTTATTCTAACTCCGGTAACCAGCCCGATTCTTATTCTAACTCCGGTAACCAGCCCGATCTTTATACTAACTCCGGTAACCAGCCCGATCAATTCCAAGACCAACTCCATTCCTACGACAATCAAAGATCTTCAAGACCCATATGTAAGCAGGTCTGTTCTATATTGCACAATAAACCCAGTGACAGTTCTAAACCAGAGAAGGATATCAAAGCCTCCAAAGTAAAAGAACTTCATAACTTACTTCGAAATCATATCTTTGATGATCCACAGAAACTCGATTCCTTTCAACTTCCATCTGCACGTTGCCATGCGAAGCGAAACAAATACGATAAAATTAATCTCTGCGCTACAGCGAAATACGCGTCAGCAAGAAAGAAATATAAATCCGAGTACCCTCGCGATAACGGATACCCCTACCAGATTAAACGAGCGAAATACGAAACCTCTGGTCAGCAAAACCTCCTTCCACCACTGGAAGATCAGCATATCACATCGCAACACCGCTCCTCCGAAGCAGCAATCGCCTCAGAAGACCGTCAGTCCTTAGACACACACGAAACTGTAATCATGCAATCGATCCAAGTTGCCATCTTACTCTCTATAGCCACGCGAGTGTACACCCTCATCGGATACGATTGTGGAGGATCTACACTGAACACGACAACGTTCTCCATCATCGATATTCCTGATTGCGAGCCTGAAGAAATCAAGCCCACGGAGGACTCAGTAAAAATCCAATTGCTACAACTAGCAGAGTTTACTCAGACGAGAGTAATCCAGTGCCACATAGAAATCGACCGCACGATATTCTATTGTGGCATGCACTCACATGTTTCCATCGTCACGAACGGACGACAGGAATATTTACTGGCAACCACCAGTGAAACCTGTTCCGAGTTGCAGAAGACCGGAACAATCCTCATCACTCCGACCGCCCAGGTCACGGGAGTCCAGCCCAATTCTACTACATCCCGCAGCCTCACATTGGCGGGAGAACTTCAAAATAACGGGCAATGCGCGGGAACAACGTACAACGACCCATTCGGCACTTGGACCAGTGTCGTTGTACAGGCCATTGTTCGAATAACCCTAAGGGACTACACAGCAACAGTGAAGCTCTCTACAGGTCAGATCCATCTACAGTCAGGACAAATATGCTCCTTCACAAAAGGAAGCTGCCTTGATACGCAAGATGGACATACATTCTGGGACGTCGTTCCCAACGATTACTGCAAGTTCAATAGCTACGACGTTCTCTACGAAGGACTAGCTACCAGAGTTTCTACAAAGACAAAGTTCTCACCTACACTATATATGGTGGAATCTGAAGACACCACATTCGCGTTGACAGAATCTGGTCGTACATCAATTTGCGGTTATATTATTATTCGCACGGAGCACCCCAAGCTCTTTATTCTGGATACAAGTTTGTCCGGTAAATTCAAGGAACGCACTCACACCATAGTAAGCAATCTGGACATATTCACCTACGTGAATAGTAAGTTCATCTACGTAGAAAAACATCTGAAAAGTCAACTTACCCAGTTGTACCAGGATGTCATCCGGCAAAAGTGCGAACTGGAGAAACAGGTCCTTCAAAACGCACTAACGATGTTACACTCATCACCGGAAGAAATAGCAGCTGCCATTATGCGAGAACCAGGATTCGTCGCAGTTCCAGCTGGAGAAGTGGTGCATATTATAAAGTGCATTCCAGTAACCGTACAAGTTCGGAAAACGGATAAGTGTTTCGATGAACTTCCGATCACTTACCAGAATTCTTCCAAGTTCTTAAAGCCAGGAGACCATATTATAGTTGCCACAGGTACAGAAAAGCCATGCAATGAACTCCTGCCGCCTCTCTACAAAATAAACGGAATTTGGTATCGTTTAACGCCGTCACTCACAGAGACCGTTGCCCCAGCAACATTACAACCGCTCATCAAACCCACGTGGAAGTACGTGGATCCAAAAAATATCGCAACAGGCGGAATCTATTCCCAAGAGGATCTCAACAAACTACAGGACCACATCATGTTTCCAGTGGAAAGAGTGGCCGTAATAAATTCTATCGCCCAAGGAGCATCCGGCAGAGATTACGCAACAGGAAACGTTAATATGTTCAACCTGCTTGACGAAAACTCCCTGCAACAGATAGCGGAGTCAACAGCACAAAAACTGTGGTCAGGATTCACCACATTTGGTTCAATCAGTGCCGGAGTGCTAGGAATATATATAGCAATCCGAACAATAAAGACTATCATAAGTACCATAATCAATGGTATTGCATTGCACTCACTTTACGGATGGAGTTTGCATCTAGCAGTCGCCGTATGGAGCTCCCTCACAAGATTCTTCATCTTCCTGAAGCAAAAGGACAATACTTACACGTATGCAGCAAGATACAGGAAAAGTGCAAGTGAAAGTGTTAGTGAACAAAGTGATTCCCCACCCACCCTAAACCCCGAGAAAAGACAGTCGAAAAATGAACATTGCGAATACGACTTGTCGGACATTACAAAACCAGCCCCAGCCCCACGTGCCGACACCGACAACATTTCAGTGCGACCAGTGTTTCGTACAAATATAGGAAATACTCGCCGAGAACTGTGCTCCCTGCGCGGAGTACCCCCGGACGATGCGTCGCATGAATGAGTGTGAAAGCAAGTGTTGAGCGAGAAATTTCTTCCTTGTAAGAAATTTCTTTTCCGCGTTGGGAGGTGTTACGTCGTCCGATGTACGACGTTGGCCTTGTACATACACCATGTATTCAAGGTCTGATCTGCATAAGATCCATACACCGTCCCCTAGACATAAGAACATAGTATTAAGATTTCATTATTCTATTGTTCTAATCCTTATCTCCGCCTCTACCCATCACCATAACTTCACCTTGATCAACACCTTACCTCAGTTTCAACCCATCACCACGACACATAATGCAATAAAGTATTGCATCACTCTGGAAGCATCTAGAAGCTTCTAGAAACGTCGAGAAGTCCAAAGACTGCTGCATCAGCAGTCCCACGCTCGTAGAGGGCAATAGGACAGCCACGAGACTGCAGCGTCAGCAGAAATGCACGTGCAGTCCCCGGGAGCGAAGACGCTGCTGCGTCAGCGGTTCTCCCACTCCGACGACTGAAGAACAAAGAGACTGCAGCGTCAGCTATCCCCACTCCGAACGAAGGAGGCAAGGCAGAGCAGGCGCTTGCATCAGTCCGCCTCCATCTCGCGACTCGAGCAGTCCGCCTTCAGCCAGCGACTCGCACAGACGTGCCTACCTGGCCTCAGCCGCCAGTCCGGCTTCAAGAGCAGACGTGTTCAGTGTCACGTCCTGGCGGGGCTATAAGAGCAAGAGAAGAGAATACCGCGGCCCGGCTACTCTACTCTTCCACTGACTGACATTTAATAAAAGTGTTGGTCTTTTTATCAACAGACTAGGACCCGATGCCGACACCTGCATGCAGTCTTACACAGATGAATGATGCACGCGACCCTGAAACATACGCGGTAATATGTTCCACTTACTTTTACGCTTCGCTTGTTTGTCGATTGACACGAGACATGAATTCGCAACGGATGAACAGCTACGGTTGCGCTGATGGCCTTGAATGCGGTCCGCTCTGCTTGACAGGGGTTGATCCAAATGGCTGGAAACGACCTTCAAGGATTGACGACTGCGCCAAACTCTGTCACGTCAATATTTGACAGGAACGACCTCCAATGATTGACAGCTGGCTGCTACGGTATTGTAGACGGATGCGCTCGTTGAGGAAACGGGCGTGGACGCTGTACGATACCGTGAATCTAACTCACGAATATCGTCCGCGTGATTGACGATATTTTAACTAGCGAAAACGGGCGTGGACGCTGTGCGATCCCGTGAATTTATCTCGCGAATATCGTCCGCGTGGTTGACGATATTTTGATTCGAGAAAACGGACGTGGATGCTGCGGAGCTTGCTATGCGAGCAAGTCTATCACTATCACGCACGTACGCGAACACGTAACAGGAAATTGAATAAGGAATACTATTCGCGAACTTTCCAGTGAGAACTCTATCTCTAACTAACAACGTGTCACTTCAAACTACGAAGTTAGGAGCAAGGAAATAATAATTGGGATTTAGATTGACTCTGGTAAAACAAAGTATATTAATAACGTAAAAGAATACAAAGGTAAAGATGCTTATTATTAACGAAATCGAAATACGTACTAAGTACGAAATATGAAACGCAATAAAAATGTTTAATTGAATAAACGAAGTAATATTTGAATTAAACGAATAAGAATACGATATTACTGAATGGTATTAGGGACTGTGTCTAAACAGTATGGATTTGGGAAGATTGTGTCTAAACAATCTGGATTTGGAAAGACTATGTCTAAATAGTCTGGACTTGGAAGATTGACGAAAACTCGACTGACCCACTCGGGTCCCCGGAGAGGACTGGGGAAAATCGAACGTTCGTCGACGAACAACGTTCGTTCGAAAAATGCTGACTTCGCAAAAGGGGACCGTGTCCTCTTTGTGCCGGTCTTCGTCGTAAACAGCGCGATGGCCGCCGCACTAGAGTCAGCAGTTTTCGTTCCCAGTGGTGCAGGACTCGAAAATTAAGTGGTAACCATTGGCGTACCTATTTATTTATTTAAATAAATTGGGACTTAGAATATTTTCGAGCGCTTGCTCTTGCAAGGCGTTTCGATGTAAATTTTATATGTCATATGATTAGTTGACATCATTTGTCGACCGATCATATGTTTGAAAATATTCTAAGTACTTTTGAAAATTACCAAAAATCGAAATTTTGGTAAAGTCTAAACAAACGCGAATTGAGAACCTAACCTACAAATTTTTAGGTTAGTTTCATGATTTTCGCTCACGAGTCCAATGATATTTCAATCTTCGAGTTTGGGCCATTTTTGGCTATTTTAGGATTTTGACAGATTTTGGATTTTAGGTTATGTTGATGGATTTCAATCAGATGTACGTGGTGTTAAGGATTCATTGTTATGAAGGATTTTTAGGAGTTTTGGAATCTTTAAAGGGGAACGCTCGCTCTTATGTATCTAATTTTACATGTAGTCTTAAAGCTAACGTCGGAGGTGCGACCGACGTCACACCTCCCCCCTTAGAGAAGAGATTTCACGCAGTGGAATCTCTGCCTCTGGGTGGCGGTAGACAGGATGCACTGAAATGTCATCCCTGTCTCGCAACGCTGGGTCAAGGGAATCGCAAATTAACGTTCGTTTCGTCAAGGGAGGACGGGTTCGGAATTCTCCGACACTGGCACTATCACTGGCTTCCGCTTAAATGTCACCATTGTCTGAATCGGTGTCATCGCTGGAACTATCGGATATCCAGTCAGGGTCGTCCCGTTGTGCGATCCATCTTGCCGATAGAATCTGTCCGCAAGGGATGCACTCCAATACTGGTGTTTCGGTGCATAGCCTTATTCCGCAATACTCGCATCTATTTGGGATGTTATACATCCGCTGATGCTCCCATCGTTCCACTCTAACAATTCGGGTGTATTGGCTGCAGTTGCGGCTGTTACGTCGGACGACCTCCGACGTTGGTCGAATCGAGGACCGTACCTCGATTCTAGGCTAAGATTAAATATTAAGTACATAATACCTCTTAAACCCATCGCTATCAAACTCTTGTTCTAAATCTAATATCTCTTAAACCCATCGCTATCAAACTCTTGTTCTAATTCTAATACATCTTAAACCCATCACTACTTCACCCACGACTTTTCCTAAACTTGTTCTAATACCCATCACTACTTAAATCTCGACTCTCCCAATTGTTCTAAACCCAACCACCACTCCAAACTCTCAATCTTACCTAACACTTGTTCAAACCCTCATCTACACTTATAACTTGTTTAAACCCTCATCTACACTTAACACTTGTTCAAACCCTCATCTACACTTACAACTTGTTCAAATCCTCAACTCCGCTCGAGTAAACGCCACCTCGAGAACAAAGAGACTGCAACGTCAGCAGTCTTGCACCCGTCACCACTCCGACGAGCGAGGACAAAGGGACTGCAGCGTCAGCAACCCCCACTCCGAGCGAAGGAGGCTACGCAGAGCTGCCTCTTGCATCAGTCTGGTGCTAGCCAGCGGAGTGAGCGGACGTGTCGGTCTGCGCTCACTCCATTCTCACACAACGACATCAGTCAGTCTGGCCCAAGCCAGCGAAGCGAGCAGACGTGTCGATCTGCGCTCTTCTAATTCGCGCTTCGACGTTCATCGACGTTTGTTCTACTATTCTATTCCAAATCCATTCCAATTCAATTCCTAAATCAATTCCAATTCTAACTCTTACTAACTCATACTCCGTATACGATTATTACGTTTAATTCATTTATTATTATACTACCAAGTTTATACTCAAGTGTACTCAACGTTCTTTATTTCAATATATATATTATATTTTACCAGTGCTACGTGAAGTTGATTTCCACATCATTCTACTAAATCCAGTGACAGTTTCTTTTCGAAATTCGAATCGTGCCCTCGTTAATCATACAGAACTCGGCTTGGAGGTCAGTTCGTCCGCTCCGCTGAGAAGTAGTGGTTGACGAGTAGACGTTTGGAAATAATAACTTTCCAAATCAGATAAACGCATTTAATATTAATAATAAATAATTGAGCTCTCGCTTACGTGTTCAACCTCGGTCACAAAGGGAGAAGCTTACAGCTCCGCCGAGGCAATACGTCAACGAGGTGACACTTAGTCAAAAGACTATCGAAGTTAAAGTGACAGTTTGTGAAAGGAAACATATCAGTGTCTAAAGTGAAGTGACAGTTTTAATAGTGCCCTCGTTGTCGCACGGTGACCCGGCTCGGAGGCCAGTTCGTCTGCTCTGCTGGGTAGTGCCGATTAACGAGTGGACATTTTCGAGTCAGGTAAATTACCTCTGGCCAGCGCCTACGGGGAACCCCTGGCCAATTTTTCTTTCACGTTTGGGACTTAGACAAAATCCGACAAAAGGATTTTCAGAGTATTAACTCTTCCGAAACAGTTCCTTCCATACCTATCCCTTATGCGTCGTACACGTCGTGCAGGCCGAAAGTATCAACAGAGATCAACCACGCGGATCTCTCGCGTTCCACGCCTGTCAACGTTACACCAGCTGCCCGCTATGAGATCATCGATCTCATAGACATCTCTGACGACGACGACGACGCCAGGAATACCATAAACCTGTCAAGTGACAACAACAACCCGCCTGCCGTTCGTTACGAGGTCATTGACCTCGTCACCATCTCTGATGACGATGACAGCAGGAGCACGATAATCTTGCCGCACGTTCGCTGTAGGATCATCAAGGACGAGTACCTACCGTCCAACAGACGCATTGTCGTGCGTACCCCAGCGAGACAGCTGCCAAACCTTCCTCATCTCGATGAGATCTGTCTGGACGACCCGTTATACCAGACCCATGCTGACCGACGAGCTCAGCTCCTTCAACAGTACTACTAAGATACAACAACTAACCGGTGAGAATTCGTATCTTTTGTAACCCCTTTTGTTCCATGTCAACTCACCGCGTTCGTTGCGTCAGCGTAGAAGTATCGCCATCCGCGTTGACTGCTAGCGGGTGTCGGTCTCAAATGACTATCGGTGTCCTAGCGCATATGACTGCCCGTCTGGCTGTCTTGGCGTAAAAGACCGTTTCCTCTTCAATTCCACGTGCCGCCTCCTGGGGTCATCTTCTTTGCCTAGGACGTGGGGCGTGACGTAACAAAATTTGGCGCAGTCGGTAGGACACGAAAACGGTCGCCGGTAGTTGAACCATTAACAAATTGTTTTCGTACGTCTGACATTTGTTCTCTATATCGTGTGTCGAGTAAGAATTCACACTAATATCGCAAAATGTCTCGCCCAATCACACGATCCCAAACGGATCCCCGAGCGGATCCTAATCAAGACCTTCCTCCGCCAACCGAGGAAGAGCTACTTCTTTACGCGCAAGATCTCGCCCGTAAAGAGGAATATTTAAAAGAGCAAACCGAATTCATTGCTAAATTGCGTCTTAAATATGAAGAAGACGCACAGAATCAAAATAACATGCTCGATGAAATACGCAAAGAGCTCCACAATATTCAAGCCTTGAACCAAAACTTACGTCACCAAGCGCCTACACCAGGCCCCAGTAACGTCTCTAACACGCGAGAACCTTCATTATCAGAGCCACGCGAAACCCCGCAATATGAGCCAACAGGAAATTTCGCGTTGAAACAAGCCGCAGAACTCGTACCCAAATTCGACGGAACATCGATTCCCGTCCTAAAATTCATCCGCGCCTGCAAACGCGCGCGTGATTCTATCCCCGAATCCATAGAACGTGCCCTTACTAAACTAATCTGCAATAAACTTTCCGATCGTGCGTACGCTGCCATTGAAGGCGAAAACATACGTACGATCTCACAACTTTGCGATAAGCTACGAACAGTACTGGGACCCTACAAATTCGTGGACCAGTACCGTGGCGAATTGGCAAGCATAGCCCAGGGCAACAATGAGCATATTCTTGACTTCATAAATCGAGTCAAAGATTTACGAACCGCCATCAGCGATTCTACCGAAGGACATTACGACTACAGAGAAATCGATCGTTTCACAGTCAAGTGCTTCCTTCGCGGTCTACTCCCACAACTTCGCAGCGAAGTTTTGCATTGCCGTTCTCAGAATTCGGCAGAGATCTTCGAAGCAGCCATCTCTGCATATAAGCAATATGAGCTGTATCAAAACCGTCGTCGCGAATCTAATCGTGACGATTCCCGCAAGGTAAGCTTCTCAGATAACAGAAGCTCCTATCGCCCACGCTCTTCTGACAATTTCAATTCTCGCGAACGCATCCCTGAACGTCGCGACAACAGACCGGATGAGCGTCGCGATAACGGGTCCGACCAACGTCGAGACTCGTGGAGAAACTCGAACCGCAACTCTTATCGTTCTCCAACTCCGCAGTGGCGATCCGAAACCCCTCGCGAACAAAACCCGCAGCGCGAAAACCGGGACCCGAATTCAAATCGCGACAGACGTTCGGGAGAGCCCCGCAAGTTTTGCAACTATTGCAAAACTCCCGGGCATGACATTCACGAATGTCGAAAAAGAGCCTATAACAATAACCTGCGCTCGGGAAACGAGTCAGGCCTCCCGACAGGAACGAATCAACAGCGGGAGGCCGCCCCAACAAAGCGCAACCAAACATTCACGCAGACCGCCGTTCGAACGAACGAGCTCCCCGAAGACCAGATCGACGATTCGTCTCTGCAGTTAACCTCGCAGTAGACTCGCCGATCCCGCGCGTACAAATCTCCGCCCCTCAGCTTCGCGAGAAAAGTGAATTCTTATTAGACACGGGCTCGGAAGTCAATTTGATACGCGCGTCTAGTTTAAAACCTGGGATAATCATTGATCCCACGAGCACGATCGAAGTTCATGGAATAACCGAGGGTTCCATAGTAACACTCGGCGAAGTCGTTATATCCATTCAAGGGACAATCCTTGTCAAATTCCACGTGCTCGGGGACGATTTTCCAGTCAGTGTTAACGGAATTCTCGGCTCGCCCTTCTTTATAGGAGGAGCTGAGATTTCCTTTGCAAGGCAATTTGTTTTAATCGGAAACATTTCTATTCCGTTCTCTAATTCACGCGCACTGCCGACTGAGCCCCGCGATAGTTCAATGACGAGGGTTATTTCAATGCCTTCTCCGAAAACGGAGGTCTCTCTTGAAAAGCACGCCGCAAGGACAGAGGAAGAAACATTCCCTCTCTCAAAACGTCGGGTGCAACCGGGAGAGATTCGTATCACATCGAATAATATCGTAGAGGAACCGGTCGATAAGCGCAAAAATCAAAATCAACAGTCCGAATCAAGGACTGCAGCAGACTCTAATGAGTTTGCCGTTGAGCCCCGAACAGCCGCCTGCATTGCAGTCAGCGTACAGGGCCCGAAACAGGGATATATCCGCCGCGTCAGCGTAGCGCCGGATGTATTCCTCGGTGACTGTGTAGTCACTAATCGCGGAGGCAAAGCGAGCCTCAGATGTTTCAACACATCTCCGCGTCCGATCTCATTCCGATTACCCGTGTTAGAGGTGGAAGAGATCGAGCGTTATTCAACTAATTCCGGGCACTATCCCGACGTATTCGGTAACCATCCCGACCTTTCTAATTCCGGTAACCATCCCGACGTATTCGGTAACCATCCCGACCTTTCTAATTCCGGTAACCATCCCGACGTATTCGGTAACCATCCCGACCTTTCTAATTCCGGTAACCATCCCGACGCATTCGGTAACCATCCCGACCTTTTCAATTCCGGTAACCATCCCGACGTATTCGGTAACCATCCCGACAATTTTAATCCAGAGTCCAAAGAAGACTCCCGCGAATTCAAACCTATGAAGGTTTATTCTACAAGCTCCGGTATCAAGTCCGATTTTTTCTATTCCGAGTCTAGGTTGAAAGGAAATGTCCCCGCCTTTGATTCTCTAAAGACGACAGAACGTCTACATAAAGTAAAGCATAAAACTCTACCTCGTATAGACCGAGTATACGAGTCGATCATAAAAGATCATCCCGCGATAATTTCTAAATCAGAGTCAAAGAGAGTCTATATTTCATTTCAAAAACCTACCTCTGATTTTTCGCCGGAACATGATCTCTTCCAATCTAAACGGTCAAGTATCCGTGCACCGCAAAGCGAGTTTCATCCATCTAGGAATTATACGTCTGTAAAATACGCGTCAGCAAAAAGGAGAAACAAATTTCGTATTATACTATACCTCTGCGATAACCCGCGAACAATGATTGTAGCATCTCCTGCGACTTGCGATAAGAAACCCTCCCAGGAGATTTCATTACAGTCCTCCGCTGACGCGAAATTAGAATCCGCGTTAATCACGCGTCCGGTCAACACCGACAAACGAGCGAAATCCGAAACCCAGCGTCGACAAAATCTCCTTCTACAGCCGGAAGATAAGCTTGTCGCATCACGACTCAGCCCCTCGGAAGATAGGATCATTCCAGAGGAGCTCCAGTCTTCAGACAATTTCGCAACCACAAACATGTATCCGTTACAAGTTGCCATCCTATGCACCATTACCACGCAAGTTTATACCCTCATTGGATATGATTGCGGTGGACCGACACTCAACGTCACTACGTACTCTACCATCGATAACCTGAATTGCGAACCCGAAGATGTCACACCGATCGAGAGTTTAGAGCGAATTCAACTTCTGCAGCTAGCCGAGTTTTCGCAAGCCCGAGTCCTCCAATGCCACATTGAAATAGACAGAACGATCTACTACTGTGGCATGCATTCGCATAATTCCGTCGTCGCCAATGGTAGACAAGAGTATCTCCTAACCACCACCAGTGAAACATGCTCTAATCTACACACTACTGGAACTCTGTATATTACGCCAGCGGCACAGATCACAGGAGTCCAGCCAAATTCCACAACCTCTCGTAGCCTCACAATGGCAGGAGAAATCAAGAATGACGGAAGCTGCTCAGGCACAACCTACAACGATCCTTTTGGAACCTGGACGGACGTCGTGGTGCAAGCCATAATACGCATCACGATACGGGACTACATTGCACCGATAAAGCTATCCACAGCACAAATTCATTTACAATCCGGACAAACCTGTCCTCTTCAGAAAGGCAACTGCCTCGATTCACAGGACGGATACACATTCTGGGAACCCGCACCAACAGATTCATGCAGATTCAACAACTACGATGTTCTATACGAAGGGCTAGCGACCAAGCTATCCCCACAGTTAAAATCCTCGCCAACCTTGTATACAGTTGCCTCTCAGGATACAACATTTGCACTAACCGAGACAGGACGATCTTCAGTCTGCGGATTTATCATAATCCGTACAGAACATCCAAAACTGTTCATACTAGAAACGGGGAAGTCAGGGAAATTCAAGGAGAAGTCACCCACCCTCGTCAACAATCTCGACATATTCACCTATGTCAACAGCAAATTCGTCTACGTAGAGAAACATCTCCGTACACAATTTTCTCAACTATATAAGGACGTCATTCGTCAAAAGTGCGAACTAGAACGACAAATTCTCCAGAACGCACTCACTCAGCTGCACACAGCCCCTGAAGAAGTGGCAACCGCCATCATGAAAGACGCTGGATTTATTGCAGTCCCAGCAGGTGAAGTGGTCCATATTATCAAATGTATCCCAGTGACAGTCCAGATCCGGAAAACGGAACGCTGTTATGACGAACTGCCCGTCACGTACAAGAATTCTTCAAGATTCCTGAAACCAAAGGACCACATTATTTCAAACACCGGTACAGAGAAGCCGTGCAGCGAGTTACTATCTCCATATTACAGAATACATGGAACATGGTACCGACTCACTCCATCACTAACAGAAACTATTGCACCGTCAGAACTCCATCCAATCTCTAAGGCCACATGGAAATACGTGGACCCCAAAAACCTTGCGACTGGAGGCATATATTCGCAAGACGACCTCGACAAACTGCAGGATCACATAATGTTCCCTGTAGAAAAGGTAGCCGTAATAAATACTATTGCACAAGGCGCCTCAGGTAGACAATACGCAGCAGGAAATATTAACATGTTCAACCTGCTCGACGAAGAGTCGCTTCAACAAATAGCTGAATCTACCGCACAGAAGTTATGGTCAGGATTTACCACGTTCGGATCCGTAACCGCTGGATTAATAGGAATATATGTGGCAATTCGCACAATAAAAACTATTATCAGCACAATCATCAATGGCATCGCTCTCCATTCGTTATACGGCTGGAGCCTCCACCTCATCGTCGCCATCTGGAGTTCCTTGACAAGATTCTTCATTTTCCTGAAACAAAGAGACGAAACATACACATACGCTGTCAGATATCGGAAAAGTGAAAGTGAAAATGACATAAGTGAGCCCATTCCCTCCCAAGACCCCAATAAAAGACAGTCAAATAATGAACATTGCGATTATAGACTGTCGGACATTGCGAAACCTACCCCAACTCCTCGCGCAGAATCAGACAACATCTCAGTGCATCCAGTGTTTCGTACTGTTAATACAGTCAACGTGCGCCGAGAACTGAGCTCCCTGCGCGGATCGCTCACTAATGATGCGTCTCAAAACCAAAAATTGTAATGCGAGCGTTCACCGAACACAACCTCGGACCGAGAGATTTCACTCCGAGAAATCTCTTCTCCGGCGAGGGAGGTGTTACGTCGGACGACCTCCGACGTTGGTCGAATCGAGGACCGTACCTCGATTCTAGGCTAAGATTAAATATTAAGTACATAATACCTCTTAAACCCATCGCTATCAAACTCTTGTTCTAAATCTAATATCTCTTAAACCCATCGCTATCAAACTCTTGTTCTAATTCTAATACATCTTAAACCCATCACTACTTCACCCACGACTTTTCCTAAACTTGTTCTAATACCCATCACTACTTAAATCTCGACTCTCCCAATTGTTCTAAACCCAACCACCACTCCAAACTCTCAATCTTACCTAACACTTGTTCAAACCCTCATCTACACTTATAACTTGTTTAAACCCTCATCTACACTTAACACTTGTTCAAACCCTCATCTACACTTACAACTTGTTCAAATCCTCAACTCCGCTCGAGTAAACGCCACCTCGAGAACAAAGAGACTGCAACGTCAGCAGTCTTGCACCCGTCACCACTCCGACGAGCGAGGACAAAGGGACTGCAGCGTCAGCAACCCCCACTCCGAGCGAAGGAGGCTACGCAGAGCTGCCTCTTGCATCAGTCTGGTGCTAGCCAGCGGAGTGAGCGGACGTGTCGGTCTGCGCTCACTCCATTCTCACACAACGACATCAGTCAGTCTGGCCCAAGCCAGCGAAGCGAGCAGACGTGTCGATCTGCGCTCTTCTAATTCGCGCTTCGACGTTCATCGACGTTTGTTCTACTATTCTATTCCAAATCCATTCCAATTCAATTCCTAAATCAATTCCAATTCTAACTCTTACTAACTCATACTCCGTATACGATTATTACGTTTAATTCATTTATTATTATACTACCAAGTTTATACTCAAGTGTACTCAACGTTCTTTATTTCAATATATATATTATATTTTACCAGTGCTACGTGAAGTTGATTTCCACATCATTCTACTAAATCCAGTGACAGTTTCTTTTCGAAATTCGAATCGTGCCCTCGTTAATCATACAGAACTCGGCTTGGAGGTCAGTTCGTCCGCTCCGCTGAGAAGTAGTGGTTGACGAGTAGACGTTTGGAAATAATAACTTTCCAAATCAGATAAACGCATTTAATATTAATAATAAATAATTGAGCTCTCGCTTACGTGTTCAACCTCGGTCACAAAGGGAGAAGCTTACAGCTCCGCCGAGGCAATACGTCAACGAGGTGACACTTAGTCAAAAGACTATCGAAGTTAAAGTGACAGTTTGTGAAAGGAAACATATCAGTGTCTAAAGTGAAGTGACAGTTTTAATAGTGCCCTCGTTGTCGCACGGTGACCCGGCTCGGAGGCCAGTTCGTCTGCTCTGCTGGGTAGTGCCGATTAACGAGTGGACATTTTCGAGTCAGGTAAATTACCTCTGGCCAGCGCCTACGGGGAACCCCTGGCCAATTTTTCTTTCACGTTTGGGACTTAGACAAAATCCGACAAAAGGATTTTCAGAGTATTAACTCTTCCGAAACAGTTCCTTCCATACCTATCCCTTATGCGTCGTACACGTCGTGCAGGCCGAAAGTATCAACAGAGATCAACCACGCGGATCTCTCGCGTTCCACGCCTGTCAACGTTACACCAGCTGCCCGCTATGAGATCATCGATCTCATAGACATCTCTGACGACGACGACGACGCCAGGAATACCATAAACCTGTCAAGTGACAACAACAACCCGCCTGCCGTTCGTTACGAGGTCATTGACCTCGTCACCATCTCTGATGACGATGACAGCAGGAGCACGATAATCTTGCCGCACGTTCGCTGTAGGATCATCAAGGACGAGTACCTACCGTCCAACAGACGCATTGTCGTGCGTACCCCAGCGAGACAGCTGCCAAACCTTCCTCATCTCGATGAGATCTGTCTGGACGACCCGTTATACCAGACCCATGCTGACCGACGAGCTCAGCTCCTTCAACAGTACTACTAAGATACAACAACTAACCGGTGAGAATTCGTATCTTTTGTAACCCCTTTTGTTCCATGTCAACTCACCGCGTTCGTTGCGTCAGCGTAGAAGTATCGCCATCCGCGTTGACTGCTAGCGGGTGTCGGTCTCAAATGACTATCGGTGTCCTAGCGCATATGACTGCCCGTCTGGCTGTCTTGGCGTAAAAGACCGTTTCCTCTTCAATTCCACGTGCCGCCTCCTGGGGTCATCTTCTTTGCCTAGGACGTGGGGCGTGACGTAACACGGCACAGCAACTTGCCGTTGCAAGCCACTCGAACTATCCCATTGTAACAGATAGTGTTGTTGTATCGTCTCATGTATCGGTGAGCTTTCAGCACGGTCGGCTGTCTTCCTCCCATCGGTCCGCACATCTTTCTGTCGTGGATAGCTATGGGATCCGCAATGTGACTCGGAGCTTGATCGGATGAGGAGTGAAGAGTCTCGTAAGCTGACTCCTCTGGTTGGACCCTTGGCTCGCTATCGTCTTTCTTAGAAGGATCAGAGATTAAGTTTGCAGTTACAATATTTCGCTGACGCGTGTCCTGTCTCGGGCTACCTGGAAGACGTTTAATCTTATTTGCATGGACAATTTTGAAATGGTTTCCTATTCGTAATTTGACATTGTTCGTATCAAGCATTTCTATTATCTCATGCGGTCCAGTATATTGCGCGTCGAATTTTCCTTTACGAGGTTCTTTTAACAAGTATACCTGTTCGCCTACCGTGAACTGCACGGGGTTAATCTTCCTATCATAATAAGTCTTTGATTTCTGCTTTGCCGCTACTAAATTATCGCGCGCGCGGGATTGTGTCTCGCTTATCTTTCTTTGTAGGTCAAAGAGGTAACCTGCGTAGGACTCGTTCTCTACTGCGTAGAGATGGGAATCAGAGGAAGGAACACGGGCCAGGGAACCGAATACCAACTCGTGTGGGGTGAAGTCTGTTCCCTCGTGTACGCTGGTATTGTAGCTAAACATTGCCAAGTTTATCCATTTATCCCAGTTATTTTTGTTGACGTACTGCTTCAAATATTCCGTCAGTACATGATGCGATCTCTCAATGGATCCGTTGCTTTGTGGATGGAAAGCAGTGGTTTGGAGGCGTGTAATCCTGAATCTTTTTGCGATAGCCTTCATAAGGGAGCTTGTGAAGTTAGTCCCTTGATCCGTTAATATTGCCTTAGGCGTTCCAAAGCGACATATCAGGTGGTCGATGAAGGCGTTTGCTGTACTGACGGAGTCGGTAGATTTGAGCGGCACTGCGACGGAGTATTTTGTAAGAAGGTCTTGCATCGTCATTACATACGTGTTGCCATCTTCGGTAGTGGGTAATGGTCCCACGATGTCTAGCGAGACCTTATCAAACGCCCTGCCGGGCGTATCCGTTAACTTCATTGGTAGGCGAGTTTTTACTCTTGTTAACTTGTTACGCTGGCAACTCAGGCAATTGTTAACGTAGTTGGTTACGTCCTTTTTGAGGCTGTTCCACCAGTATTTTTCTCTTATCCTTTTGTATGTCTTGGTTATGCCTTTATGGCCGGCATACGCTGATACATGGTTCTCCGTGATGATCTCCATCCTTCTATCCTCAGCGGGGATTTGGACCTCGTTCGAACAGAGAAATATTTGGACTGGTGTGTCCTCGAATGTTTCTGTGAGTAGATTGATCACGTATTCTCTCGACAAATGGTCGAGGAATGTTTTAGAGATTGAAAAGGATTCCAACGCGAGCTCGTTGACAACGTCGATCAACGTTCTAAGACATTCTTTGAGGTCGTCTGCAGATACCTCATGAAGCGGCGATTGTTTAATCGGTATCTGGATTAACTTGTATTTACCGTGATCTGTTACCCTAGCTCTATGTAGGAGTAAGTCTTGGGATTTGGCCAGTTTGCCTTGTCTATAGAGATCTACGGCCCCGAGATCGATGGGCCGTCCGTCCATCGTTATGAAGCAAACTAAATTGTCCCTTCTCATTATTAATCGGTCCCTTGTATGAATTATTCTTCTTCTACGTGGTGTAGGATTGCTTTCTTCTTCTTCTTCTTCTTCTTCTTCTTCTTCTTCTTCTTCTGAGGGAATACTCTCTTCTCGCTCATCGAAGACATCTGGTCCGGTCAAGGAAGGCGGAAATATAGGAGAAAAGGAAAGAGTTTCTTCGACTCCCAGATCCCGTAGTAATCCTTGATCGGCGATTGAAATAAGAGGCGGGGATGCTGCGCGGGGGTCATCAGAATGCGATGGCGTACCCATCGATGGTCCCGGTGACGAGGCTGCCGATGATCTTCTCCTTTTTGGGGGCATTGACTTCGGTGGGGGCATGAGAATTGAATCGTCTCTATCTTTCTTCCTGCGGCGTGCGTCGAAAAGAGGAGTCCCCGGGCTTGACAATGGCGTCCTAGGCGGAGTCGTTTCCTCTGAATCGGTCCATGAGATGGGCAATGCCACCAGATTCCGGGATAGGGCATCCGCATTAGAGTTGGCTCTGCCAGGTTTGTAGATAACCTGGTATTCGAACTCTGCCAATTTTAATCTCCACCGGAGGAGCCGGGATGTGGGATCCTTTACGGATGTCATCCACACCAGCGGTCTGTGATCGGTGATGAGTAAGAATTTCCTGCCGTAAATGTACGGGCGGAAATATTGGACGGCGAATATTATGGCTAAACACTCCTTTTCTATTGTGGAGTAGTTTAGTTCAGCGCCGTGAAGGATACGTGACGCGTACGCGATAGGGCGATCCTTTCCCACGTCGCCTTGGCTTAGGACAGCGCCGATCGCGTACCCTGAGGCGTCGCAAGTTACGTTGAATGGTTTCCCAAAATCTGGGTACTGGAGGACAGGCTCCGTACACAATGCCTGTCGTAAAGTCTCGAAGGCTTCCTCCTGCTTTGACCCCCACACGAATTTCGTGTCCTTGGTAAGGAGTTGGGTGAGGGGTTTGGAAATATGAGCGAATCTATCTATGAATCTGCGGTAATAGCCCGCTAGACCTAAAAATTCGCGGACGTTCTTTGCGTTTTTCGGTCGAGGATAATTTTGGACCGCGTTAAATTTTTTAGGGCATGGCCGTACGCCATCCTCGCTAATCTGGTGTCCTAGGTAAGCTACCTCTCTGTGCAAAAACCCGCATTTAGACGGTTGTAATTTCAAATTGGCGGCTCTCAATCGGCGAGCCAATTTATCAAATTTCGCTTTGTGTTCTTCTAGGGAACGCGCGTATATGACTATATCGTCGAGATAAACGAAGAGTTCGTTACCCTGGAGACCGGTTAGGATCGTATCCATTAGTCGCTGGAACGTAGCCGGCGCATTACGCAATCCGAACGGCATTCTATTATACTGGTAGTGTCCGAACGGAGTTGAGAAGGCGGTTTTTGCGGCGTCCTCCTTTTCCATGCCTATTTGGTGAAACCCGCTTGCCAGATCAAATACGCTAAAATATTTGGCACTACCCAGCTGATCTAAGATCTCGTTTATGCTGGGCAGTGGATAAGCGTCTGCTATTGACTTCTCGTTTAAAGCGCGATAGTCAATTACCATTCTCCATTTCTTATTTCCTTCGGCATCCGCTTTCTTCGGTACGATCCACAAAGGGGAGTTATACGGTGAACTAGAGGGTGCGACTATATCATTTTGTAAGAGTTCACACATTTGTTTGTCGATCTCCTCTTTGTGAATCGGCGGATACCGGTATTGTTTGGTATGTACGGGGATGTCGTCCGTCGTGGGGATTTTATGTGTTACAGCGTTAGTTTTCCCCAGACGATCCCCTTGAAGGTGGAAGAGATCATTATTCTCCTCCAATAAAGATTTGACATGGTCTATCTCGTCGTGATCGAGGTGATCCATGGGAATAGTTTCCATAAGCTCATTAACGCGAGCATTACGGGACTTGGTAATGGAATGGACCCTTTTGGGTATGAATTCGAAGCCTTTCATAAGGGGTTTCGAGTATGAGTGATCGGGATGGTTACCGGAATTGCTTAGGAAATCGGGATGGCTACCGGAATCGTCGGGATGGTTACCGGAATTATTTAAAGAATCGGGATGGCTACCGGAATCGTCGGGATGGTTACCGGAATTATTTAAAGAATCGGGATGGCTACCGGAATCGTCGGGATGGTTACCGGAATTATTTAAAGAATCGGGATGGCTACCGGAATCGTCGGAATGGTTACCGGAATTATTTAAAGAATCGGGATGCCTACCGGAATCGTCGGGATGGTTACCGGAATTAATAGAAGACGCGAGTTGATCGTTAACGATCGTCTCGTGCGCGCGGCACGCACGAGCATTGAATAAGTCCGAATTGACTTCGGCTTGAATATTCGAAAAGGGAACCTCGATCTCTTCCACCTCCAACGTAGGCAGGGAGAAGGACGCCACTTCGGACGATGCGTTAAAGCATCGCAGGTATGCCTTTCCGTTACGGTTGGTGACTAAACAATCACCTAAGAACACATCGGGTTTTACATCTACTTTTCGCACATACCCTTCGCTTGGGCCCTTTACGTTGACGGCTATGCAGGCGGCGGTACGGCTTTCGACGGAATATTCCCGAGGATTCGAAAAGGGAATACGTAGGTTTTTATACTCTACGCATTCCTTCGCAAATGATATCTCTGCTCCCTCTCTGAAGAAGGGGGAGCCTAAGATACCATCTATATTAATTGGAAAACTGTCAGGCAGAACGTGTAGCGTGACTTTAATGGAATCTGCTAGCTCCGCATTGATATAACCGAGGGTCGCAATTTCTCCTTCTGTCACGCCATGGACGTGTATGACGCTGTCAGTTTTTAGATGAACGTCAGATTTGATACCAGACGCTCGGATTAAGTTGACCTCGGACCCGGTGTCCAAGAGGAACTCACACTCTTTTGAGAAGAGTGACGATTTTGCTTTTATTCGAGGGATAGGGGAGTCCGGCGCGAGATTTATTGCCGAGACTAATTTCGCGGATGGTCGTTCATTCTGCTGACCGTCCGGGTTATCTCTCCTATCTACTCGAATTTCATCTACTGCTGGTCGTCGCTGATGACGGCCAGCTGTGTTGCCTTTTGGCGATTCTCTTGGGATGCCTCCCGTCCTTTGGTCGCGTTTGTCGGGAGGCTTGATTCGTTTCCCGACTCATTTCTACTGTAATATTCGCGGCGGCGACATTCGTGTATGTCATGTCCCGTGCGCTTACAATATTTACAATACTTCCGACTCTCCGTAGGAAAGCGATCGCGACCTGGGGACTGGGAAGCGCGATCTTCGCGTTTATACGTTTCGCGCTGATTTGATTGCGACGGTTCGTGACGTCGCGGAGGAGGAGAGCGATACGCGTCTCTGTTATCGGGTTTCCTGTCTCGCCAGGATTCACGAGGTGAAAAGGAAGGTCGTTGATCTTTCCTTTCCGAAGATCTATTGCGCTGCTCTGGCGCATTCCTATCATAAGGAGAGTTGCTTGATCGCTCTGGTGTGCGATTACGAGAGTCGGAGAATGCAACGCGGCGTCCGTCGTCGCGATAACGAACACGGTCAAGCTCGTACTGTTTGTACGCGGTTACTGCTTCATCGAATATTTTCTGTAATTCGAGTGACGCGCAGAGCCTGACCTCGGCTCGAAGCGCTGGGATAAAACCACGCATGAAACAATCAACTGTGAATTTGTCAATCTCGTCTAGATTGGGGACCCCGCGGCCTGAATCTATGATCGCCGTTCTAAGGTCCTTTACTCGCGTAATATAATTCAACACGTGCTCGGACTGTCCCTGGTGTATCGAAGCTAATTCTCCGCGATACTGATCGATGAATTTATATGGGCCTAGTACATCTTTCAGGCGATTGCACAATTCAGAGATTGTGTTAATATTTACGTCTTCAATCGCGGCGTATGCCTGTCCTCTAAGCTTATTGCATACTAATCTAGTGAGGGTACGCTCAGCTGTGGCTGGAACAGCTTCCAAGGCTCGCTTGCACGCGCGAACGAATTGTAGCACGGTTATGGAGGTGCCGTCAAAGGTAGGCACGAGTTCAACCGCTTGTTCGCGGGGCGCAACGACTGGGCTAGCTGGAATTGATTGAGAATCTCTGGCCGATCGGATTTCTGCTATCTCGCGGCGTATATCCTCGTACGTTTCTCTCTGATCGCGCGTTTCTGTTTCGTATTGCAATTTGAGTTGAGTCAACGCGGCGGTTTGATTAATGAGAGCTGCTTCTCTACGAGCTAAATCTTTCTGGAATTCAATTAATTCCTCTTCCGTAGGAGGAACCTTCTTTCTAGCCTCGCTACGCGTTTCCATGATTGCGTCGCTTGAAAATTTCTAAGTATGAAATTCGCGAAAAATAATCCGACTATATAACGTGGGCGAAGGGGCGTTTTCTAAACCGCCCGTCGCACTTTAACGTTCACTAAAACTCTCGATGAATTTGTACTGAGTACGAACATCGCGAAAAATAATTTGAGTATGTAACGTGGGCGAAAGGGCATTTCCTTCACTGCCCGTCGCACTTTTAACTGACACTATGCTTTCACGGACTCTAAGTCTACTGCGTTAAATTGTCAAACAATGATGGAACGCGCAGGGGTTCGCGTGCTAACACTGATTCTATTTTTATTCCTCGATGCCGTGCTTCTAACATCGGTGACCAACGACTGTCCTACCGACTGCGCCAAATTTGTCACGTCCTGGCGGGGCTATAAGAGCAAGAGAAGAGAATACCGCGGCCCGGCTACTCTACTCTTCCACTGACTGACATTTAATAAAAGTGTTGGTCTTTTTATCAACAGACTAGGACCCGATGCCGACACCTGCATGCAGTCTTACACAGATGAAAGATGCACGCGACCCTGAAACATACGCGGTAATATGTTCCACTTACTTTTACGCTTCGCTTGTTTGTCGATTGACACGAGACATGAATTCGCAACGGATGAACAGCTACGGTTGCGCTGATGGCCTTGAATGCGGTCCGCTCTGCTTGACAGGGGTTGATCCAAATGGCTGGAAACGACCTTCAAGGATTGACGACTGCGCCAAACTCTGTCACGTCAATATTTGACAGGAACGACCTCCAATGATTGACAGCTGGCTGCTACGGTATTGTAGACGGATGCGCTCGTTGAGGAAACGGGCGTGGACGCTGTACGATACCGTGAATCTAACTCACGAATATCGTCCGCGTGATTGACGATATTTTAACTAGCGAAAACGGGCGTGGACGCTGTGCGATCCCGTGAATTTATCTCGCGAATATCGTCCGCGTGGTTGACGATATTTTGATTCGAGAAAACGGACGTGGATGGTGCGGAGCTTGCTATGCGAGCAAGTCTATCACTATCACGCACGTACGCGAACACGTAACAGGAAATTGAATAAGGAATACTATTCGCGAACTTTCCAGTGAGAACTCTATCTCTAACTAACAACGTGTCACTTCAAACTACGAAGTTAGGAGCAAGGAAATAATAATTGGGATTTAGATTGACTCTGGTAAAACAAAGTATATTAATAACGTAAAAGAATACAAAGGTAAAGATGCTTATTATTAACGAAATCGAAATACGTACTAAGTACGAAATATGAAACGCAATAAAAATGTTTAATTGAATAAACGAAGTAATATTTGAATTAAACGAATAAGAATACGATATTACTGAATGGTATTAGGGACTGTGTCTAAACAGTATGGATTTGGGAAGATTGTGTCTAAACAATCTGGATTTGGAAAGACTATGTCTAAATAGTCTGGACTTGGAAGATTGACGAAAACTCGACTGACCCACTCGGGTCCCCGGAGAGGACTGGGGAAAATCGAACGTTCGTCGACGAACAACGTTCGTTCGAAAAATGCTGACTTCGCAAAAGGGGACCGTGTCCTCTTTGTGCCGGTCTTCGTCGTAAACAGCGCGATGGCCGCCGCACTAGAGTCAGCAGTTTTCGTTCCCAGTGGTGCAGGACTCGAAAATTAAGTGGTAACCATTGGCGTACCTATTTATTTATTTAAATAAATTGGGACTTAGAATATTTTCGAGCGCTTGCTCTTGCAAGGCGTTTCGATGTAAATTTTATATGTCATATGATTATGTCACGTCCGTCACTGTGTTTTTGTTACAGGTACCAAGAGAGAGAGAAGGATGGCACTCAAGAACAGTGACAGACGGACGGTGGATATATGAAGATTAATTGTGGAGTGGTCTTTCGTGCCGAGACAGCCGCGGGCTGTCATATGCACTAGGACAACCGATACTGCTATGGATGCAGTCAAGAAGAGAACGTCCGACGCGGTTACAAGAAGTGTCCCGACAAGAATCACGCGCGAGATGATGCAACGAAAACGGTGAGTTTACAGGATTCAGCAATTATACAAGATATTATACGACTCACCGCAATGTTGCATTAACGCCTAATAATATTGCTGCAGCAGGAACTGGCGGTACTGGCAGTAGGTGTCGTACATCGGGTCTTCTATACAGATGTCCTCGAGGTGGGGAAGATCTGGCAGAGTTGCTGCTGCTCGGTTCGGGACGACATTAGTGGCCTTGGATGCTGGCCGCAAGACGACACGTTGATGAGCTGGCAGAGGAACGTCACGGATGATTCGGCAACGGACCCTGGGAACGATGATCGTGTCTCGGCTGTCGTCGTCGTCGGCTATGTCGATCACCTCTGGACAATCGACCGGATGTAGAACTGGCGTCGGAGCTCGCGAGAGGTCCGCGTGGTTGACCTCTTTAGGAGGGTTGCAAGGGCAACCGTATACAGAAACGTAATCGGACGCGTCACACGGAATGTGCTCGGTGGTTCCCAGAAGTTCGGTCCACTCGGTAGTGGCGATGATTTGATCGAGCACCGCTTTATTTCTCAACGCGCGTCTCAATTTAGCAAGTTGATACTTGCGTCCCGCTCGACGTGGGCGTCGCATGGGTAAGGAATAGTAATGATGGAATATTAATAATATAATGAAAATGAACTTCCACTTGTTATTAACCTTTTTGGTAGTTAACTCGCTTCACGTCTATAGTGGCGGCTCAGCGTTTCCACTGCGCTCTTTAGACCAATTCTAGACGTGGCACGAGAACTTCTCTATGACTCGCTTCAAATTCCTTATTGGCGGCTCAGCGTTTCCACTGCGCACTTTAGACCAAGTCCGGATATGTCACGAGTTTAATATATTCGATGCAAGAACTGAATTGGAAGATGGTGTTGAACTAACACAAGAATAACAAGATCGAAGCACTGGTATAACAACGATATATTAAATAAGAACTGGTAAGTACACTGGTATACAATATGTAAGTAGTATTATAATAGGAGTAGTAATTGGATTAATGAATAATGGATATAGTAATATGTTATAGGAATAATGTATGAGAATTAGGACTTGAGTTGAGTTGAGTTAGAGTTGGAATTGGAATTGGAATTAGGAGTGAAGGATCGACACACTTCACTATCGCGGAGCTAGACTGAACACGTCTGCTCTTGAAGTCGGAAGAAGCCGGACTGGCACGTCCGTGCGAGTCGCTCGCTTGGAGCGGACCGTTCGAGTCGCTGTCTGGAGGCGGACTGCTCGAGTCGCGAGATGGAGGCGGACTGACGCAAGCGTCCGCTCTGCCTTGCCTCCTTCGTTCGGAGTGGGGATAGCTGACGCTGCAGTCTCTTTGTTCTTCAGTCGTCGGAGTGGGAGAACCGCTGACGCAGCAGCGTCTTCGCTCCCGGGGACTGCACGTGCATTTCTGCTGACGCTGCAGTCTCGTGGCTGTCCTATTGCCCTCTACGAGCGTGGGACTGCTGATGCAGCAGTCCTTGGACTTCTCGACGTTTCTAGAAGCTTCTAGATGCTTCCAGAGTGATGCAATACTTTATTGCATTATGTGTCGTGGTGATGGGTTGAAACTGAGGTAAGGTGTTGATCAAGGTGAAGTTATGGTAATGGGTAGAGACGGAGATAAGGATTAGAACAATAGTGTAACGTCGTACCGACGTCTTGCGTCGGCCTCCTTCATACGAGCAAATTCTCGCCGTATATACATATATATACATATCCCCGTGAGCGTGAACATAGGGAATCGGAAAAGACGCAATAGCCACCGGTACAAGCGGACGCCAGCATGGCAACCGCGAGTACAGGTGTACGTACATCTAAACCGTCGCCTCGTTCAAACAGCGAAAAGTATACATCGACGACAACATATTCGTCCGTACCTCGTACGATTTAGACAAAGGACTTCACGGTTCACCGAATCCCTATGGTCCGCGCTCTCATTATAAATAAGACGAAATCGCGCGAATCGCCCTCTTCTAGTTCAAGCTCTCTTCTAGTTCAAATTCTCTTCTAGTTCAGACCCGCTTCCAGTTCAGACTCTCTTCTAGTTCACTCTCTTCCAGTTTCGGAATTCTACGAATTCAGTTCTCTCGCGTCTTCAATCGAATTCAGTTCGACTCAGTCTTTTCTCGCGTTTTCGGACTCTATTTCAGATCGTTCACGATATTCAGGTCGTATTGCTCCTTACCATTTACACTATTTCTTTATATATCATTTGGTTCTAAATTGTTATTCGAGTCTGCTCGTAGATTATTATTACGTATTTACAGATATTATTCTGGTTTATTGGTCGTACGAGGTTACTCGTAAACCGTCACCGTTATTTTGTTGTACGAGCTTACTCGCATTATCATTTCACATTTATAATTACTATTCTCGTGCTATCTTGTTTATGCGATTTGCTCGCTTTATTATTCACATTTCAATTGTTAATTTTGTGTTATTTGGCTTATACGAGCTTGCTCGCATTACTATTCATATTGCAATTGCTATTTTTGTTAATTTGGCGCTATTTTTGTTTGAACGAGCTTGCTCGCATTACTATTCGTATTGCAATTGCTATTTTTGTTAATTTGGCGCTATTTTTGTTTGAACGAGCTTGCTCGCATTACTATACGTATTGATAACTATTATCTAGTGCTATTTTGTTGTACGAGCTTGCTCGCATTATAATTAAGGCTGATAATTCTTATTTTTGTGCCATTTTGCTTTGTATGAGCTCGCTCGTAACCTGCTTGTTACTATTCTGTGCTATATATCTCGTTCGAGCTCGCTAGCGAGCCGACATTGTATTTGGTTCACGAGTTCTGCTCGCAAGTCTTATTCTTGTACATATTCTGATTCATTATATTCTGTCTGTTTAAACCATCTATTTCGCAGCTTATTCAGCAACATCCCGCTCCTCGATATCTTCCACTTCTAAAGTGTCGTTCCCAGTGACCGGTTAAAGTGATCGCGAGTGTGTGCGTGTGTGTGTGCGCGTCTCCGGGTTGTTCAATCCCGATCGGTCCGTCGATCGATTCCTCACATCCCTCACATTCCTCACATTCGTTCCTATAACCCCTAAAATTGGTGTATCAATCGTGTACGTCTGAGCCCAGAGGGTGCTCGGTACCGAGAGAACACTAATTTCCCTTCGGTCGAGAATCCTGTCACGAATCGAACAACCCACGCGCTCGGACGAGTCACACACAACACGCCCACATAGTGACACTCTGATCGCAGGAAGCTGTCACCGCCATCGCGCAGTTCGTCGCTCCGTCGCGACATCCCCGCCGGACGACGTCCATTCATTTCCCTCTTCGCCCCCTTTCAACAACGACGAACGCCGGTATCGGGTCCCTGATCAGACGTGGACGTTACGCGCCACGTGGATCTAAGATCGTCTTAAATAAATTGGTCCGGTTACGTCCCCGCCCCGTCTGGGCGTCGTTTCGTCGGATCATATCCGACCCGGGACGTAACAGGAGGTTATTTTTGGCGCAGTCGGTAGGACACGACGATCGCCGAATAAAGCCGGTTGTTCGTTGCTGAAAATCTAATCGAAATTCCTTTCTTTCCCGCTCTTTGGCGGCCTTGTATCGCCTAACCCTCTCTCTTCACGATGGATTCCGCTGCATCAAAATTGAATTCTAACGTGCCCTCACCCCTCTCTTCCTCGGACCTGTTCGCGTTCCAATTGGAACTCGCCAGGAAAGAAGCCATCCTTCAAGAGCGCGCCGCCGCCCTTGAAACCGCGGCGAGCCTACGCGAGTCAGAACAACGCGCGCGTGAAAATGAACTCCTAGCAATGCGTCGCGACCTTCATGAGATGCGTTTGAACCACCTTGACTCGAACGCTGCACGCTTCCGCCCCCGCTACGATTCAACCCCCTTTACCGAAGCTCCTCGCCCAGACCCTGTGAATTTCACTGTTAAGCAAGCAGTAGAATTCATACCCACCTTCGATGGCAGTAATATGACCGTCCTACAATTCATCCGAGCGTGCAAACGCGCACGCGAGGTCATACCCGCGTACGCAGAACACACGCTGACCAAACTCGTCTGCAACAAGCTCCGCGGTCGCGCCTACGCGGCCGTGGAGGACGAAGATTGCTCCACTATTTCAGACCTCTGCAGCCGTCTTAAAGACGTGCTGGGTCCCCATCGCTTCGTTGACCAGTACCGAGGCGAACTGGCAAGCATCTCGCAGCGGCCCACCGAACACGTGCTCGACTTTATCAGTCGTGTAAAAGACTTACGCACCGCGATCCTAGATTGCCACCGCGACGGGACCAACGTCGACGATATCGACACCCTTACTATAGACAGTTTCATTCGCGGCCTTATCCCCACGTTACGCGCCGAGGTCCGCCCGTTTCGAAATGAGCCGTTACGAATCGTTTTCGACGAGGCCATTTCCGCCTATAAACAATACGAACTCGATAAGCTCCGTTACCGAGAACCCCTTCGCGACGATTATCGCCGCGCACATTTTTCAGAGGCACGTTCCTCTACGCCCAATCACCGCGATTATTATTCCCCCGAGCCTCGACGTCGCACCCCCGAGAATCGCGACCAATATCATCCCCCTCCTCGCGAACTTCGCGAATCTCACAAACCCCGCAATCGTACGCCTGAACGTCGCGACTACTACGGCTACCCTCCCCGCGACGAACACGATTCGCGTAGTCCTACTTTTGAGCGACGAACGACGTCGGGTTTTGACCGACCCACGCCCGCGTACCGCGAACCCTGGCGTACCGCGGATCCTTCATATTCTGTAAACGCGTCTCGACCCCTCCCGCCTCCGCGCCGATACGAACCCCCGCAGAACAGACAGCGAGCCGAAATCTCTTTCGCAAATCAACCAGTCGTGCGCAATAACGTCTCTATTCCGTTCCCAAATCCGTGCGAGCACACGGTTGAGGCCCGTACCGTAGCGTGCGTCACCGTCAATGTAAATAGTCCAAATACCGGGCACATTTCTCGCCTAGATGTTAAACCGAGCGTAGTTTTAGGTGACTGCCGAGTCACAAACAATCGCGGAAAGGCCAGCCCACGGTGCAGCGTTGCACTGACCGAAGCGGCGACCTCCTCCCTACCGGTACTGAAGGTAGAAGAGATCGAAGCCCACCCTTTCTATTCCCGCCCCAAACCCATTTCTGATTCCGGATCAGTTTCGGAACAGTTTACTAATTTCACATCTCGCACGAGCCGGTCGTGCGAGTCGATCGACATCGATCAGCTCGCGCCAAACCCAAAATCCGAATCCGCTTCGGATTGTTTTATTTCTATTTCAAATTCAAAATCCGAATCCGCTTCGGATTATTTTATTGCTAACTCAAACTCAAAATCCGAATCCGCTTCGGATCATTCTAATTCTAATTCAAATTCAAAATCCGAATCCGCTTCGGATTACTCTAATCCTAATTCAAACTCAATATCCGAATCGGTTTCGGATCATTCTATTTCAAACTCAAATCCAAAGTCCGAATCGGCTCCGGATAATTCTATTTCTAATTCAAATCCACAGTCCGAAACTGTTTCGGACCATCTCGCTACATCTCGTACGACTCGACCGTACGAGTCGATCAAAAATGATCACCTCGCGCCAATTCCAGAACTCAAAACAAAGAGAGTTCATTTCTCCCCACAAGATGCTACTCCGAGTATGGCAGAACTCTGCGAAACGATCCCACTGACTCACCTCAATCCAGATGAGATTGAAAAGGTAAAATCTTTACCACGAGACAACCACGATCTCTCCTATCTCCAGAAAGATCGACGTGAAAGCGCCCACGCATGCGAACGCGAAATCCTCGCCATTAGCGATACCGTTACGCGTATTCATCAATACCACCCTCCGCCAACCCACGAGGAAATCATACACGACAAAACCAGACAAATTCCAGACTGCGCGCATATAATTTCCTCTTGGATTGCGCGGAGGAAGTCAAAGAAGCGTCGCGACAAATTAAACAGGCTGTCCAAAGAAAATGTACAGCCTGGAAATATAGACGATCGACATTCGCGCGTCCCAGTAGTTCGCAACAGACGCCGAGGATACCTGTTGTCAACTACCAACGGAACCTGCTTCAGTCTACGCTCCGTGGGAACACCGTACATCACGCCGCCCGCCCAAATCACCCAAACCCAACCAAGCTCAACGACCTCCCGTAGCCTCATACTGCCCGGCGAGATCCGAAACGATGGCCGTAGCATTGGAACCGCATACGGTGACTCCTCCAATTCACCTGCACTCCGGACAGACCTGTCCCTTCCAAAAAAGAAACTGCCTCGACACGCAGGATGGCCCTACGTTTTGGGACACAACACGCCAGGCCTCTGCAGAACATATCATGGCCGTACTATTTCAGCCGAGAAGGCAGCCCAGTACAGGAGCCGATTCGACGAGTTCCCTGGTTACAAGGGGACCATCTACTCCGACTTCAATAGGACGAAGATATGCAAGGCGTGCAGCCTCCACCTTCGTGGAACCCTGTAAACTACAAAAATGCCCATACCGGCTGGCAATAGCCATGACCAAGGTCGTATTCTGGGACAGCCAGCACCTACTCCTGAAGAGAAAGCCGTCAGGTTCAGCTCTCCCTTTGACTGGCACCAGTGCTACCGGGGAACTGTCTACTCCGACACCAAAGGCCGGGACGTCTGCCAGCGTTGCAGCCCACACATACAAGGGACCGGAGAGGCGTTCCACATCCACTCCATTCAGTGGATCAGGTGGATGAGAAACACTTGCGCGAATTGCAAGGGCCCGCTGTTTCGTACGCAACCCCCGTTGGACTGCGGCGAATGCGGGGAACGGCTGAGCATCGTTGTGGCCGAAACGATCTTCAGGAACAGTCCACACGTTGAGGAGCTCCGGCAATATCTGCTACCACCGAGAGCCAACAGTCCAGCGCCCTAATGCCACTTCGTCGTCTGGTAGGGCATCGCGCCCGAAGAGCCCCCCCCGGAAAGTCGCCATCCCGAGGAGGAAGGTGTGACGTCGTCCGACGTTGGATTTGGAGTTTCCCCAGCTGACCCCACCCCCCCCCCCATACTCGACAATCGCCAGCAGCATCCGCGTTTCGCCACATTCCCGCCGGAAAAATTCGCGCCCCCAAGGGGTAAGGTGTAACGTCGTACCGACGTCTTGCGTCGGCCTCCTTCATACGAGCAAATTCTCGCCGTATATACATATATATACATATCCCCGTGAGCGTGAACATAGGGAATCGGAAAAGACGCAATAGCCACCGGTACAAGCGGACGCCAGCATGGCAACCGCGAGTACAGGTGTACGTACATCTAAACCGTCGCCTCGTTCAAACAGCGAAAAGTATACATCGACGACAACATATTCGTCCGTACCTCGTACGATTTAGACAAAGGACTTCACGGTTCACCGAATCCCTATGGTCCGCGCTCTCATTATAAATAAGACGAAATCGCGCGAATCGCCCTCTTCTAGTTCAAGCTCTCTTCTAGTTCAAATTCTCTTCTAGTTCAGACCCGCTTCCAGTTCAGACTCTCTTCTAGTTCACTCTCTTCCAGTTTCGGAATTCTACGAATTCAGTTCTCTCGCGTCTTCAATCGAATTCAGTTCGACTCAGTCTTTTCTCGCGTTTTCGGACTCTATTTCAGATCGTTCACGATATTCAGGTCGTATTGCTCCTTACCATTTACACTATTTCTTTATATATCATTTGGTTCTAAATTGTTATTCGAGTCTGCTCGTAGATTATTATTACGTATTTACAGATATTATTCTGGTTTATTGGTCGTACGAGGTTACTCGTAAACCGTCACCGTTATTTTGTTGTACGAGCTTACTCGCATTATCATTTCACATTTATAATTACTATTCTCGTGCTATCTTGTTTATGCGATTTGCTCGCTTTATTATTCACATTTCAATTGTTAATTTTGTGTTATTTGGCTTATACGAGCTTGCTCGCATTACTATTCATATTGCAATTGCTATTTTTGTTAATTTGGCGCTATTTTTGTTTGAACGAGCTTGCTCGCATTACTATTCGTATTGCAATTGCTATTTTTGTTAATTTGGCGCTATTTTTGTTTGAACGAGCTTGCTCGCATTACTATACGTATTGATAACTATTATCTAGTGCTATTTTGTTGTACGAGCTTGCTCGCATTATAATTAAGGCTGATAATTCTTATTTTTGTGCCATTTTGCTTTGTATGAGCTCGCTCGTAACCTGCTTGTTACTATTCTGTGCTATATATCTCGTTCGAGCTCGCTAGCGAGCCGACATTGTATTTGGTTCACGAGTTCTGCTCGCAAGTCTTATTCTTGTACATATTCTGATTCATTATATTCTGTCTGTTTAAACCATCTATTTCGCAGCTTATTCAGCAACATCCCGCTCCTCGATATCTTCCACTTCTAAAGTGTCGTTCCCAGTGACCGGTTAAAGTGATCGCGAGTGTGTGCGTGTGTGTGTGCGCGTCTCCGGGTTGTTCAATCCCGATCGGTCCGTCGATCGATTCCTCACATCCCTCACATTCCTCACATTCGTTCCTATAACCCCTAAAATTGGTGTATCAATCGTGTACGTCTGAGCCCAGAGGGTGCTCGGTACCGAGAGAACACTAATTTCCCTTCGGTCGAGAATCCTGTCACGAATCGAACAACCCACGCGCTCGGACGAGTCACACACAACACGCCCACATAGTGACACTCTGATCGCAGGAAGCTGTCACCGCCATCGCGCAGTTCGTCGCTCCGTCGCGACATCCCCGCCGGACGACGTCCATTCATTTCCCTCTTCGCCCCCTTTCAACAACGACGAACGCCGGTATCGGGTCCCTGATCAGACGTGGACGTTACGCGCCACGTGGATCTAAGATCGTCTTAAATAAATTGGTCCGGTTACGTCCCCGCCCCGTCTGGGCGTCGTTTCGTCGGATCATATCCGACCCGGGACGTAACAATAGAATATATGAGATCTTAATATTATGTTCTTATGTCTAGGGGACGGTGTGTGGATCTTATGCAGATCAGACCTTGTATACATAGTGTGTGTACAAGGCCAACGTCGTACATCGGACGACGTAACACCTCCCAACGCGGAAAAGAAATTTCTGACAAGGGAGAAATTTCTCGCTCAACACTCGATCACACACTCATTCATGCGACGCATCGTCCGGAGGTACTCCGCGCAGGGAGCACAGTTCTCGGCGAGTATTTCCTATATTTGTACGAAACACTGGTCGCACTGAAATGTTGGTGTCGGCACGTGGGGCTGGGGCTGATTTTATGCAATTTATTTCGCTTTGTTCATTTTGCATAATTGGGTTTTGGGTGGGTGGGGAATCACTGGTGTCACTGTCACTTTTGTCTTTTCTTATCTGCGTCCAGATGAGTGTCACGTTTCGCTGACGCGGGGTTTGGGTTGGATTATTCGGCGCACGCTTGAGTTTGTTTGCATGTACAATCTTAAAATGGTTCCCTACTTTAATTTTTACATTGTTTGAGTCTAAGATGTCGCAGATTTCATGTGGACCCGTATATTGCGCGTCGAATTTGCCCTTGCAGGGTTCTTTGAGTAGGAATACCTGTTCTCCCACCTTGAATTCTACCGGGTTAATTCTTCTATCGTAGTATGATTTTGATTTTCTTTTCGCGGAGACTAAGTTTCCGCGCGCGCGAATCTGGGTTTCAGTTATCTTTCTTTGCAATTGGGAGAGGTAGTGGGTATAGGAGTCGTTTTCGCATTCGTAGGAGTAGGAATCGGCGGATGGGACTCGTGCCAAAGAGCCGAATACTAACTCGTGCGGCGTGAAATCTGTGCCCTCGTGGACACTTGTATTGTAACTAAACATTGCCAAATCGACCCATTTGTCCCAGTTGTTCTTGTGGACGTATTGCTTCAGGTACTCTGCTAAGACGTGGTGGGATCTTTCGATTGACCCGTTGCTTTGAGGGTGGAAGGCTGTTGTTTGCAGCCGAGTTATTCTGAATCGTTTTGCGATGGCCTTCATCAGGGAACTTGTGAAATTCGCTCCTTGATCCGTTAGGATGGCTTTAGGTGTTCCGAAACGGCAGATAAAATTGTTTATAAATGCGTCCGCAGTGCTGATGGCATCGGCGGATTTAAGAGGGATTGCAGTTGAGTGTTTCGTTAATAAATCCTGTATGGTTAAGATGTATGTGTTTCCGTCGTTGGTTGTTGGAAGGGGCCCTACAATGTCCATGGACACCTTATCGAACGCTCTACCGGGTGTATCCGTTATTCTCATCGGCAGGCGCGTTTTTACCCTGGTCAGTTTATTACGTTGGCAACTGAGGCAGTTATTAACGTAGTTCGTTATCTGGATCTTCATACCGCTCCACCAATATCTTTCGCGGATTCTCTTCAGGGTTTTTGTAATTCCTTTGTGCCCTGCGTACGCAGAGACGTGATTTTCTGCGATAATATCATTCCATCTATCTTCGGCCGGTATCTGGATTTCGTTTGCGCAGAAGAATATGTGTACGGGGGTGTCTTCGAATGTTGCGATGAGGAGGTTCGAGACGTACTCCATGGAATTGTCGTCTATATAGGTTTTAGAGATTGAAAATGTTCGCAGTCTGAGTTCGTTGGCTACATCAAGTAATGTCCGGAAACATTCTTTTAGGTCGTCAGTTGAAACCTCGTGAGTCAGGGATGGTTTGATGGGTATCTGTATCAGCTTGTTGCTACCGAAATTACTTATCTTTGCTTTGAATAAGGTCAGATCTCGACCGTCGGACAGTTTCCTTTGTCTATGGAGGTCTACGGCTCCTGGGTCTATAGGTTAACCATCCAGGGTTGTGAAACATACTAAATTATCTTTCCTCATAATTAGTCGGTCGCGGAGGTACGTTATTCTCCCTTGTCGTCTTGGCTCCTCATCTTCTTCCTCGTCCTCGGAGGGTAAGGTTTCTTCTTCTTCATCGAGCCAGTTTGGTCCCGTTGGTTGGGGAATTAGGCTGGGGACGGCGGTTAAAATGTCCTCTAGTCCTGTTATGGGTGACTCCTCTTGACTGGAGGCGGGTACTAGGGGTGGTGATACCAAAAGGCTGTCGTCATCTGAACTCGCCCTAGGGCGTGGTGGCGTTTTCGATGGTGGTTCAGATGTTGAATTTGACGATGATTTCCTCTTCCTCGGGGGAATTGACTGAGGCGGTGGCATAAGATGCGAGTCGGCCCATCTCCTTCGGCGGTTATCAAAGAGAGGGGTTCCTGGATTTGATAACGGTGCTCTTGGCGGCGATGTGCCTCCAGGGGTGCTCCATGAGAGGGGCAACGTAACTGGGTTTCGGGAGAGGGCATCAGCGTTAGAATTCGCTTTTCCAGGTTTGTAGACGACTTTATATTCAAACTCGGCCAGTTTTAGGCGCCATCTGAGGAGGCGCGACGTAGGGTCTTTTACTGACGTCATCCAGACCAGCGGTTTATGGTCTGTGATTAGTGTAAATTTTCGGCCGTAAATATATGGTCTAAAATACTGTACTGCGAATATTATGGCTAAACACTCCTTCTCTATTGTAGAATAGTTCACTTCGGCGCCCTGCAGGATCCTTGAGGCATAGGCAACGGGACGATCCTTGCCTACTTCGCCTTGGCTTAGTACGGCGCCGATGGCATATCCAGATGCATCGCAGGTGACGTTAAACGGCTTATCGAAATCCGGGTATTGAAGGACCGGTTCGTCACACAGAGCTTGTCGTAGGTCTTCGAAGGCCTTTTCTTGTTTTGGACCCCATTCGAAATTGTGCTCTTTGGCGAGGAGTTGGGTTAGGGGTTTGGAGATTTTAGCGAAGTCATTAATAAATTTGCGGTAGTACCCTGCAAGGCCTAGAAATTCGCGCACGTTTTTCGCGTTCTTAGGTCGTGGGAAATTTTGTACGGCATTAATTTTCTTTGGACATGGTCTGACGCCGTCTTGACTAATCTGATGTCCCAGGTATGCCACTTCCTTATGAAGGAAGCCGCATTTCGAGGGCTGTAATTTGAGGTTGGCTCCGCGCAGTCGGCGGGCTAGTTTATTGAATTTGGCATAATGTTCTTCTAGTGAACGCGCGTAGATCACGATATCATCGAGGTACACGAAGAGTTCGTTGCCTTGTAGGCCGCAGAGGACTGTGTCCATTAATCTTTGGAAGGTAGCCGGAGCATTACGGAGACCGAATGGCATTCTGTTGAATTCGTAGTGGCCGAAAGGCGTGGAGAAGGCGGTCTTCGCGGCATCCTCCTTCTCCATTCCTATCTGATGGAATCCGCTGGCTAAGTCAAACACACTGAAGTATGCGGCGCTGCCTAACTGATCTAGGATTTCGTTAATGCTAGGTAGCGGGTACGCGTCGGCCACCGATTTCTCGTTTAATGCGCGGTAATCGATTACCATGCGCCATTTTTTGTTACCCTCGGCGTCCGCTTTCTTAGGAACAATCCACAAGGGGGAATTATAAGGTGAGTTAGATGGAACGACTATGTCATTCCGTAAGAGTTCGGACATTTGTTTGTTGATTTCGTCCTTGTGGATTGGTGGGTAGCGATACTGTTTAACATGGATTGGAATATCATCCGTCGTGATGATTCTGTGAGTCACCGCATTTGTTTTTCCCAAACGATCCCCTTGGAGATGGAAAAGATCATTGTGCTTTTCTAACAAAGATTTAACATGGTCCATTTCGTCGCCGCTGAGATGATCCATGGGGATAGTTTCTAATAGCTCTTTCACGCGAGCTTCGTGGGAATTTGCGATGGAATAGGTCATTCTGACCTTGGTTTTATCGGGCTGGTTACCGGAGTTAGTATAATGATCGGGCTGGTTACCGGAGTTAGAATAAGGATCGGGCTGGTTACCGGAGTTAGAATAAGAATCGGGCTGGTTACCGGAGTTAGTAAGGTCGGGATGGTTACCGAAGTTAGAATAAGAATCGGGCTGGTTACCGGAGTTAGTAAGGTCGGGATGGTTACCGAATACGTCGGGACGATACCCGGAAGTAGAAAGGTCGGGATGGTTACCGAATGCGTCGGGATGATACCCGGAATTAGAAAGGTCGGAATGGTTACCGAATACGTCGGGATGATACCCGGAAGTAGTATAAGAATCGGAAGAGTACGACTCGATTTCTTCCATCTCCAATGGGGGCAATCGAAACGAAACTCTTTCCGACGAGGTGTTAAAACACCGGAGGCTCGCTTTGCCTTTACGATTGGTGACGACGCAGTCACCCAGGAATACATCCGGCGCTACATTAACACGGCGGATATATCCCTGTTTAGGTCCTTCGACGTCGACCGCTATGCACGCAACGGTACGAGGTTCGAGGACGAATTCTTCGGATTTCGGAGGAGTCTTTGTTCGGACTCGATCCTCACGCTCCACGATCCGACTTCTCGCAGTGTACTCCGATATCTCTCGAGTCTCCTTCGATTCCGGCCGGCTTTTCACGGCGTTTTTCTCTAGGGAGCACTCGATCGAATCCCGAGGAGGCATTGAAATAACCTCCGTCACCGGAGCTCTGCAAGGTCTGACCGCGGGTGCACGAGGATTTGAGGAAGACACTCGAACGTTCCTTGCCGAATGTTCCTCACGCTCGGCGGCTGGAGTTTTAACGAGATCGTTGGTCATAGACGAAGGCATTGAAATAACCTCTGCTGCCAATTTATCGCGAGGCTCAGCCGTGGGCGCGCAAGGGTTCGAGAAGGGAACCCGAATGTTTCCTATCGTAATGTATTCATTCGCAAAGGAGATCTCGGCTCCTGTTCTGAAGAAGGGAGAACCAAGGATTCCGTCGATGTTAATTGGGAAGTTTTCTTCCAAGACATGAAATTCGATAGGGTTTTGACCCTGTAAGTGTATTTTAATTTGACCGAGAGTTGGAATGGATCCCTCGGTTATTCCTTGGACTTCTATAGTGTTCGTATGATCTATAGGTAGATTTGGTTCTAGACTTGACGCACGAATTAAATTGATCTCCGAACCCGTGTCTAACAAAAATTCACACTTCTTTTGTAATTGAGGGGCGGAGATTTTTACGCGCGGAATTGGTGAGTCTGCAGCAAGATTTACTGCTGAGACGAATCGTCGGACTGGTCGTTCGTCCGGATAGCTGTTTGGGTGCGGGCTGTAGTTTGAGTTGAAGATGCGGCCTCCCGCCTTGGGTTGGCTTCGGTCGGGAGGCCGGACTCGTTTCCCGCCCTCCTGTTATTATTAAAAGCGCGCTTACGGCACTCGTGAATATCGTGCCCGGGGACTTTCCAGTAGTTGCAAAATTTGTTAGAGCTTGAGGGGCGATCTGTGCGACCATCGCGGTACGTGTTTTGGTCGCGAGGATTGTTTTCCCATCGCCGTTGCGGCGTCGGGGAGCGATAAGAGTCCCGGTTTAAGTTTCTCGAGGACTGCTGAGACGAGTCCGGTCTGTTATCGCGGCGTTCTTGAGTTCGCTCTGGAATGTCACGAGCGGACTCGTACGTGGAACGCGGGCGATACGGCCGGTTATCAGAGAAGCTGACTCGTTTTTCTTCGCGGATCAGTTCTCGTCGACGAGTCTGGTCTGACTCATATTGCCTGTAGGCAGAGTTGGCTGCTTCGAAAACAGTGGCAGGATTTCGCGAAGGGCAATGAAGCACTTCAGCACGCAGCTGGGGAAGGAGACCTCGTAGAAAACAATCTACTACGAAACGATCCAGCTCTTCGTAATCAAGGCCAATATCTGTGGCATCTTGAATCGCGGTTCGAAGGTCTTTAACGCGATTGATGAAGTCTAAGATGTGCTCATTTGGAGCTTGGAGTACACTTGCGAGATCGCCACGGTACTGGTCCACGAATTTGTATGGGCCCAGTACTGTACGTAACTTTTCGCATAGTGCAGAAATTGTGGATATGTGCTCGCCTTCTATAGCGGCATAAGCACGATCGTGGAGTTTATTGCAGAGCAATTTCGTGAGGGCACGCTCTGCAGTGGCCGGTACGGTGTCACGCGCGCGTTTGCATGCACGTATGAATTGTAGGACGGAAGACGAAGTTCCGTCGAATCTAGGGACAAGCTCGGCGGCTTGTTTTAGAGCGAAATTGCCAGTAGGTTCATACTGTGGGATTTCGCGTGGCTCTGGCGGTGAAGGTTCCCGCATATTAGAGACGTTACTAGGGCCTGGTGTAGGCGTCTGTTGACGTAGGGTTTGACTCGTGATTTGGATGTTATGAAGCTCTTTTCGTATTTCGTCGAGCATATTCTTTTGGTTTTGTGCGTCTTCTTCATATTTGAGACGCAATTTGGCAATGAAATCTGTTTCCTCTTTGAGATATTGCTCTCTACGGGCGAGGTCTTGTGCGTAAAGTAGTAGCTCTTCCTCGGTCATTGGGGGAAGGTCTGCGTTAGGATCTGCTTGGAGATCCCTTTGAGATCGCGTGATTGGGCGAGACATTTTGTAAGATATGAATGGGATTTAAGAAATGTGAACTTCGCACTGACACGAGTCGGGGCTTATTAATGCAAATATCGGCGACCACTTCGACGTCCTACCGACTGCGCCAAATTTGTCACGTCCGTCACTGTGTTTTTGTTACAGGTACCAAGAGAGAGAGAAGGATGGCACTCAAGAACAGTGACAGACGGACGGTGGATATATGAAGATTAATTGTGGAGTGGTCTTTCGTGCCGAGACAGCCGCGGGCTGTCATATGCACTAGGACAACCGATACTGCTATGGATGCAGTCAAGAAGAGAACGTCCGACGCGGTTACAAGAAGTGTCCCGACAAGAATCACGCGCGAGATGATGCAACGAAAACGGTGAGTTTACAGGATTCAGCAATTATACAAGATATTATACGACTCACCGCAATGTTGCATTAACGCCTAATAATATTGCTGCAGCAGGAACTGGCGGTACTGGCAGTAGGTGTCGTACATCGGGTCTTCTATACAGATGTCCTCGAGGTGGGGAAGATCTGGCAGAGTTGCTGCTGCTCGGTTCGGGACGACATTAGTGGCCTTGGATGCTGGCCGCAAGACGACACGTTGATGAGCTGGCAGAGGAACGTCACGGATGATTCGGCAACGGACCCTGGGAACGATGATCGTGTCTCGGCTGTCGTCGTCGTCGGCTATGTCGATCACCTCTGGACAATCGACCGGATGTAGAACTGGCGTCGGAGCTCGCGAGAGGTCCGCGTGGTTGACCTCTTTAGGAGGGTTGCAAGGGCAACCGTATACAGAAACGTAATCGGACGCGTCACACGGAATGTGCTCGGTGGTTCCCAGAAGTTCGGTCCACTCGGTAGTGGCGATGATTTGATCGAGCACCGCTTTATTTCTCAACGCGCGTCTCAATTTAGCAAGTTGATACTTGCGTCCCGCTCGACGTGGGCGTCGCATGGGTAAGGAATAGTAATGATGGAATATTAATAATATAATGAAAATGAACTTCCACTTGTTATTAACCTTTTTGGTAGTTAACTCGCTTCACGTCTATAGTGGCGGCTCAGCGTTTCCACTGCGCTCTTTAGACCAATTCTAGACGTGGCACGAGAACTTCTCTATGACTCGCTTCAAATTCCTTATTGGCGGCTCAGCGTTTCCACTGCGCACTTTAGACCAAGTCCGGATATGTCACGAGTTTAATATATTCGATGCAAGAACTGAATTGGAAGATGGTGTTGAACTAACACAAGAATAACAAGATCGAAGCACTGGTATAACAACGATATATTAAATAAGAACTGGTAAGTACACTGGTATACAATATGTAAGTAGTATTATAATAGGAGTAGTAATTGGATTAATGAATAATGGATATAGTAATATGTTATAGGAATAATGTATGAGAATTAGGACTTGAGTTGAGTTGAGTTAGAGTTGGAATTGGAATTGGAATTAGGAGTGAAGGATCGACACACTTCACTATCGCGGAGCTAGACTGAACACGTCTGCTCTTGAAGTCGGAAGAAGCCGGACTGGCACGTCCGTGCGAGTCGCTCGCTTGGAGCGGACCGTTCGAGTCGCTGTCTGGAGGCGGACTGCTCGAGTCGCGAGATGGAGGCGGACTGACGCAAGCGTCCGCTCTGCCTTGCCTCCTTCGTTCGGAGTGGGGATAGCTGACGCTGCAGTCTCTTTGTTCTTCAGTCGTCGGAGTGGGAGAACCGCTGACGCAGCAGCGTCTTCGCTCCCGGGGACTGCACGTGCATTTCTGCTGACGCTGCAGTCTCGTGGCTGTCCTATTGCCCTCTACGAGCGTGGGACTGCTGATGCAGCAGTCCTTGGACTTCTCGACGTTTCTAGAAGCTTCTAGATGCTTCCAGAGTGATGCAATACTTTATTGCATTATGTGTCGTGGTGATGGGTTGAAACTGAGGTAAGGTGTTGATCAAGGTGAAGTTATGGTAATGGGTAGAGACGGAGATAAGGATTAGAACAATAGAATATATGAGATCTTAATATTATGTTCTTATGTCTAGGGGACGGTGTGTGGATCTTATGCAGATCAGACCTTGTATACATAGTGTGTGTACAAGGCCAACGTCGTACATCGGACGACGTAACAATTAGTTGACATCATTTGTCGACCGATCATATGTTTGAAAATATTCTAAGTACTTTTGAAAATTACCAAAAATCGAAATTTTGGTAAAGTCTAAACAAACGCGAATTGAGAACCTAACCTACAAATTTTTAGGTTAGTTTCATGATTTTCGCTCACGAGTCCAATGATATTTCAATCTTCGAGTTTGGGCCATTTTTGGCTATTTTAGGATTTTGACAGATTTTGGATTTTAGGTTATGTTGATGGATTTCAATCAGATGTACGTGGTGTTAAGGATTCATTGTTATGAAGGATTTTTAGGAGTTTTGGAATCTTTAAAGGGGAACGCTCGCTCTTATGTATCTAATTTTACATGTAGTCTTAAAGCTAACGTCGGAGGTGCGACCGACGTCACATCAGTCTAGCTCCGCGAAAGTGAAGTGTGTCGATCCTTCACTCCTAATTCCAATTCCAATTCCAACTCTAACTCAACTCAACTCAAGTCCTAATTCTCATAGATTAATCCTACAACATATTACTATATCCATTATTCATTAATCCAATTACTACTCCAATTATAATACTACTTACATATTGTATACCAGTGTACTTACCAGTTCTTATTTAATATATCGTTGTTATACCAGTGCTTCGATCTTGTTATTCTTGTGTTAGTTCAACACCATCTTCCAATTCAGTTCTTGCATCGAATATATTAAACTCGTGACATATCCGGACTTGGTCTAAAGTGCGCAGTGGAAACGCTGAGCCGCCAATAAGGAATTTGAAGCGAGTCATAGAGAAGTTCTCGTGCCACGTCTAGAATTGGTCTAAAGAGCGCAGTGGAAACGCTGAGCCGCCACTATAGACGTGAAGCGAGTTAACTACCAAAAAGGTTAATAACAAGTGGAAGTTCATTTTCATTATATTATTAATATTCCATCATTACTATTCCTTACCCATGCGACGCCCACGTCGAGCGGGACGCAAGTATCAACTTGCTAAATTGAGACGCGCGTTGAGAAATAAAGCGGTGCTCGATCAAATCATTGCCACTACCGAGTGGACCGAACTTCTGGGAACCACCGAGCACATTCCGTGTGACGCGTCCGATTACGTTTCTGTATACGGTTGCCCTTGCAACCCTCCTAAAGAGGTCAACCACGCGGACCTCTCGCGAGCTCCGACGCCAGTTCTGCATCCGGTCGATTGTCCAGAGGTGATCGACATAGCCGACGACGACGACAGCCGAGACACGATCATCGTCCCCAGGGTCCGTTGCCGAATCATCAGTGACGTCCCTCTGCCAACTCATCAACGTGTCGTCTTGCGGCCAGCATCCAAGGCCACTAACGTCGTCCCGAACCGAGCAGCAGCAACTCTGCCAGATCTTCCCCACCTCGAGGACATCTGTATAGAAGACCCGATGTACGGCACCTACTGCCAGTACCGCCAGTTCCTGCTGCAGCAATATTATTAGGCGTTAATACAACATTGCGGTGAGTCGTATAATATCTTGTATAATCGTTGAATCCTGTAAACTCACCGTTTTCGTTGCATCATCTCGCGCGTGATTCTTGTCGGGACACTTCTTGTAACCGCGTCGGACGTTCTCTTCTTGACTGCATCCATAGCAATATCGGTTGTCCTAGTGCATATGACAGCCCGCGGCTGTCTCGGCACGAAAGACCACTCCTCAATTACTTTTCATATATCCACCGTCCGTCTGTCACTGTTCTTGAGTGCCATCCTTTTCTCTCTCTTGGTACCTGTAACAAAAACACAGTGACGGACGTGACACTATTCGCGAACTTTCCAGTGAGAACTCTATCTCTAACTAACAACGTGTCACTTCAAACTACGAAGTTAGGAGCAAGGAAATAATAATTGGGATTTAGATTGACTCTGGTAAAACAAAGTATATTATAAACGTAAAAGAATACAAAGGTAAAGATGCTTATTATTAACGAAATCGAAATACGTACTAAGTACGAAATATGAAACGCAATAAAAATGTTTAATTGAATAAACGAAGTAATGTTTGAATTAAACGAATAAGAATAAGATATTATTGAATGGTATTAGGGACTGTGTCTAAACAGTATGGATTTGGAAAGATTGTGTCTAAACAATCTGGATTTGGAAGATTGACGAAAACTCGACTGACCCACTCGGGTCCCCGGAGAGGACTGGGGAGAATCGAACGTTCGTCGACGAACAACGTTCGTCCGAAAAATGCTGACTTCGCAAAAGGGGACCGTGTCCTCTTTGTGCCGGTCTTCGTCGTAAACAGCGCGATGGCCGCCGCACTAGAGTCAGCAGTTTTCGTTCCCAGTGGTGCAGGACTCGAAAATTAAGTGGTAACCATTGGCGTACCTATTTACTTATTTAAATAAATTGGGACTTAGAATATTTTCGAGCGCTTGCTCTTGCAAGGCGTTTCGATGTAAATTTTATATGTCATATGATTAGTTGACATCATTTGTCGACCGATCATATGTTTGAAAATATTCTAAGTACTTTTGAAAATTACCAAAAATCGAAATTTTGGTAAAGTCCAAACAAACGCGAATTGAGAACATAACCTACAAATTTTTAGGTTAGTTTCATGATTTCCGCTCACGAGTCCAATGATATTTCAATCTTCGAGTTTGGGCCATTTTTGGCTATTTTAGGATTTTGACAGATTTTGGATTTTAGGTTATGTTGATGGATTTCGATCAGATGTACGTGGTGTTAAGGATTCATTGTTATGGAGGATTTTTAGGAGTTTTGGAATCTTTAAAGGGGAACGCTCGCTCTTATGTATCTAACTTTACATGTAGTCTTAAAGCTAACGTCGGAGGTGCGACCGACGTCACACAGGTAAATATATATTGATAATTTTAAAGCTACCTCATAGAATTAAAATACTTTTTGTACAGATGAAGATATTAATGACGAAATTGCTGATGCTAACTCTTTTGCCAAAACAACTTATAATCCTACAGAAACCGGTAAATAAATTAATTTTATATTATGTAGTACGTATTATCGATTGTAGATATTATATATATTATAATGTTCTCTCCGTATATAATTTGTTGTTAAAGATAAACTAGAATGGATGCATGCAAAAACGTTACCAGGTACGACTTCAGCATCATCGAATTCCTCGACAATACAGGACGGGACAGTGTCAGCAGGTTATCTCCAATCCACATATTAATCTCAACTTTTCTAAATCGTTATTATTAATATAATAAGTGGTGTCAATTATCACCAATTGTGACCGAGGTGTATCGAAAAATTAAATTTTTCATATAACCAAGCAGTACGGATAATTAATTGAACATATATTTTTTAGGCGATTATATTGTTGAAATACTAAATGATAGTTTTTGGGAATGTGAAAAAGGAGATACTAATGATCAAGAAGATAGTAATAACCACAAATCAGGATTTTGCATAATCTGTTTTATTAACAAAGCAACAGAAGTTTGTGTGCCTTGCGGTCATCTTGCTTGTTGTATAACTTGTATCAGCCAATGTGATTGCAAACGATGCCCTGTATGCAATGTCAGCTTTACGATGTACGTGACACTTCGTGAACCAGAAATATAAGTATGCTCAGAAAACATCAACACTATATATCTTAGAATAATAGAAATACGGTTATAACATATCTGGGTCACACATTCCACGCGAAAACGAATACATTTTGGAGTAAAATTTCGGATTTTGTTCATTAAATATGTGCAGTCTTTAGTGATCTATGAACGAATCTCAAAGGATTTTTCGATGTCTTAAAAATTGTTGATTTTACACACGTGTAAACAAACGTGTTATCTTTTTGTCATTGAGTCATAAGTATAAAACTATCCCAGTATTCATTGTAGTGAAAACACAAGAGTATCTACTAAAAATGTTTTTTCACCATTTACTTTGCAATTGTTTTAAACAAATAACGTGTTTTCATAGCAGACCAAATTTGTTGTTTTAAAATAAAATTAAAAATTGTACATTTGTTACTCTTCGGTTATAAATTAACCAGATACATTGATATCTTTGGTTATAAATTTCTCTGTATTTCTTGACATTTATTTTTCATATTATGAATACTTCAAGAAATACAGAGTTTATAACCAAAGACATTGGCTGATTTAAATTATCTGAAAAAATACTGAATAAGTAACAAATTAACAATTTTAAATTCCATTTTAAGACAACAAAATTTGAACAATTAATTAATGTGACGTCGGTCGCACCTCCGACGTTAGCTTTAAGACTACATGTAAAATTAGATACATAAGAGCGAGCGTTCCCCTTTAAAGATTCCAAAACTCCTAAAAATCCTTCATAACAATGAATCCTTAACACCACGTACATCTGATTGAAATCCATCAACATAACCTAAAATCCAAAATCTGTCAAAATCCTAAAATAGCCAAAAATGGCCCAAACTCGAAGATTGAAATATCATTGGACTCGTGAGCGAAAATCATGAAACTAACCTAAAAATTTGTAGGTTAGGTTCTCAATTCGCGTTTGTTTAGACTTTACCAAAATTTCGATTTTTGGTAATTTTCAAAAGTACTTAGAATATTTTCAAACATATGATCGGTCGACAAATGATGTCAACTAATCATATGACATATAAAATTTACATCGAAACGCCTTGCAAGAGCAAGCGCTCGAAAATATTCTAAGTCCCAATTTATTTAAATAAATAAATAGGTACGCCAATGGTTACCACTTAATTTTCGAGTCCTGCACCACTGGGAACGAAAACTGCTGACTCTAGTGCGGCGGCCATCGCGCTGTTTACGACGAAGACCGGCACAAAGAGGACACGGTCCCCTTTTGCGAAGTCAGCATTTTTCGAACGAACGTTGTTCGTCGACGAACGTTCGATTTTCCCCAGTCCTCTCCGGGGACCCGAGTGGGTCAGTCGAGTTTTCGTCAATCTTCCAAGTCCAGACTATTTAGACATAGTCTTTCCAAATCCAGATTGTTTAGACACAATCTTCCCAAATCCATACTGTTTAGACACAGTCCCTAATACCATTCAGTAATATCGTATTCTTATTCGTTTAATTCAAATATTACTTCGTTTATTCAATTAAACATTTTTATTGCGTTTCATATTTCGTACTTAGTACGTATTTCGATTTCGTTAATAATAAGCATCTTTACCTTTGTATTCTTTTACGTTATTAATATACTTTGTTTTACCAGAGTCAATCTAAATCCCAATTATTATTTCCTTGCTCCTAACTTCGTAGTTTGAAGTGACACGTTGTTAGTTAGAGATAGAGTTCTCACTGGAAAGTTCGCGAATAGTATTCCTTATTCAATTTCCTGTTACGTGTTCGCGTACGTGCGTGATAGTGATAGACTTGCTCGCATAGCAAGCTCCGCAGCATCCACGTCCGTTTTCTCGAATCAAAATATCGTCAACCACGCGGACGATATTCGCGAGATAAATTCACGGGATCGCACAGCGTCCACGCCCGTTTTCGCTAGTTAAAATATCGTCAATCACGCGGACGATATTCGTGAGTTAGATTCACGGTATCGTACAGCGTCCACGCCCGTTTCCTCAACGAGCGCATCCGTCTACAATACCGTAGCAGCCAGCTGTCAATCATTGGAGGTCGTTCCTGTCAAATATTGACGTGACAGAGTTTGGCGCAGTCGTCAATCCTTGAAGGTCGTTTCCAGCCATTTGGATCAACCCCTGTCAAGCAGAGCGGACCGCATTCAAGGCCATCAGCGCAACCGTAGCTGTTCATCCGTTGCGAATTCATGTCTCGTGTCAATCGACAAACAAGCGAAGCGTAAAAGTAAGTGGAACATATTACCGCGTATGTTTCAGGGTCGCGTGCATCATTCATCTGTGTAAGACTGCATGCAGGTGTCGGCATCGGGTCCTAGTCTGTTGATAAAAAGACCAACACTTTTATTAAATGTCAGTCAGTGGAAGAGTAGAGTAGCCGGGCCGCGGTATTCTCTTCTCTTGCTCTTATAGCCCCGCCAGGACGTGACAAATTTGGCGCAGTCGGTAGGACACTCGTTGGTCACCGATGTTAGAGACACCGTCAACACTTTTGTAGGATACGTCATGTGTCCTACCTCTGCCAAAATTTGTTGTGACAAATTTGGCGCAGTCGGTAGGACAGTCGTTGGTCACCGATGTTAGAAGCACGGCATCGAGGAATAAAAATAGAATCAGTGTTAGCACGCGAACCC